>NC_073312.1:45570383-45889045 GCF_027595985.1 Sorex araneus
GGAGGGAGGGAGGGAGGAAGGAAGGAAGGAAGAGAGAAAGAGAGAAAGAGAGAAAGAAAGAGAAAGAAGACTTTTGCATTGATGAAGACCCCAGACTGAATAGTGCCAGACAGTGGAGAGGACTCAGTAAAGCTGTTTTTTCCCTTTGATCTCCTTCCTCTTCATTATCATAACAAGAAACACACCCTCAGTGATGCCGCTGCCATTTTCTGTACATATTTATTTCTATGTATGTTCATTGTAGACTTCTTAATTGTAAGTATCCACATTAACTCCTATGAAATGGTTTTCCCTAAAGATTACTAGAGGGGCTGGAGCGACAGTACAGCGGGTAGGGTGTTTACCTTGCACTTGGCGACTCCCAGCATCCCATATGGGTCCCTGGAGCATCGCCAGGAGTAATTCCTGAGTGCAAGCCAGGAGTAACCCCCGTGCATTGCCAGGTGTGACCCAAAAAGCCAAAAAGAAAGAAAAAGGACTACTAGAATATAAATTGTCACCTCGCTCTTCTCTTGGGAATAAAAAATCAGACCCTTGCAGAGCGTCTTTGATGCTATTCTACAACCTGTGCTGGGGGACAACTTAAGTTGTTTCATGCCAATAAAATCTCTATTTTTTTTTTTTTGGTTTTTGGGTCACACCCGTGATGCTCAGGGGTTACTCCTGGCTCATGCACTCAGGAATCACTCCTGGCGGTCCTCGGGGGACCATATGGGACACTGGGAATCGAACCCGGGTCAGCCATGTGCAAGGCAAACACCCCTCCCTGCTGTACTATTTCTCCACCCCAAAATCTCTATTTTTTAATCAGGTGTTTCTGTGCTTTTTTAAAGTCCCTTTCCCTGCTCATCGTTTGTCCCAAAGATATCATTTTCCCTCCAATTCCCTCCAAAGTATCTGTGCATCTTTCGTCACCTATAAAATAATATTGGTGGTGGTTTCTCCCTTGCCTTCTGACTAACATTGCCACCAGGAAATTATATTTTGTGTCAATTTAACATAAGCAACCATGCTGCTTTCTTTATATTATATTAAAAGTAATATAAAAAATAGGAATAGAAAACATATTTCCTCCATGTTACCAAGAATTTTAACTACTTTAACTCACTATTTTTTCCCATATGTACTAATAGAGTACAGGATTATAACATTATTCAATGAAATAATAACTTCCCCTTTTCTATAAATACCTTGGCTTTATTTCAAGGCTAATACTACGAAAATAAACTATTCTATATGATATTATGGTTTATCAGGAATAAACATTTGATCATTTAGATGGCTAAAATATATTTCTGGTACATTTAGTTTTCACATTTTCTGACTCACAACGTTCCCAAACCTTTGGAATTCCTCATGAGATAAAAGTTCTTTAAAAAAAAAAAAGCTCTGGAGCACCTTCTGTTACAATATTTGATCTCTAAACTTCAGATCCTAAAATAAATTCAGAAGCATAGAAGTGAAAGTAGAAGTGTTATTCAGAGCCAACCCCACAAGCCTCTTCTTACTACAACTGCATTAATGCTAATGCACTTATCACTGACTTATTGTGATATTTGTAAAAAACCTAGGAAAGGAATGCAGTTACCACCCAATGCTTGAAAGGATCATGAATAGCACATTAAAATTTCATTCCAAAATCTCCTGATTCCTGAGGGGAGAATAGAAGCTGGTAGTTTGAATTAAACACCAATAGTCAGTGAATTAGTAAACCTTGCATATGTAATAAAACCTCAAAAACAAACAAGCTAACAAAAAAAACTGAACAGGGACAGGGTTTGGAGAGTGTCTGGTTTGGCAAGCACCTGGAGATACAGACTGGTGCATTCAGAGAGTGGCTGGAAACTTTGAGTTTTTTTACCACCTTGTCCTGTATGTCCTTTTTCCATTTGGCTGTTCCTAAGTGAAACCTTTTGCAATAAACTAGAAATCCTAGAAAATAAATTGTTTTTCTGATTTCTGTGAGAAGCGTTAGCAAATTGATAGAAATCCACAGATGGAGTCATTGAAACCTCCAATCTGTAGTCAGTCAACCAGAAGGACAAGTGATAATCAGCTTGAGTCTAGTGTCTGAGGTTTTGGTTGGGGATAGTCTGTCTTCTAGGACTTATCCCTTACCCTATAAATCAAACATATATTCAGGCTGAAAAAAACTGGTAGGAAAAGCCGTGTAGAGGATTTCTGAGAAGTAGAAACACTTTACGGGACTATGGAAATGCCCAGAATCAATATCTTGTGATTCTTGCTGTCACCAGCTGCTGATAATGAACTCAGAAGAACGAGTTCTAACCAGTTATAGGTGCATGCTCAGTACAAAAAAACCTTGACCCAGGTTTCATCTTTCCCCTTCATTAGGGACCAAATACATTTAACTTACTTACATTTTAGCTGTGAAAAAATATTTCCAGCTCCACCCAAGCTACCCCGCCCCCTTCCTGAATATCTAAATCTCACTTAACTCACCCTATAAATTCACAAACTCCAAAGGCAACCTCCTCTCCCCCAGGAGGATCTGCATCCGGCTTCCCGTGTGAGTAAATCCCTGTCCACTCGGCTTTTTCCTGGACTCTCCCCCCCCCAAGACAAAGTAGCTGGTCCCTGCATTGAGGCTTGTCCCTTTCCTCCCCTTTGACCTGAGAGGAAATCCCTTTCCTAACTCAATTTCTGTGGCTCCCCTGAACTCCTACGCCCCAGCTGGCAGGACAGACTCCCAGGACAAACAGATAAAGTGGACTTGAGTGGAGCTTTGCAGTGAGCAGGAGCATCCTGTGGTCCTCTAATTCCAGCAGCCACTGGAGATTTGCCTTCTGGCAAGGGTACAATTAAATTCAAATGCAAGACACCCAGCTGGTGATGCAAATTGCTTGGTGGTAGCAAAACTCCCCTTTGCACTCTGAAATTGGTAATCAGAGTCTTTACTTAAGACCACTTTTTTTCCCCCCTGCAATATGTAAACATCCTGTCCTGGTCCCTGCTATATTCTCATGCCTTCTTTTTCCTGAATCAGCTATGGATGGCAAAGGTCAACTTCCATCCAGAAAACCCAGTACAAATTGCCAAGGTGCTCAGTTGTTTTCATTCAGACTTCTTTTTCCTCGTTTCAAATGTTTTGATACTTTCTTATTCCTGAAGCATTCCATAACTAACTACTCAAGTCACTGTGCATACCAGGGTTTACATCTGTGGACACATTTCCACTTCTAAAATTTCACATTAAAAAAGAAAAAAAAAACACTCCAACTGCAACTCTTAAATTTCTCGCACAACATTTCAATTACACCAGCCCTGCATCTTCCACCTCATTGATAGTGCCTATTCATTGACTCAATTACGTCTTCACTAAAAACCATGTTGTTTTCTATTATTTTCTTCTGTAGATTAGATTCCTTGGCTAATTATTTTAACTATTTCTTCACAAATCCCTAAACCCATTTGTTTTATTGTTTTCCCTGGAATGTGCATTACAAAATCCCAAACCAGGGGCCCAAGAGATAGTACAGTTGATAGGGCAAATATTTGCCTTGAATGCGTCTGACCCAGATTCAATCCCTGGCATCCCATAGGGGTGCCCAGACCAAAGGCAAATAGTAATTTCTTAGGGAAAAGCTAAGAGTAACCTCTAAGCATTGCCCAGCATGGCCCCAAAACAAAAATAAACAAACCAAAAATTTAAAAATCTTGACCCTCTCCATTTTTCAGAAATCTAACATCTATATTCTTAAATTAACTCAGCCTGTCTCTATCTGTACCAACCACTTCTCAAGTTTACTTTTAGCTGATATTTCTTTACTTTCTAATTTGAAAATTCAATCATCACTAGATCCAGAATACTTCTATAATACTTCAGATACCTGACTGGGCTAATTTACCATACTATATTGATAATTTACTTGGCCATTTCATCACAGCTACTACTTTTCTATGTATAAGTTATCACCTTATGATTACTTGTTCAGTATTTAACTTTCCTATAAAAATTAGATCTCCATGCAGACTGATTATTTTATCAACCTATTTTATAGCTGCACCCTCAGTCTCAGTATAGCTTTTCCCAGAGATATGCTTTAAAAAAGTATTTCTCTAGGGACTGGAGTGATAGCACAGTGGGTTGGGTGTTTGCCTTGCACGTGGTCAACCTGGGTTTGATTCCCAGCACCCCATATGGTCCCCCGAGCACCGCCAGGAGTAATTCCTGAGTGCAAAGCCAGGAGTAAGCCCTGTGCATCTCTGAGTGTGACCCAAAAAGCAATAAATAAATAAATAAATAAAAAGTTATTTCTTTAAAATCAGAAACAGTTTCCCTGCATTTTTTAGTTAAATCATCATGACATACATAGGTAAAAAGTTTATTATTGGGTTTCAGTCATACAATGTTCCAACAGTCATCGCTTCATGAGCATATACCATCGTACACCACCAAGTCACCAGTTTCCCTCCTGCCACCCCCCATCCCAACCTGCCTCTATGACAGGCACTTTTCCTCTCTCTCTCTCTCTCTCTCTCTCTCTCTCTCTCTCTCTCTCTCTCTCTCTCTCTCTCTCTCTCTCTCTCTCCCCAACACCCTCTCTTCCATCTCTCTCTGTCCTTTTGGGCATTGTGGTTTGCAGCATTGATACTAAAAGATTATAGTTTGAAATTTTTAAACAATTATGTGCAGGAAATACCTGACAAGTGTAGATATCCATGTAAAATTTGCAAAATGCCATTGGCATATAAGAAAGAATCTTTTCTTCTCCACTTTCCATATATATATTTGTTTGAAGTCATAGCTCAAGATATTTCTGCCCAGAAATTAGATTTATCATTAGCCTTTTGGTTTGGAAGAGCAGAAAATTTGACTGGTTACACAGTCATCATTTTCTGGCCTAAAATAATTAAAGCATATGGTTTATTTATCTACTTATTTGTTTACTTGCATTAAAGGAAGGGAGCATCTACTTTGAGCTTACTAATTTTCAGCAAGAAGGAAATTTTCTGCCAATCTCTTATGAACTGGTTGAAGAATTAAGTTAATGATATTGAACAGATTATTAGAAGTTAAACAAAATTAATTACATATGATGGGAAATCTTCAGAGATTCCAAACCCAGTGAGGGAAAAAATGGGTATATTTTGAGTTAAGAAATGCATTAATCTAAGACTTCAGAGATAGCAAAGGGGCTCAGGCATTTGCCTTCATGTAGCTAACTGGCTAAATCCATGGCATAATATATTGTCTTTTGAGTACCACCAAGATTGATCCCTAAGCACATGTGTAAACTCTGAGAACAGCCAGGTGATGTGTAACCCTTCATTTTCATTTAAAAATGGGTTAAAAGTCTGGGATATTAAAAAAAAAGAAGAAAGAACTTCAGAATGAAGAGAATATGGTCATATAATGATCAGATGCTCTGTATTTAGATGAATAAGATAGTTGCTCAGCTATATTGATAACATTGGATAATATGTTATTACTGATAAATAAACCCTGATTTTGTGTAATACTTCATTTTTCATTCTTCTAGGTAGTTTAAGATATGTTGGGTAAGTTCTGTGGTCTGAAGTGCTTCACTCTTCCTGAGATCAAAACAGTCCACATATCAGGAGCAGAGATATCCCAGTGGGTTAGAGTGCACACATTGCTCGTACAAAGTCCAGGTTTTGTCACTGACACTGTATGGTCCTTACAGCACCCCCAAGAGTGATCCTGAGACAGAAGTAGGCCAGGGGCTCCAGGGGGTGTTTCCCATCTCCCCCAAATTTCCATATATCTTAAATGACACATGTAAAGAACTAGTCTGAACATCTAAGGGAATTTACTTTTCATTGGCCAATCTACAGTCTAGAAGTTCTGTGTTCTAGTGTCCAGTGGCATATTTTTTTCACCAACGAGGTGAACTTAGAGAATATGCCAGAACAATCCAATTGTTTTGAATGTAAGGAAGGGTTAGAGAGCTTCTCTTTGGTTAGAAGGCCAAGGCTAAATGTATCTGGCATTTTAGTTATGTGTTGAGCTTCATTAGGGTATAGACTTCTTTTTAAGCTGAGGCTTTAACTTCATTACTTTTGAAATAATAATGTCTTTGCATTAAGTCTTTGTCATAAACTTCAGATATTTTTTTCTCACTTTGGAGTTAAGTTTGGGTTCAAAAACTTATTTTTTTAATTCTCATTTCTGTTTTTTTTTGGGGGGGATCTCCATCCAAAGATGTGATCAGGGAAGCCCCCCCTCACACACATACCCAGGGTCACTCCTGGAAAGTTTTACCTGGCAGAGTAGGCCTGAAGTTTCAATATTCCTCCAGAAGTGAAATGGTGCTGGTCTGACCAAGCAGATAACCACCAAGACAACCCAGTTGTCACCAACCAATACCCAGCCATACTCTAGGAATGGAATAACACTTGTGGGTTTTTTTTTTTTTTTATGCTTTTTGGGTCACACCTGGCGATGTTCAGGAATTGCTCCTGGCTCTGCACTCAGGAATTACTCCTGGCGGTGCTCAGGGGACCATATGGGATACCGGAGATCAAATCCAGGCCGGCCGCATGCAAAGCAAATGCACTACCCACTGTACTATTGCTCTGGCCCCACACTTGTGCTTTTAACCAAGCTTGATTATTATGTGAATGTATACCCATATGCATGTATATGTGCGCCTACACATGAATGAATATACACATATGTGCAGTATATACATATGTATGTATATCTATATGCAAGTCCCAAATCCATAATTTCCTTTTCTACTGATTTCATAATTTAATATAAATTAAAAATTAAAATTTCAAACTATATTTCTAAGAACTGATATAAATCTACATGTACTATATGAATACAATGTTTCATTCATTTTTATATTTTATATTTTCAATGATATATAGTAAAACATGCAATAAAAGAAGTCATTTATAATTTACTCATAATTATAATAGTATTGCATAATATGAATTGTGAATTATATTCCCAGCATCCCATATGGTCCCCTGAGCACCACCAGGGGTAGGTACTACCTGAGTGAATAGCCAGGAGTGATCCCTGTGCATCGCCAGGTGTGACCAAAAAAAAAATTAAAAAAAAAAAGAATAGTGAATTTTTTATCCATTACATCTTTTTAAGCAAAGATAGCTCTAAGAAGAAGGTTTTCAAAAATACATGTATTAAAAGCAATTATATAAAGGGAAATATGAAATAAGAATAAATTAGAATATAAAGAGATATTATTTTTAATTAAAAGCTATATAAAATAGCAATAGTGAATAAAGGCAAAATTACTTATTCTTTGGCATTATATTTGTCTCCCACTCAATTCCAATAAATCAATATTTCACACACCAGATTAAAAGAAAAAGAAATATTACAGATAGTTTCAAATAATTTTAGGAACATAACTACAGACAAAAAAGATTATTAAAATAAGAGAATATATAAAAATAATTTAGTAAATTTTTAAGACATTAAAATAAATTCAAAAATTATGAAAAAACTCAAAAGCAACAAAATTAAACTTAAATTTGAACTTAAATCAATTCTAGAAGGCCACTAGATGGCTTTAAACACAAGTTGAGTGACTCTTTAACAAATAAATATGGTGTTTATACATAAACTCTTTTAGAGGATAATGGAAAAAAATTGTAATTAAGATATTCGCAGGGACCCTCTCGCCTAAAGACTTTGATTCCAAAGATGTAACACATTCGGGCATCCAGCGCAGCATTCGATAGCGATGCACTGGGACACCGAACTGGGCTACAACTCTGTGCTGCCGGGGGTGGATTTTTTTTCCTCCCCACCCTGTCTTCCTGCACGGAAAGCGGCGGGCTGGTGGCACCCACGTGGCAGGCGCCATCTTCTGTGACTCCAAACCCACAGGTATTCGGTTTTTACTTTTGGGGCTCCCAGGAACTCATGGGAAGGGGGCGTAACCAGCACGCCCTCGGCCCAGATAAATCCGGAGCCGCTGAGCGCGAATCGGACCCTCTCGCCTAAAGACTTTGAATTCAGAGACTTCTTACAGCAATGCACTGGGACTGTGAGCTGGGCTATGTAATTTCTGGCAGAATTTCCCCTGGACTTTATACAGAAATCCAAAACCGCGCGGACGCGGCAGCGTCCGCCCGACTTAACATTTATAAGTGTCAGCAATGTGAAACGGTTCCATTTGAACAGGTCTGACTTGGGGGGGAAACTCCAAATAATAACAGTAAGTTTTTGTTGAAATATTGAAGGTTTTTAATGTAGCAGCCACCTCTGGACTGTGAACTAAGCAAAAGCCCCACGCTGGCCGACGCGGCGTGGCATACACCATACTATGAGGCGCAGGAAGGGGGATGAGGGGGAAAAAGAAAAAAAAAGGGGGGAAAAGAAAAAAGGAAAAAAAAAAGAGAGAGAGAGAGTTATGTACTTGTAGCAGTGGGGCTACATATCTCTTCATTTCCAGCAATGAAAAACTAATTATCAAATGTAGTAGGTCTGTCTCTCTTGGTTGAAAACTCCAACAACTATAGTGAGTTTTGTGTTGAATTATGGAATGTAATCAAGGTAAAGAAAAAATGAAGTGAAATTCATTAGTTATACAGTAGGGGGTAGGAGGTGGGGGCAGGGGGTATACTGGCGTTTCTGGTGGTGGAATATGGGCACTGGTGAAGGGATGGGTGTTTGAATATTGTATAACTGACATATAAACCTGAGAACTTTGTAACTTTCCACATGGTGATTTAATAAAAATAAAAAATATATATAAATAAATAAATAAAATTGATGCTTGAGATATTTTTTGAAGACTAAACTAAAAAAAAAGATATTCGCAGGTACATATTAAAATGCTTTCTTTGAAAAATGTGTCACTGTGTCACTGTCATCCCACTGCTCATCGATTTGTTTGAGCGGGCACCAGTAACATCTCTCATTGAGAAACTTATTGTTACTGTTTTGGGCATATCCAATACACACGGGTAGCTTGCCAGGCTTTGCCGTGCGGGCTCCTTGGTAGCTTGCCGGGCTCTCCGAGAGAGGCGGAGGAATCAAACACGGGTTGGCCGCGTGAAAGGTGAAAGCCCAACCGCTGTGCTATTGCTCCTTCTTAAGATATGAATTTATATCACCTTGGGAGTATATGTAATATAAATCTCATTTGCAGGCTAAAAGTATGTTTTGACATAAGAAAATTTATATACGCTATATAATTTATTTGCTGACTATTTCTTAACATTATATATTATAGTACACATTATGTTTATGCTATCATATGATAAAGACTATAAAATTTAATGCTTTATAATAGTTTCTTAATGATACCCCAAACAAATCTCATGGTTAGTATAGTTTTTTTATGATATTGCAAACAAATCTCATGGCTTGTAAAGAAAGAGACAGAAGATATAGACTTGTTTAAGTAAAAAAAAAAATACTGAGCTGTTTTATATCACTGCCAATGCAATAAGTTAAAAAAGAAATGGCAACTTTAATGCATTGAAATATAAAGAGGAAAGTGGCATATTAGAAAATATTATCCATGTAAATAATTCAAAAATTCTCACAGACTATTTAGATAGAAGTTCATGTGGTTACTGGACAAAAGCTTACTGGATAAAAACGTATTTTATTCATATTAATGTTTTACAACATATTTGTGAATACTAAACAAAATTGATGAAGATACCAATCTTGAAGATATCAAGCATTATTAATTTTTATTTGGATCTCTCTATTATCCCTCCCAAATCATACAACTTTCTTTTCTACCATGGGCAAAGATATGCACACAAGATTCAAGATTTTAATGTGTGAATTAAAATTTTAAAATTATTATTATTTTGGCAATTAAATGTTAATAAGAATATTATTGTATGTAAACATGCTCTTTATTTTTCAAGTCATAACCCATTAACCCATATTGTCATATTCTAGTTTGTACTGCCTTATAGTATTTCACTATAAACTCATTATATTTTCATAAATTTTTATGTTGAAATTTTAATTTTACTTTAATGATTTTGTGATATACAGATTGATTCTGTGGTCATTTATGTAACAACCCATTCTATATTGTGAATTTGTTACCACATAACATACACTTAGGATAAAATTAGAGTCACAGGAACAAATATAAGCATTTACCTTTTAATATATCACAGATTCTTCCCAAAATATTGGTAAAAATGTACACTACCATTAGAAGAGTAAAATTCTAGTGTATATCAGCATTTTGATGAAGAGAATTTTAAAAACATTTAAAAAAATATGAAATGTTTTTAATTTTAAAAAAACTAATAAACAATGTTATTGACATTTCTTCCTTGACGAGTAGGAAGATTTAAATCTTTTCACAGATTTACTGGCCATTTTTTCTTTCCCCAAAGATTTTCTTTATAATTTGTTCATGTGTTTGTATGTTTGGGGAGGGTATGTTGGGGATTATCTTGTTGACCACGGATTTCAAATACCTCTTGTAGCTACTGCTGGGAATTGAAAATCAGCTATTTCTCCTTCAGCCTGACTGTATTCTCTTGTCTGGCAGAATCTGACAGATGTGTTCATACTACATTTAGACATGGGAATGAGTTGTGTGACGAATGAAGACAGTAAGACAGTGCTAGGTGCCGTTTTGCTTATATTCATTTTTGGTTTTGTTTATTTTGCTCAGGGCTTAGTCCCGGCTGTCTCAGGGATCACTCCGGGGGTCGGGGTGGGGGGGGGGTGGGCTCAGGGAGTCACGTGGAGTGCTGGAGATCCAACGCGGCTTGACCCTGTGCAAAACAAACTCTTTGTCTGCAATATTATCTCTTATGCTTATCTAGCCTGCTTATGTAAATTTTTGATTTGGTGATGAGGTTGTGAGATCATGTGCTAAGGATTTCTAATTTTGGGGGGACTGCGGTGTAGCTCAGAGGTAGAGTGCATCCCTCGCATGTGTGAGCGCCTGGATTTGATCCCAAGACAGGAAAAAAAAATAATAACTTTACCTTAAATTGCTTGTATACTTTTTTATGCATGACTTAAGTATGATCTAATTAATTTCCTCTGAGTTTATCAATCAACCACTTTACTGGTACTCTATCTAGATACTATCTGTTTGCAGCTTCTCAGGTAACAGGTGTCTAAAAGGTACAACATACAGATAGGTCACTGTAACTATTTTAATCATATTTTTGCTAATATCATATATTTTCTTGAAATTTTGTTGTTTAACTTTCCTACATTGTAAACCACCTCAAAACTCACATATAAAAATATGCCTTTTTTTTTTTTTTTGCATCAACACATTTTCAGTTTTCAGTTTGGTGGAGCCAACTTCCCGCAAGGTTGCACAGGGGATAAGAAAACAGATTTCCCTGTATGCTCAGTTTGAACCCAGAAAAGCACAGCAGCAACAACCTGTTTCTATTGGTTACTGACCCATATTTTTTCAAGTTTTCAGCAAGTTCTTTGAGAGAATGATCTAAATCAGAGATGACAAGATCACTTAAAAAATTAATGAGCATGGGAAAAAGGAAACAACATGCTTATAAAAGAGAGTATAATTTTTCTTTTCTCACAGTTAGTTTTAAAGGAAAATTGCACAAAACAACAGGTGTACAATTGTTAAGCTCCAACACATAGAGATGTGACATATTTGCTAATAACCCAAAGGGTAGGGAGCAAAACTGTGTTGCACTAAGGAGATTCAGCCAGATGGAGACTCAGGCTCGCAGGAACAAATGGCGAGAATCAAAGTGGTTAATAAGAAGATAAATATAACAAGATCTATAAATATCTGTTCTTTTCTCTGAGTTTCTTTAATCAACATAAATAATATAAAGACTTAAAAATTGTCACAATGTATTGATGCTTGTAGCATATATAAATGCAGTGCGCACACAGTAAAAGCATAAAAATGAAGGAAGAGGGACAAGAGATATATACAAATAACATTTTTTAATTCCTTATTTGGGTTTTCATTGTAATTCTGCAGTCAATTCTGCTCATTTAAGTTGTATGATAAACCTAGCAGAGCTCAGGCCTTTCTCTTGGTTCTGTGCTGAAGCATCATCCCTGGCTCTGTTCAGAGGACTCAAACTAGGGTTGGCTGCACGCAAGCCCTGAGTATTTCTTTTGATTTTTAGTTTGTGCCTACATCACTATATCCTCTACAGAGGGAAGAGTATTATTACTTCCCTTATATCTATTATACTCTTTTTGTTTAGTTAATTGGCAGACTGATTCTGTTTGCCTTATGTCATGAAATTCTCATACTTGTTGAATAGAAAGTGATAGCAACCTTCTCTTGGAATCAATTTCAGGGGAAAAGCTTTAGAGCTTTTAGTATTTCACCACAAAGTAAAGCTTTGAAATTTTCAGAAGAAGGAAATTACCACTGAGCTTCCCATGGGCCCCAAGATGTTTTAACAACTACTGAGGAGGTCACTCCCAGTAATCAGCCTGGCAGGACTGTGGGCCATGTGGTTCCAGAGATCAAACCCAATATTCTTGCACAAATATGTCCAAGCAAATGCTCTATTACTTGAGCTATATCCCATCACCATAATTTCCTATATGTTAATGCTATTTTAAGTTTTGTAATAAAATAAACATTAATTTACTCATATGTTCTCTTAACAATTTGTACTAAGCACTTATTCTGTATCAGGTGTGTTTTTAAACACTTGACTTACATGTGTGAATAAAAATGCCATAGATCACTACCTGTTTATGTTATACTCCAATGTAGGCAGAAGATGAGGAATATACAATATATGTATAAGTAAAGGTAAACAGTAAAATGATATCTAAAGATAATGAAAGCCTAGAGATATAGACTCAGAGTCCTGATTGCACAATTTCAAGGAGGATTAAAAACTTTTGAAGAAGTAATATCTGAGCAAGTTTTCAAGGAGGTGAGGTGGTTTGCAAAAACATATCTGGGACAATATGGGCTTAAAAGAAAAAGTGAATGCAAAATTCTCAAGGCTGTTATTCCTGACAAGTTAGAACTCCCGTGAAGTCAAAGAAAGAGGACATAGCAAAGTAAGCAAATGATAGAATAGAAGATTTTACTGTAGACAAGGAATTAGAGTTTTGTAGACAATTTTAAATATACTGGTTTTTCTATAGCTTGGAATATTAAAAGATTGCCAGCTTTCAATTAGAAAAATAAGATAAAATGAATTACCTTTTAAAGGTTCTTATGCAGACACTGACTTCTATGTAGACTGTAGTTGGGTAGAGTGTAGGCATAGTAGTGCAGTAATTTAGTTTAAATGATTTATAGATTTACACTAGACTGCATTTTCATGGAATCATACCTTTTACTACCTGGCATTCATCTCTATTACAGCATTATTCATACTGTACTACAAGAAGTAACTATTTGAGATGAGACATTGACAGTTTGGATTACTGATTACCTTTTGAAATAATTATATATGATGAGGTCACCAAATGATATATAAAAAATGAGTCGAATAGGAAAGAGATTAGCACTCAAAATAATTAGCATTAACCAAAACTGGATGGTAAGACACATGGTTTAGTGACTTCAATGGTCTAAGATTATTTTAACTGTTACCTATATATCCACATCTTGTTTTTATTTTTTTTAAAGCCTCAATTTTCTTAAAGACTTAATATAGTCTAATAATCAAGTTGGTTTCTTAAAAGCATGAAATTCTAGCTGAAATGATTCCTATTTTGTAAAAGAAAAAAAATTGATATAACAGCTACTTTGTCAGGGAAAGAAGGAAACTCCATGGGGGAATATAAATTCAACTCCTTGGAACCCTTATGAATAAGTAATACAGCTTACTTTGAGGAAAGGGCTTAATTTATTTCTTCACACTCTATATTATTTCTCTTTTGTTTTGCCTTAATTGGTTTTTTCATAGATGAAAGCTGAACACAGGCTTTTCTGATTTGTTCTCTCTTCTCTTGTAAGAAAAGAGTGTAAGCAGTGGAAGAAGAATGACAACTGTGACATCTAGATAAAGGAGTTTCAGTATTTAACAAATTTGCATGCCATCAATAAATGCATTAGCACCTGAACACCTGGTTTCTAAATAAGCACTTAATAAGCAGACGGTTCTGACTGAGTGACCATTTTAAACATTCTCTATTTAAATCTTGACAGTTTGTTTGCTACAGGCTTGTATTTCTCATCAACTTTGTGGTAACTCCAAGAGCAGTCAACATATTCATAACAAAAAAACTTTTCCAAGAAGTTAAAAAATATTTCCAGGATGCCCATATATCCTTATTGGAATCCCACCACTTATTTTTTAATTTGTGCTTTTGGTATTTGTGGTGCAAATTCATTGTTTATGATAATTTGCATTATGTCATCTCCCCTATGCCCCACCTTAAATCTCCCATCATGTTATTCCGTATTTTTGTCTCTGTAATATCTTCAAAATTATCTTCCAAATTTAATTTGGTCATTTCCTTTACTGTGGTTTTACTGATTATTCTCCAGTCTAATTTAGCCATCCCCTTCCTACATTGCTCTAACATTTCATTCTTAATTTTAACACCATAGTTGGTTTATCTTGAATTCCTTTGAAAATAAAATATGTATTTTATAATTACTTATTTGTTATTTTGTTGCCCAATGTTTCTTTAGTAAAAGTAAAAATTGACTTTAACCATAAATTTATAAATAATGCTAAAGGAAGGAATAGAAAAGTAGATTATTTCTTGTAAATTGTAATCTATGCACAAGGAAAAATATGAGAAAATACGAAATTTAAGGTAGAGTTGCCTACTATTATTTCCTTTTTGTCTTAAAAATGATGCATAAACTTCAACATTGGTGCTAAATTTATTTCTTTTATACTTCTAGTTTAAAACCTAGTTTAAAACCAAATATCTTTTATCTTATTGATTGGTTGATTGATTAGTTGACCGGTTTGGGTGGTGGTCAAGGTTTAATCCTACCCTGCACACAGGCTTCACTCCTGGTGGGGCTCAGGAGACCATATGGGGTACTGCAGATTGAATGCTGATCAATCCCATGTAGGGCTAACACTATCTACTATACTATCTCTCAGGCCCCTAAGCCAATTTTCTTTTAAAAAGATTAGGCCCATATAAAACTTCAGTTATAAATCACAAATACCTAGTAGCTTATCTCACTATACTATATAAACTTATGTATATTAAGTAATATAGTAATATATTCTAACAACATTTTTTATTTATGCATAAAGGTATTTGATTATTTACTAACTGAATATATACATAAAACCAATGATATGTACTTTAGATATCTTTACAGAAGCATGAGTTCTTAATTATTAATCACATTTAAGTTTTATTTATTATTAGATGTGGGCTGGAGAGATAGCACAGTGGGTAGGGCATTTGCCTTGCATGTTCAATTCCTCCACCCTCTTGGAGAGTCCGTCAAGCTACCGAGAGTATCCTGCCCGCATGGCAGAGCCTGGCAAGCTACCCGTGGCATATTTGATATGCCAAAAACAGTAACAACCAATCTCACAATGGAGATGTTACTGGTGCCCGCTCAAGCAAATCGATTATCAATGGTACAACAGTGCTATTATTAGATGTAAAATAGCTTTATCAATAGAGTTGTGCCTTTCAACTCTATGGCATTTTGTAATTTTGTAAATTAAACCTTTTAATTCTAATAAGATGCATAGATTTAACAATATGTATAATTGTATATATTAATACTAAACAGCAATTTAAATTATCACTAAAGTTATTTATATAGTCACTTAAATATTATCTTCTAAGATACATTTTTTCCATCGACCTGGAGAAATACTGTACAGAGGTCAGCTTCGAATCCTTCCCCTTCTGATATGATATGTATAACTGCATGAATCTAATTTTTTGTTTGGTTCTTGGAGCCACACCTAGGCATGCTCAGGGCTTACTTATGGCTCTGTACTCCTGGCAGTACTCAGAGGACTGTATTACTGGGGAGTGAATTTGTGTTGGTTCCATGTAGAAAAAGCACCTTAAGCCATGTACTATCTTTAAGGCCCATGAAACTACTTTTCATCTCTCTGGTTTTATATTCTAATTTTATGGTGAGATCAATATATAAATAGTAAATAATTATTTGGCTGACTTGAAATTAGATACCTAAATAGTTTAAGATTGGCAAACCTGCACAGTAATATATGACAAAGTTAAAATGTATTGCCATTTAAAATTCTTGGGCATTTGCTGCAGTGTTTGCTATATTACTGACAAACACTTGGCACTGAACATAAGAAATACGATGTTGACTAATTATGGCTTTAAATTTCAAAATCCTATTACTACGTTTCTAGGAGTATCTATCATTTACTTATCTATGTAAGTGACCATGCCATGTGATTTCTTGAGACATCAGTTTGATTTTCCCATTTCTATTGATGTCCTTTCTAATCTTTTAGTCACTATTTCCAGAGGCTGTCTTTTGTCCTCCAGGAATTACTGATATCTTCACACTTCTCTCTTCACTTCATCATGTTTATTTCTTTGTTCTTAAACTCATGCTTTGGGAAGTTTCTTTGGTCAATTAAAATTTATTTACTGAGTTTCTGGTCTGGATATTTTTGTGTTTTGTTTTGTTTTTCTCTGCATAGTTTTAATGACATTTAATTACACCTCTCTAAAGAAGGTTCTAAAAGCTTATCTTTGATAGACCGGGATCACCTGTAAAGGTGATTAGAGGCCACCCCAAAAGCCTCTGTCCCACTTGGAGAGACCAGCAAGCTACCAAAAGTAACCCACCAGCACGGCAGAGCCTGGCAAGCTACCCATGGCGTACTCAATATGACAAAAACAGTAACAATGACGGTCCTCATCCCCTGATCCTGAAAGAGCCCCCAATATGCCATCAGGCTACATTAGCACGTGACAGGAACCAACAGAGACGCTACTGGTGCCCGCTCGAGCAAATCAGTGTACAATGGGATGACAGTGATATAGTAATTCAGTTTTTAAAACTGGGCCCTTCTATTTACTATGTTGTAGCATAATATGAAAGATGTTTAGGTTTCTTACTGTTACTGCAAGTGATACTGCTTTATGAAAAATCACAACTAGATGCTTCTTTCTGTTTGTTCATGACATCCTTTATTTTCATACTTTTCTTTTCTTTTTGGGTCATACCCAGCAACGCACAGGGGTTATTCCTGGCTCTGCACTCAGTAATTACGATGGCAGTGCTCAGAGGACCATATGGGATGCTGGGAATCGAACCCAGGTCAGCCGTGTGCAAGACAAACGCCCTACCCGCTGTGCTATTGCTCCAGCCCCTTCATACATTTTTTATTAAGGAAAAATTATTTTTATTCCTAAATGCATTCGTTATTTTAAAGTAAATTTTTTAATGAAGGAAATTGCACATGTTAGTTTAAATAATATCATTAATACATGCTCTGTGTTTACCAGAAATTAATATTCAGACAGTCAATGCTGGTTTGATCCCTGGCAGCAGATATGAACCCCAATACACCTCCAGAAGTGATCCCTGAGCAGAGACTGGAATAAGCCCTGAGCACCAGTGGGGATGACCAAATAAAACAATCAAAAAGTCTCGAAAGTGAAATTCCATCACAATTTAAATAAAAATATTTAATACTTCCAAACCAGTAAAAATGAATAAAATATAATTTTCTCCTCATTATCTTATATTTGCACATGGCAATGAATTAAATTCAAAATCAGAATGTAACTCAGTGTAAAATCAGATTATACTTCAATGTCAAGTCTGGAGGCATAGAGAGAGCCAAACCAGGTGTTTTTGTAAAGTGCCTCTTGAGTCACCATGCGTGTAATTTAAAACCTTTCAATAGCTTCCAATCACCTCTCTCCTCCATCTTATCTGTCTTAAACCTTGATTTTCCTATGATAAATTTTAAGAAATAGAAAGTTTATTCAAAGTGAAACATAATCCTTCTATAGTTTGGAAATCAGAGAGTTAGGCAGAAATATCAAAATAAAAAGAATTGGTTTTGGATTTCTCCTCTACCATTTCCATATTCAGAATAGTGAGGAATCTATGAAAACTCTCAGATTCTAATATTTACTCTAAATTCTGGTGGAAATGCCTACATTGTGGAATATTTTAAAATTACATTGGGTAAGTTGTTCAAATAAATTGCCAAACACATTGTTAGCCATCAGCTATAGTCAGTTTTCTCCTTTGATGAAGCTTTAAGTTAATAAAATTGCAATTAACTATAATGCCCAAAATGAGAAATTAAGAGAAAGAGGGAGAGTGAGCGAGCGAGAGAGCAAGCGAGCGAGTGAGAGAGAGCAAGAGAGAGTGAGAGAGAGAGAGAGAGAGAAAGAAGAAAAGTACTTACCATAGAGACAGACAGGGGAAGGGGAGGTAGGGGGGAGGGAGAGAAACTGGGGTCCTTGGTGATGGAAAATATACACTGATGGATGGATGGGTGTACAAACATTGTATCACTGAAACCTAACCGAGATGAGCTTTGTAATGTGTATCTCACCGTGATTCAATAATATATGTGTGTATGTGTGTATGTGTGTATATACATATATACATACATACATGTACATATATACAAATAGAATTGCAACTTCTCTCTGTACTCTCATGGTTCCTTCTCCTCTTTTCATCCCTTTCCCTATCTCTTCCTGGGAGCAAAAATCAGCAAATTAAAATTATGGCACTGCACTTTTAAATTTATATATTGGAAGATATGTAAGATCAGACAATTATAATGGCAAATAGCACACAATGACAATGGCAAAGGGAACAGGTAATTGGAATTTTAGCTACAAAACAGTATTTTTTGTAGAAAATTTAAGAAATGGAAATGTATAAATTGTTTGAAAGAGAAACTCAGCTGTCACTGTCACATTTTATTATATGTAGATATAGCAGTACTCTTCCTGTTAATGAGATCCTTGACTGACAACATGATTGAATTACATATGGCTATGATGTCACATAGCTCATTGGAAACTTCCCTGATATCTAACAGATAAGTGTTCTAATTTGGCACCAAATAAGGCTATCTTAGAAAATTCAGATATTGCTGTCTAATTTGTCCAAAATTGTTGCTATTCTTTTATTTCCCCCTACAGGATGACACCAGTAACTTCAAAAAAATTGCCATTGGTGCCTTGGAAATAATAATTATATTTCTTTATGTATCAGGAAAGATGCAGTAAGGAAAGAGTAATGCCTTCAACATATTCATAATTCAAAACACCTTAAATATGTACCCCAACAGAGCTGTCAGCTTATTTAAATGACTCTAAAATAGTATACATCATTAATATGGAAGAATTCCAAAATTCTATTTGCTATTTTTTTAAAACTTAATGGGACACAGAATGTATTAAATAGTCACTATATTTTGGACAATGTGTAGTTCTTCTGAAAGTTACAAATGTGGGTAAATTATGCTACAATTAATAATATGTAATCAAAATATTAATAGGCTGCACAAAACATTCATATGAAACAGATTTCAATCAATATAAATTTAGGAAACAAATGTCAGAAAAAGATAAGTAGAAATAATTTCTAGTCAGAATATAGGAGAATAATTTAAGGATAAATGGCATTTGATCTGAGTTTTATGTATTTATTTTTTTCCAAGGGACAGCATGAATGCAGTCCTCCCCACTACCACAATTTATGCGGCTGAGTTTCGCACATTTGTGGAAATCGCAAAGGTCAGAACATCCAGAGTTAATGTAAAAGCCTCACTCTGAGAAAACTTCCTTCATGATCCTGATGTCTCCCCTGCCAGGTAAGTACTGATCTGAGTTTTAATGAGTAAGATTTCTTGCATGTAACATTGGGAAGAGAAGCATCATCTTAATAAGAAATTATGCCAGAGTTGTAGTTCAGTAGTAGAGTCCCTACCTTGCATGTGTGATGACCTGACTTTGATTTATAGCATCACACATCATCATCATCATCCTCCTCCTCATCATCATCATCACTGTACCACTGTATCACTGTCATCCTGCTGCTCATTGATTTGCTCCAGTAATGTCTCCATGGTGAGATTTGTTGTTACTGTTTTTGGCATATTGAATACGACACAGGTAGCTTGCCAGGCTCTGCCGCGCAGGCGAGATACTCTCGGTAGCTTGCCAGGCTCTCGGAGAGGGATGGAGGAATCAAACCCAGGTTGACAGTGTGCAAGGCAAAAGCCCTACCTGCGGTACTATTGCTCCAGCCCAATCATCATCATCATCATCATCATCATCATCATAATCATCATCATCATCATCATCATCATCATCATCACTGTATCACTGTCACTGTCATCCCATTGCTCATCGATTTGCTCAAGCAGGCACCAGTAACGTCTTCATTGTGAGACTTGTTGTTACTGTTTTTGGCATATTGGATACACCATGGGTAGCTTGCCAGGCTCTGCCATGCCAGCAAAGATATTCTCAGTAGCTTGCAGGGCTATCCGAAAGGGGTGGAGGATTTGAACCCGGGTCAGCTGCGTGCAAGGCGCTATAGCTGTCTCTTCAGTCCAATAATAATAGTAATAATTCAGTTAACAGCTGATGTAAAACCGAAACAAGTAAGCAAATAAAAAACATTATGGCCAACTAGATTGTATCCTGATAAATTCATGTTAAATAGAAAATACCATTCTTGATAAATAAAATTTACATCAAACTTCTAAGAAATTTATTTTTAATTATTGTAAAATACACATGTACCACCAATCTATCAATATCTATACAAGGACATTGACTGAAAGTCAAATAAAAATACATGAAAAATTGGATTGGGGTGATACTTCAGCAGGTAGGGTACATTACTTGCACTCTGCCTACCATGGTTTGATTCCTGGCATCCCATATGGTCCCTGAGTACTGCCAGGAGTAATTCCTAGAGCAGAGCCAGGAGTAATTTCTGAACACAGCTGGGTGTGGCACAAGAAACAAACAAACAAAAAACTATAAAAATATTATGAATAATTAATTGCTTTATCTGCTTAACAAATAAATGTTCTCTGTTGTGGAGGTGGGGCTGGGGGAGGATTTAGGAGTGGCTTTCCAAGCAGGGAACTAAAAGTGCTTCCAAGAAAACTTCCGAATGCTGAGGACTCAGGGTGATTCCTGGATATACAGAACCAACTTGGCCATTGATTCAATGATAGGACCTGAGGATGCAGTGCTACTCAAACTGTAGGGTATTCAAGACCTCCAGGGTCATCATAACAGTGCTCGTGCCTCCAAAGCTATATCCCATAATGGTCAAGGAGCCTGGGATCAAACTTGGGTCAGTTTAAATACAGAACCATCACTGGGTGCAATAATTTCAGTACTATAACTTTCTTCCAAAAGTAAAACTTATTTTTGTTAGGTATTTTAAGAATAATTGTGAAATTGTATTTAGTTCTCTGACTTTAACTATGTTCTTAAATTTATGACTTCTGATGAAGCTCTAGAAGATTGTAAAGCTACAAAGTAAAATATTATGGGTTTTAAACTTTAATAAATTAGTGAGTTCCTAAAGGATGAAGTTTAGCCTACTTGTGAAAACTAGTGTGAATTAGGTCAAAAACCCAAAAATGCTGACAGATAACACAGGGGATAATAAAAGACTGAACATTTTAAACATAAATGTAATTTAGAGAATGGAGTCCCAAGTCCATTAATAAATAAAGTGTATATAAAATTTACAATAACATCAAAATAGCCTGAATGTTGACCTCCTTTCAAAATGGGTGATTAAAAAGAGTTGTTTGCTTTTAAAATGATGCAGCAATTAGCTTTACCATGTAAAATTGCAGGCTGAATATTGATGAAGATAAAAGTGATATAAATAAACACTTTAGACATCGAAAGCTAAACAAATCACTATCGAGGTGACAAACATTTAGAAGTGTTGAAAATTAGACAATATATGACATTGGTACAATAATTTAACACTATAAAGTAACTTGAATGATACTTTCTACTTATTTCACTAATATTTATGTATAAAAACTAACAAATTATAAGGCAGTAAGTTTTACTGCCCCATTAAGACATACTCTCTTCTTCTATTTTGAGGTATGGTTGTATATATTTTGGAGGTACAGTATTGAAAATTACCTTTACTATTTTTGTATTATTTTTATAAATATATTCTAAAATAAATATGCATGTGTGTTATTTTATTTGGGAGAACTTGGATGAGTGGGTTTAGATTCTTTATATCTACAGTGTACCAAATGGAGCTAGAAAATAGTGATATATTTCCTATCACTGTGATATCTTTAATATAACCCTAGCTTTGTTATTTGTTTTGTTTTGCTTTGGAGCCACATAGTGCTGTACCGGGGCTTCTTCCTACTTCTGTGCACTGGGATCATTCATAATGGTTCTTAGGGGACCTTATGCAGTGCTGGTAACTGAACCAGGATTTGCTTCTTGCAGAAGCTTCATAAATCCTGTGCTATTCTCTGGCCCCAAAAGATATGCTTCACTCACTCAATCTTCTTATTTCTCAAGCTATTCATTTGTTAATCAGTTTGTCAATTCCATTAAAAAACACTTATGAAGAAAATTACAAAGAAATGTTAACCACAAATCAATGTTTTTAAATACAGTATTTTTAAAATTTACAAAATTTCACAAGATTATTTCTTTTTTCTTACTAACAGTATTATAACATTTTGTATATGAGAGCCTATAGGCAATTCTTTATAAGGAACTGAAGCATTTTCCTTGGAAACTCGAAATGAACTTCTCGCCATTTGATTGGAAGAGACTCTAGGCTTTTTTTTTTTCACAAATTCCCACTTAAAATTTATTTTTAAAAAAATTCAAGAAAAATATATCATCAATGATATAACCAATTATAATTAACACATGCTGCTGTTTTCTTCCCCAAAGAGACACAACATGACGTCTAGTAAACTAAAAACTTGTCTTTATTGACTGTCTCTTTATCATTTATAATTTTAGTTCACTGTATCACTGTATCACTTTGATCTCATTGCTCATCAATTTGCTCGGATGGCACCAGTAACGTCTCCATTGTGAGACTTGATGTTACTGTTTTTGGCATATCGGATACGCCACAGGTATCTTGCAGGCTCTGCTGTGTGGGAGAGATACTCTCGGTAGCTTGCCGGACTCTCCGAGAGGGACGGAAGACTTAAACCCAGGTCAACTACATGCAAGGCAAATGTGGTACCCGCTGTGCTATTAATTATTAAAATGAATTATTCAAACCCACTTTTATTTATCTTTCCTTTTGTTAGAACATATATTATGACTTTTAGTGGAGGGATGAGTTCAAAGAATTGTTTTCAGAATGCATAATTTTAGAATTCTTTTCTTTTTTGTATCTCAGGAGATGCTGAAAAGGCCTAGAGTTTCTCCTGGTCAGATGGGGCTTATTGCAAGGCTCCAAGTGACGCAGCTCAGTCCACTTGGACACATTCCTGAGCTGTACTTGAGGACTTCCATGACCACACCTGAAGATATGGGGAACATGTTCTGCCCAAATTAAACCATGGGCTGGTAGCATGCAAGACATGCACCTTAATCCCAACACTAATGAGGCCCCAAAATACCAATCTTTATGATTTAATGATCTCTATACTCTTAACGTTCATTTTTCTGAAATTACAAGGAGAAAGCTGACACACAAAACATTCAAAAACTTTGTCTGAGGCTATTCCCATAATTCAAATCCACTGGACCCGAGAATCTGCACAATCCTAACAACTAGTCCCAGCAACACAATAGCAAAAGGCTTCACTTCCCATTTCATGTAGAAAAACCACATTACTTTCCACCTAAACTACCAAATCACATTACGTGTCTGGCCCATCTGATTTTCGATGCCTTGGCCAGACACGTAATGTGATTTGGGAGACGACTGCTGGACTAGAGCCATTACTGACTAAATTCCATGGGACGTCAAAAGAATGCCTGGTCACCTACCTACGCGATGATCGGACTTCTTCCTCAAGATCCTGAATGAAAGGTTTGAGGCTCTCTTCATGTTCCTGGGGCTGGCAGACGCCACTGGGCTACACTATCGCACGCAAGAGGGACGAATGGAGACGTTGCTGGCACCCGATTGAGCAAACCAACAAACCAATGAGCAACGGGACAACAGGTGATACAGGTATGAATTCTAGTCTGAATATTAAAAGTACATTCATAAAGTTGGTGCAGTTACTTGATAAAAGATAGAAAGAAATAGTTCTATCTTTAAAAGTAAGTATAGGAAAAGGAAAGTTCTAAATGAAAAGTGTCACTTATATAAATATTTAATTATCAAAATCAAAATGATATATCAAGAGTTTATCCATTAATGACACTAGGTTAAGAGTCCATCCATTAATAATGTTACTAAAAACAGAATAACACCATAGAAAATACTATAGGGAAATAATAACCTATATTACAAAACTAAAAGTTATAAAATGGATTACAAAAAGGGAACTAATCAACATGGAATATTTAAATTTGCTCTTATTTATCTGAAATATCCTTACTATGCATTCCTTAAACTTTAGAATAGTTATTAATAGTTAAATAGTTAATCTTAACTTGAGGAATATGTAAAGAAGACTAGAAAGTCAATAAAACTTAAGGCTTCAATCCCTTATGTGAGTATACATATGCACAGATAAATGAAAAACCAATAGTTTTATATTTCAAATATGATTAAAACTCTCCCATCTTATGTCAAAAACACAGAAATATGTAAAATTTAAAGACGATGTTTTTCTCACTTGAGATTTTTGTTGTATTTTATATTATTTATATTCTTACCAAATTTGAAGCATATGAAACAGAATCTTAATCTTCATTTTATTAAGTTAAAGTAATATAAATATATGCTTACTTTATTACATTTTAAATATTTAATATTCACTATATGACTTTTAATAATTGGATAGTTATTAAAGCACTGTAGTTAACCACATCATTACCCCACAATTAACCAAACAGCATCCAGATATATGAAACAAACTGGGAAAGTTAGAAAACTCCTAAAATATAGTTGGAGACATTACACTCCTCTTTAACATGTGGAAAACAAAAACAGAAAATACTCAAATGTAGAATATTTGCACAAAACTATCAATTACCTATAGCCTTTTTAACTGCCATATTTTTACATAATTCAGAGACTATACTTTCACAATTCAACATATTTAATTGGTTTCATTTAATATACCTACATATTCAATACTTTTATGTATTTTCTACATTTACAGAATCGTGGAACTATTATCACAATCTCATTTTAGAATAGTTGTTATCCCTAAAGGAAACCCTATAACCATTTTCAGTCACTTCCATCTCTATAGTCACAAACTCGAGACAAGTGCCAATCTCCGTAAATTTGCCTATTTTGGACATTTAATGTAAATGGAATCACAAAGTATGTGATCTAAGACTGCCTTCTTTCACTTAACATAATGTTTACAAGGCCCATTTATTTTGTAGTATGTATAATTGTTTTATAATTTTATTTTCAAATGGGCTGGAGCGATAGCACAGCGGGTAGGGCATTTGCGTTGTACTCGGCCCACCCAGGTTTGATTCCTCCATCCCTCTCAGAGAGCCAGGCAAGCTACTGAGAGTATACCACCCTGCACGGCAGAGCCTGGCAAGCTATCCGTGGCATATTCAATATGCCAAAAACAGTAACAACAAGTCTCACAATGGAGATAATATTGGTGCCCGCTTGAGCAAATCTATGAACAACAGGACAACAACAGTGCTATAGTGCATTTTCAAATAATATTTTATTCTATGGAGATTCTACCTCTTATCTAATTATCAAATAATGAATATACTGAGTAATGATTCTATGAATGTTTGCCCATAAGTGTTTGTGTAAAGCGTTTTTTTCTCTTTCTGTAGTTGACTTTAATACAAACATACCCAAGAACAACAAAATCTGTATTTGTATAAAGTAAATATGATGCATTTGCTTATAAAGATAACCATAAGTTATATTTCATATATTTTAATGATTAAAATATTAGTTTTTACAGCAATGCAATTAAGTTAGATGCAAATAATATGACGTTAAAAATTTTATATTCTCATTGCTAGGATTTTAGTTTTTTACTTCTTTTTGAAGATTATATTGCTTCTATCACAGCAAAATATATACTAAGATATATATTAAAATAAACTTTTATCTTATTACAGTTTTTGGTAACTTTTTTTTTCATTTTTTCCCTTATTTTTACTATGGTATCCATCTACCCCTTAAGGGAGAAGGTTGATGAATGTATCACTTCTCAAATTATAATGCTATGTCTGCAGAACTATAAGGGTGTTGTTTTTCAGTAGTCAGTGTTTAAGAAGCAAATCATGATTACCTCAGTCCTATATGATACAATGATACCAGTACACAAAATTAAAATGCTTTTTATATTTCTTGCCAAGAGGGAATGATTTTTTTCTAGCTTTCGGTATTTATAAATATAACTATTTCTCAATGTATAAATCCAAAGATTAGCCTACATAAATGACTATCTGTTTAGTGTTGAGATTAGGTGCTTCTAAAGATGAAGGATTTTCTTTTCCTTGAGAATATATAAAATCCATGAACTTTAACTGTGATGGAAATAGTATAGGCATTAAAGATAGGCAAATTTGAAATCAAACACTAGTTTTTTCTACTTAACATGTGAGCAAAAGTCTTTAATATACTTTATTAGTATCAGTTTTCTCACTTGAAAATTGATGATGCTATGAGTGGAGACTAAGGAATTCTATACACACAAAAACTCATTAGTTTTCATAGGCATGCATACTTGCTATAATTTTATTTATTTTTATTGAAGCAGCAATAATTTGCAACATTTTGTACAGTACATATTATTCTAGAGATACAATTTCACCTCTCTTCAAATTTCCTGCAGATTTGTGTGCATGTGAAATTTAACATTTGAAGAAATGTATTGTTCCCTTTTGTCTTAATCTTCCAGTAAGAACATATTTTTAAAGTTCTAAGTGTCTCCTCCAAAAGATTTTAGGTCTTTGGAAGTTAGACTTCCTTGTACTCTTTATTATACCATACCAGCTTGGTAGAACAGAAACTGAGAGACTTGGAAAAACAAGGAAAATTCAGGTTCAGTATTTCTTTCTTTTATCTTTTTCTTTTTTTTTTCTTTTTTGGTCACACCTGGTGATGCACAGGGGTTACTCCTGGCTCATTCACTCATGAATTACTCCTGGTGGTTCTCAGGGGACCATAAGGGATGCTGGGAATCAAACCTGCATGCAAGGCAAACGCCCTACCCACTGTGCTATTGTTCCAGCCCCCAGGTTCAGTATTTCTTTTTTTTTTAATTAATTAATTTTTTTCAACATTTTTTTTATTTTTAATTAGTGAATCACCGTGAGGGTACAGTTACAGATTTATACATTTTTGTGCTCATGTTTCCCCCATACAAAGTTCGAGAACCCATCCCTTCACCAGTGCCGATTCTCCACCACCAGTAAACCTAGCGTCCCTCCCATCCTCCCCGGTCCCGTCTCCCCCCACCCCAAACTGCCACTATGGCAGGGTATTCCCTTTCATTCTCTCTCTCTGATTAGGTGTTGTGGTTTGCAATAAAGGTGTCGAGCGGCCATTGTGTTCAGCCTCTAGTCTACATTCGGCATGCGTCACCCCTCCCCTGCATGACCTCTGAGCACACTTTACTTGGTGTTCCCTTCTCTGAGTTGCCCAGAATGAGAGACCAGCCTCCAAGCCATACAGTCAACCTCCTAGTACTTATTTCTACTATTTTTGGGTGTTAGACTCCTAGTCTATTATTCTATATTCCACAGATGAGTGCAATCTTTCTATGTCTGTCTCTCTCTTTCTGACTCATTTCACTTAGCATGATACTTTCCATGCTGATCCACTTATATGCAAACATCATGACCTCATTTTTTCTAACAGCTGCATAGTATTCCATTGTATAGATGTACCAAAGTTTCTTCAACCAGTCATCTGTTCTAGGACACTCGGGTTTTTTCCAGATTCTGGCTATTGTAAACAGTGCTGCAATGAACATATAAGTGCAAAAGTCATTTCGACTATACTTTTTTGCTCCTCTGGGATATATTCCCAGCAGTGGTATTGCTGGGTCAAATGGGAGCTCAATATCTAGTTTTTTGAGAATCGTCCATATTGTTTTCCAAAAGGGCTGAACTAGTCGGCATTCCCACCAGCAGTGTAGAAGGGTCCCTTTCTCCCCACATCCTCTCCAACAGCGGTTGCTTTTGTTCTTTTGGATGTGTGCTAGTATCTGTGGTGTGAGGTGGTATCTCATGGTTCTTTTGGTCTGCATCTCTCTGATGATTAGTGATGCAGAGCATTTTTTCATGTGCCTTTTCGCCATTCATATACCTTTCTTGGAAAAGTTTCTGTTCATTTCTTCGCCCCATTTTTTGATGGGGTTGGATGTTTTCTTCTTGTAGAGTTCAACCAGTGCTTTATATACCATTGATATCAACCCCTTATCTGATGGTATTGTGTAAATATCCTTTCCCATTCTGTAGATAGTCTTTGTATTTTGGTCACTGTATCTTTTGCGGTGCAGAAGCTTTTTAGTTTAATGTAGTCCCATTTGTTGATCTCTGTTTCCACTTGGTTGGCCAGTTGCATGTCATCTTTGAAGATACCTTTATCTTCAATATCGTGAAGGGTTTTGCCGACCTTGTCTTCAATGGACCTTGTGGTTTGTGGTCTGACGTTGAGGTCTTTAATCCAATTTGATCTGACTTTGGTGCATGGTGTCAGGTCGAGGTCTAAGCCCATTCTTTTACATGTGGTGGTCCAGTTGTGCCAGCACCACTTGTTAAAGTGATCCACTTCACATCTCTTGCTCCCTTATCAAAGAATAGATGATCATCCAGTTGAGGTTGTGTGTAGGGATATTCCACCCTATTCCATTGGTCTTCAGCTCTGCCTTTGTTCCAGTACCATGCTGTTGTAATTGTTACCGCTTTGTAGTAGAGTTTAAGGTTGGGGAGGGTGATGCCTCCTATCATCTTTTCCCCAAGAATTGTTTTAGCTATCCGTGGGCGAATATTGTTCCATATAAATTTCAGGATTGCTTGATCCCTTGATCCATTTCTTTGAAGAATGCCATGGGTATCCCTATAGGGATCGCGTTAAATCTGTATAATGCTTTGGGGAGTATTGCCATTTTGACAATGTTTATTCTCCCTATCCATGAGCAGGGGATATGTTTCCATTTCCTCATGTCCTCTTTTATTTCATGGATTAGCGTTTTATAGTTGTCTTTGTACAGGTCCTTTACTTCTTTAGTAAAGCTGATTCCAAGGTATTTCATTTTCTGGGGTACGATTGTGAACGGGATTGCTTTTTTCATGTCCCTTTCCTCTGTCTCATTGTTTGCATATAGGAAGGCCATGGATTTTGGGGTATTGATTTTATAGCCTACGACTTTACTGTACAGGCCAATTATTTTTAAGAGTTTCTTACTAGAGCTTTTAGGCTTCTCTAGGTATAATATCATATCGTTTGCAAACAGTGAGAGCTTGATTTCTTCCTTTCCGATCTGAATCCCCATAATATCTTTTTCTTGCCTGATGGCTATTGCTAATACTTCCAGTACTATATTAAAGAGAAGTGGTGAGAGTGGGCATCCTTGTCTTGTCCCCAATCTTAGAGGAAAGGCCCTTAGTTTTTCTCCATTGATGATAATGCTTGCCATAGGTTCGTGGTAGATGGCTTTGACTATCTTGAGGAAAGTTCCTCCAAAACCCATTTTGGTGAGAGTTTTTATCATGAATGGGTGTTGGATCTTGTCAAATGCTTTCTCTGCATCTATTGATATGATCATATGGTTTTTATCTTTACTTTTGTTGATATGATGGATTATGTTGACTGATTTCCAAATGTTAAACCATCCTTGCATCCCCGGGATGAATCCCACTTGGTCATGGTGTATGATCTTTTTGATGAGTTGTTGGATTCTATTTGCTAGTATTTTGTTGAAGATCTTCGCATCGGTGTTCATCAAGGATATTGGTCTATAGTTTTCTTTGTTAGTGGTGTCTTTGTTTGCTTTTGGTATTAGGGAGATATGTGCCTCATAGAAACTGTTCAGAAGGGTTCCTGTCTTTTCAATTTCCTGGAAAAGCTTGAGGAGAACTGGCAACAAGTCTTCTTTAAATGTTTGGAAGAATTTGGCAGTGAATCCGTCTGGACCTGGGCTTTTGTTTTTGGGGAGACTTTTGATTACCTTTTCAATTTCCTTGATATTTATGGGCCTATTCAGGTATTTCAAGTCTTCTTGGTTCAGTCTTGGGAGATTGTAGGAGTCAAGGAATTCGTCCATTTCTTTTAGGTTCTCTTGTTTCTGGCATACAGACTTTCAAAGTAGTCTCTGATGATCCTTTGAATCTCCTTGGTTGCTGTTGTGATGTCCCCCTTTTCATTTCTGTTTCGGTTTATTAGGGTTTTCTCTCTTTCTTTCTTTGTGAGTCTTGCTAGCGGTTTATCAATCTTATTTATTTTCTCGAAGAACCAGCTCTTTGTTTCATTGATCTTTCGGATTCTTTTTCGGGTTTCCATATCGTTAATTTCTGCTCTAAGTTTTATTATTTCTTTCCTTCGATCTGGTTTGGGTTCCTTTTGCTGGTCCTCTTCAAAGATCTTGAGCTGTGAAGTCAAACTATCTATATAGGCCCTTTCTTCCTTTCTGAGGAAGGCTTGCAGAGCTATAAATTTTCCCCTTAACACAGCTTTAGCTGCGTCCCATAGGTTCTGGTAGCGTGTGTCTTCATTCTCATTTGTTTTGAGGTATCTCTTGATTTCTTCCTTGATTTCCTTCATTACCCACTCGTTGTTCAATAGTGAGTTGTTTAATTTCCAAGTGTTTGATTTGGTTCTCCATGTCTGTGCGTGATTAACTTCCATTTTCAGTGCATCATGGTCTGAAAAGATAGTTGATACAATTTCTATCTTCCCGATTCCATTAAGGTATAATTTGTGGCCCAGAACATGGTCTATTTTGGAAAATGTTCCATGTGCACTGGAAAAGAATGTGTATTCTTTCTTTTTGGGCTGTATAGGTCTATTAGCCCTGTCTCCTCCATTTCTTCCTTCAGAGCCATCGTTTCCTTGCTGAGTGTTGTTCTTGTCGATCTATCCAGAGGTGATAAAGCAGTGTTGAAGTCTCCATCTACTAACGTGGTGCTAGTTATGTCCTCCTTAAATTCTGTTAGGAGTCCTTTTAAGTATTTAGCTGGTCGTTCATTAGGTGCATATATGTTTAAGAGTGTGACTTCTTCCTGTTGTACATATCCCTTGATGAATAGAAAATGACCTTCGCTGTCCCTTCTGATCTTTTTCAGCCTGAAATCTATGCTATCGGTTACTAGTATGGCCACCCCCGCATTTTTTTGAGGGAGCTGTTTATTTGCAGGATTGTTTTCCATCCTTTGATTTTGAGTCTGTGTTTGTTCTGACTATTCAGATGTGTTTCTTGTAGGCAGCAGAAAGTTGGATTTAGTTTCCGAATCCATTTTGCCACTCTAAAAGAAATTATTATCATGGGATTTTGTGTCATTTTTCTGTAGGGTTTGTTGTTCTTGTAGGTTTTTTCCTTGTCTTATAGTAGCCCTTTGAGTCATTCTTTTAAATTTTGTCTTGAGTCTATGAAGTTCCTGAGCTGTTGCTTGTCCATGAAATAGTGTATGGTTCCTTCAAGTTTAACTGAGAGTTTAGCCAGGTAGAGTATTCTTGGTGAGGCATTCATTTCATTAAGTTTTTTCACTATATCCCACCATTGTCTTCGAGTTTGGAGGGTTTATTCTGATAGGTCTGCTGTGAATCTAAGGGGTGCTCCTTTGTATATGATCTCTTTCTTTGATCTTGCTGCTTGCAGTATTGTGTCTCTATCCACGGCATCCATCATTCTGACTATAATATGCCTTGGGGATTTTCTATTTGGGTCCCTTTTAGCTGGCACCCTTCGGACTCCTTGGATCTGGATGTCCGCATTCTCTAGCTCTGGGAATTTTTTAGCAATGATGTCTTTAATGGTGTTTTTTTCATTGGGATTGTTTCAGTGTGGTTCCGGCACTCCCATAATGTTTCTCCTGAGGTCATCCCCTAGGACTCTAATTCACTCTAGAGCCATTTTGAGGTCTTTTGCCATTATTTTTTGTTCCCTATATGCTTTGTGCAGCTCATCTTCAAGCTCACTGATTCTGTCTTCGGCTGTATGTAGTCATTCTACTATTGAGGGCTCCTACCGAGTTTTTTATTTTATTTACTGATTCTTTTAGTTGTGTGACTTCTGTTCGTAGCTTTGAAATTTCTGCTCTCATTTCTTCCTGGATTATCTTGGTGTATCGTTCCAATGCTGCATCCATATCCTCCCTTAATTTATTGGAAGTTCGTTCCATAGTTGCTTTGATTTCCTGAGCCATCCTCACAATTTCCTCTCTGAATTCTTTATCTGAGAGGAGGTTGTATTTCTGGGAAGTCGCTGCTGAGGTTAGTGAAATATTTTTTTGGATCTCTCCTGGTAGTGGGGATTTTCGCTGTTTCTTCTTGTTGTTATGGGCTTTACTATCCGGTGCTCTCCTTAGCTTGGGAGGGGCCTCAACTGAAGATGTGGGGTTATGCTCTTTTTACAAGAGTTTTATGTGCAACTTGATGTGTTCACTGACAGTTTTTGTGCAATTAGGATAGGCTAGGTTAGTTAACTATTAACATATAGTGACTAAGACGACCAGGGAATTCTTCAGAGGAGTGGGTTCTATCAATTGTGGCCAAAGGACAATGCACAGGATGGTAAAAAAAAACAACTGTGGCTGAGTCAGCAGCGGCTGCTCTGAAGAGAGGCCACGCCCACTTTTGAGGCCACGCCCCCTAAAGTGAGGACACGCCCCTAACAAGAAGAGTGGGGAGTGGTCAGGAACCGATGGCGGCTGCTGAAAGGTGCCAGGCAGGGGTGGGGGTGTCAGGGCGAGCCCCAAACCGAAACGGGCAGGGGGCGGGGAAGGGCAGGTTCAGTATTTCTGACTCTAACAAAATAATTTTGCTCTTGACCTATTTAGTAAGTCATCTTGAGGATGAAGTATGTATATGTGAGTGTGAGTTTGCCCTTTCATAATCTATCTGAAGATTTATTCATAAATGCCACCAATTTTATAGGATTAGTACTAAAATTCTCAGAACCTTGTTATAGCAAGTAAAGTAGTCAGAAAGCAAATATGTTTTCTCTGTACTAAAATTTGTTTGACATGTTTTCATACCCTCTAATGAAATCTTTTGCATATTCTATTTATAAGTGAATTTATTGATATTGCTTATATTCTTGAAATTATTTCTGGGATTTCTACTCTGTACTCTCTACCTATGGTTAAATACTACCTTTGTAGTATTTAACTGTAACTTTGAAACATCTTGAGAAAAGTTCCTCATATTTTGTTCTTCTTCAGAAATGTGTTATTATCTGTTTAGTTCTCTTTTATAGGAATTTTGTAATTTATAAAATAATTTACATAAATAAAGCACATTTCTAATGAATGCATTAATTTTTACTTTATTTAGGGCTATATTTATAATACCAAATATGCCTATGTAAATATAAAGATACTTTATATGCAAAAAAATCTTTTGTTAGGCCCCCTATATTAGATGTCACTGGGAAAAATGTTTTATTATATTGGGTTTGTGTATCACTATGTATTTATACTTGCATTAGCAATGTATCTAGAACATGTAACAGTTCAATAACATTCTCCTTTTCTTCACAGAATACTTTTGCTATGTCATTTATATATATGTAACAGCTATTACCATATCATAAGAAAGTAGAAATTTGTTGATTTCATCGATTTCATTGATTTGCTCTATGTCATTCATTTATATGTAACATAGCTGTTACCATATCATAAGAAAGCAGAAATTATGGAATGAAATTTCAATTTTATTCTGTAGGAGACAAATAGCTCAATATTGTTCCCCAGAAATTCTCCCAATACTGTTTCCATGTGACAAAAGATTGATGCAATGACATCTCCATCAAAATCTATGGGTTTCTTCTACTTTTGGAAAATTTTTGTGATGACTTAGCTTTTACAATTAAGATACATTAGTGTTTCATAACTGAAAGAGTTATGGAGAGAAGGTTTTCACATTTACAACAGAAGGCAAGAATCGAAAAGTGCATTAAGAGCATTAAACATTTGTTTTGCAGTTAGCTGATACAGAAGTAGCATGCATTCCTCATAGTGAGCTAGACTGGCATTGGGAAGCTCCTTCCCTAGGGTTTACTCTATACAGGCAGTAAATTTATCATATCATTCTTCGTTTTACTCTATGAGTATAATTTTGGGATCTATGTGTGCTATTTGGCATGACTTTGAGCCAAGAGAATGGACAGTCTAAGTGTGGTATACAACTGAACTAAATGGGAAGTGAATCAAAATAACTTACCACTCATGGAAAAAAATTGCCTTGTGTGCAGTCATGGCAAAGTTTAGCAACGAAAACATTCTGTGTGCTTATAGAGTAATTAATAATATTGTATTCTATTAGAATAGTAATATAGATCACTCCTCCTTCCTATCTTTGATTTGTTCCCATATTTGATCAGGTTTTTCTTGCAAGCCTGCAAAGTCTGAAAACCTGGTGTGTTTCTGTGAACTGTATAAATGTTGAAGATCAAAAAGTGGAAATAAGTCCAAGACTATTTAGAACCATAAAAAGTTCCAAAGAACTTTTTTAATAGAAAATGCAAACTATATCTTATACTCATCATAAAACATTTGTGTATTTAAAATTATACCTCTTCATGCCACGACAGCTTATCTTTGCATGGTGAGCCCTGGAAGCAACCAAATATGGTTAGAATCAGGACTGTACTTCAGCTCTGAAAAAATTCACCACCCCCAAAGACTTGTTCTTTTCAGAAATTCCGTTAATATTCTTCCCTTTATTATTATTTTCTTCAGATCTGTATCTACATAACCTAGAAATTTATGTCCAAATGGAAAAACTCTCTAAATTATGCCAACACTGTGACTCAGTGTGAAATCTTGCTTTTAGTAAACTGCCTGTACTACTTGAAAGCACTATTCTTTCTAGACTATGTCTGTCTTGGCTGGTAAACTGCTTTCCATACTATATTTCTCTGACCTGTTTTCAAATTCCTTTCTAAATGAAGTCAAGAACCTGTACCCCTGGGGCATAGCAAACAGCTTTAGCCCTGACCAGTGTTTTTGTACAACAATTTTATAAGTTAAATTTGGGTCCAAGGATGCTCACATATATTTTGTCTATATAAGTTAATAATTGCTGGTGTGCTTTACACCTTTTTTGCTTATAAAGTTTTTATAGGAACATTGTACTTCCAAATAGGTAACAGATAGCAGGTAGCAGATAGTATCTAACTACCAATTTTCACATAGCAGAAACAGAAAGACAAAATATCCTCATAGGTGATTAATATTCTAAAGATAGATTTGTTGGGATTTTTCCATCTGATGATAAACATCTGAATATTTAGAAATAGGAAGATTCTCAGAGTTTTCAGTTTTCATGAATGTGTCTGCTAGCTGAAAATCTCTGTAATTAATTCCTTGAAAACACAAATGTTTATTCAGTGAAATATTTGAATCATATGGGTAACATAGAGATGACAGAATTCATGAAATTAATCTTGATCAAATAAACATCCAAAATGGAGTCAGGGGTCCAGTATGGTGGTAGAATGTATGCACTCCTATCATACTTACCTGGTTGGTGACATGATTTACAATTGGATTATCACAGTCAGAATGATCAAACCTGAAATTTATGAATTTGGAGACAGAATCAAGCCTTCTCATCAAAACTGATGGACATTATGGCATCTTGCTTCAAAGAAGAAATTTTATCACTGAACATGTATGCAAACCTTTCTTTTTGCATGGTATTTTTTCTTTCTCTTTTAGGTAATGTTTACTTATAGGAGGCAGGTCTGCCTATAAAAGTTTTGCATTTTTTCTAGAACACTTACACAGACTGTTCAGTGGTGTTCTCAAATGACAATTCCCTAAATACCTCAAATAAAAAGCTCATTTTCACTCAGATAAAAATGGCTTATGGTTGAGTTATTCTTTAAAAGAAACTATAGACTAGCATAATCATGGGGATTACTGTGCCATTCTATTAGATTGTAGCTATAATTAACAAATTACCTTTGTTTTTTATCAGCATGTATTTTGTTTGAGCATGTATAATTTTCTTACTCTATAAGAGACTTTGATTCTAGGGAAAACTCAGTCTTTAATTCCTCAAACAGAAAATTAAAAATAGCTCTTAAATCTCAGTTATAAAATTGTGCTTAAATATTGTTAAATGCAGAAAGAAGTGGCTCCAGAAAGATGATTCAGCAGGTCGAGTCCTTGTCTTGAATGCAGTCAACCCAAACTCCATGCTTGGCACCCCATATGGTCCTCCAAGTCCCACAAGAAATGATCCCTATGCACAGAGCCAGGGCTAAACCCTGAGTACTCCCAGGTGTGACCCAACCAAAAACTGAAACCAAAACAAAAAAAAAAACGAAAGAGGCCACCTATTAATAATTCAGAGGGGACTAAGTGCACATAAATGTGTATGGTAGTGATGGTGTAGTATATAGATTATGAACATGGTGCTGAATTAGTATGTATTCTGATATATCCCATTCCTCCTCTCTATATACTATGGAAATTAAAATCTATTTTTGTCTTTAAATTTGCCTATTCTGACCATCACATAAATAGGATTGTGGATTTTACTGTATCTCACTGTCTCTTAATGCAGTGTTTTCAAAGTTTATCACATTAGAGCATCTCTAGTTTAGGTAATTTGGGGGTGAAAACCTAGAAAACAGAATTCTTTGCTCGCCCTTCACTTCCCTTTATTGTCAGTGCAGAGGTCACACACATGCTTGGTAGTTATGTTGGCACCTTGGTTTCAGCACTCATTGGGGACTTTGCTTTTTAGCTGCAGTGTTGTCTTAGAGTCTGGCTGTAATATTCACCAAGAGATCGATGTAGAGCTGACATACATGCCCACTGGACATTGCACTCCTGACTGTGATGTTCACTCAGCTTTAGCTGAAATGTTTGCCAAGGGCCACAGATCTTTCTATTCTCAGTTTCAGTGCTTGTCCTCACCTTGCCACAATGCCCAGGATATCATACATTCAGTTGTGGTGGCAAAATTATTAAGACACAGAACTACTGGAAACATGCTTGGCATGTGGAGGCATACATACCAGGATCAAGTTCACGGCTTCAGCTGCTTCAGGCATGTGCTTTGGGCTCTGGGACATGCCCTGGTCCCAGAAACAGAATTCTTAAGGCTCAAATGTAACATTTGAATAATTATGTTTCCAACTGAAGTATCAGGAATACAATTAAGAAACACATTGTTTTTATGTAGTATATATTTTTCTTTTCTAATTCATTGACTGATGGAGACTGGTTCTCAGTGACATCAGTAATGACACACAATACACAACCGTATCAGATAGCAACACTACACTAATATCATAAACTGTGCATATGTTCTTACAAACATTTTAGAAATATTGCTCCATTCCTTTTCTTTTCATCATTTTAGGATACACTTTTAATGAAATTATATAGCCATTTTGAGAGAGAAATTTATACAGAATGACTATGCCTGCAACTAGATCACAGGTAAGTTTATTTACCATGTCTCGTTTTGAGTTTTAGAGGTCATTTATTTTTAGTGTGTTCTGTACACACTTTTAATATTTCTATGGTTCCTAAATGTAGCCACTCTCTTTTGCATGTGGTACTTTTCACCCAATATCTGTTTATCATTATTTCCTCATGAGAACCTTATTGTTTCATTGAAATAATAATATTAACAGATAATTTATCTATTAGCATATTTATGTTGATATGTAAGTATTAAGATAAATAGTCAAGGATGATACTATGAAGATAAATGAGCTATGCGGCTCCTGGTTCAAGTATAAGAGCAAGGGTATATATTAATACATATATACCCTTATATATTTTTTTCACATACTTTTTTCAAAATTAGCACAGAAACTTCCAGATTATTTTACTTAAAAGCACTGTTACTGAAGAATAAATTGAGAATAACACTTTTTTTTTGAGCCACAGCTGGCAGTGTTTAGGCATAATCGTGTGGTCAGAGATCTCTCCTAGCAATGTTTAGGGGGCCCTATTCAATTCCAGGGATTGAACCAGGGTCAGCTGTATGAAAAAAAGTACCTTATCCCATATACTATATATCTGGCCCCAATTTTAATAATTTCTAAATTTTATATTGGTAATTATCATCTAAAGATTTCTATTTGGGGCTAGAGTGATATCTCATGCTTTGTATGAGGTAAGCCTGGTTTGAATCCCTGGCACCACATGATCCCAGAAGCACCAAAAGAAGTGACCTCTTAGCAATTCACTAGGATTATCATCTTATATTTTAATCCATATTAACTTCAGCCAGGCTAATAGTAATGCATTCTATCAGTTAAGATAAATATTTATATAATTTCTTACAAATTTATTTATTTATTATCTATTTATTAATACCTTATGGAAACAGCATTGTGAGAAATGATAATTTTAATCAACATTAATTCTCAATGCTAATACTTCTGTATTCCTCAAAATATATGTCTCTTTTAGGTGGCTTGGTGTCCTAGAGCACAGTTAGATCTAAACTTCTATAGGAACATATAATTCTACTAAAGGCTGAAAAGAATGAGAGTGACTATTATTTATAAAGCCAGAGTGAAATATTTTACTTACTAGGGATTCTGAACATATTTTAATATTAGTTTTCATAAATCTTAGAAGTTTTTGGAGTTACTGGAGTTGCCAAGGTGTATAGTCTTTTATGTGTTCTGCCCTAAATTCTGTTTCCCTCCTATACACCTTAAAAAACATCACAGCCATTTCTTTTCTTTTTTTTTAGTCATTTTTGATTTTCATAAACAAGCACATTTTATTAAAGATGCAGTCTTCCTTTAAAAATAAGCAACATCTTAATGACATTGAGAGGTGAAAGACACAGCAGATAAGGCAGTTCAATAAGGTATGTGCATTCGGTTTATCTATGGGTACAGCAGACAGAAAGAGCCCTGGAAGCTGCTAATGTCAATTAGCTGAATCTAAAGACTGGCTTATTATCTATTCTAACAGGGAATCTCACCAAGACCTTGATTTAATAGCACATAAAGTTTGGAATTTTTGCCAGCTCTGAGGCATGGAACAGCAATTTTACAAACAATCTTATCTTCATGCTCACAGTGAGACCATCCTGTTGAACAATTGTCAAATGTTCAACTTTTGACGGTTTTACAGTCCTTTGTTTGGCGAAAATGAATTAACCTTACGTAAATGTTTTTTAATCACCACAAAGTTGAGGGTCAGGTGTCTTTGTTCTTTATTTTTTTAACTTTATCAACTTTGAACATAAAACTGATGAATACTGAATGAAAGATCTTGGTACCACTGAAATATTTTTTATAAAACCTTAGTGTTCACATAGTGAACATAGTTCCCATAGTTCACTTAGTATTCTGGAACAATAATTGTATTTAAGTAAAACTTTTTGCAAAATTAATGTTTTATGGACTTTTAAAAGAAAAATCAAAATGTATTCAACCATTTCCTTTGGTTTCATGCCCAAGGAAGAGAAAAATTTAGAAACCCAGTAGTGAGTAATTGGCCTAATTTTATCTTACTGAGTAAGGTTCTGTTCTTCACTTATCCTGTGAGAGTTCTAGAACATTGCTACCACACAGACTCATGTTTCTTTATCTCACGGTTTGGATTTAAATTACATTTTGATGGTATGGTGGGAAGGCAAGAGAGATAGTACAGTGGATAGGGCACTTGCTTTGCACTTGCTGAATGTTCGAGGCCCTGTACCCCCCTATGGTCACCTAAGCCCGCCAGGAGTGATCCCTGAGTGCAGAGCCAGAAAGGAGTAAGCCAAAGCATTGCTGGGTGTAGCTTCCCCCACCTGCCGCTCCCTACCACCACTACCCAAAAATAGTGATTTTTTTTATAACTTCTCAGACAGCTTATGTAGAGGTACTAAGTTTTGTCTTGACTGTCGGACTTGAATTCTCAAAATAGCCTTTTCTTGATTTCCTTGGACATTGAGGGTTCTAAAAAGTCGTAAGTCACAGGGTTACATTTCGTGAGTAGAATATTTTAACCTATTTCTCCTTATATTCTTGGTGATGTGTTCATTTTGTTGAGTTTTTATACTACACTCCTCTGTTCCCTTCTTCTCACTAGCAAAGTCTCATTTGATAGATGTACAGTGAATCTTATGGAATTTTCTTTGTAAATTCTTTATCGATCTTAGTGCTTTCAATATTCTGTCTCTGTCTTTGGAATTTTTTTATTTTGAGTACAATGTGGCTTGGAGTTTTCCTAGTTGAGTTTCTCTCTTTTTTTTTTTTTTTTTTTTTTTTTTGCTTTTTGGGTCACACCCGACAATGCACAGGGCTTGCTCCTGGCTCATGCACTCAGGAATCACTCCTGGCTGTGCTTGGGGGTTATATGGGATGCTGGGAATCAAACCCGGGTTGGCTACGTGCAAGACAAATGCCCTACCCGCTGTGCTATCGCTCCAGCCCCTTGGGTCTCTTTTTGATGGCACCCTTCTGGTCTCTTACATCTCAGTGTGTGTAATTCCCAAGTGTAGGAAATTCCTGTGGCAGAGCCTGGCAAGCTACCCATGCTGTATTCCATATGCCAAAAACAGTAACAATAATGGATCTCATTCCCTTGACCCTGAAAGAGCCTCCAATATGCCAGCATTAGGAAAGACAAGTAAGGAGAGGTTGCTAAAATCTCAGGGCTGAGGCGAATGGAGACGTTACTGGCACCCGCTCTAGTAAATTGATGAACAATGGGATGACAGTGATACAGTGATACAGTGTTCACATACACAAAAATAAAGTAATTATTTTGTTTTAATAAAGAAATAGAATCGGGGTAATTGAAAAGTCATTCCAGTTTCTGACTCTGATTTATTAGACTGGGTCTTCAAGCCCAGGTGTGAACAACCCCTCTAACCCATTTATTGTCTTTCCAGGAGACATTTTCCACAATATTCTGGACAGTGAACTGAATCAACATTCCTAGCCAAATATTGTCAAATATTTGCCACAATTTTCAGGAAATTTAGCATCTACCTTATTCTACCATTATAGTTGCCACAATATATAATTTATTCTAACACTGACCTCCCCACACTTTTCGCTGTGAGGTGTTCTTATTGCTAAGAGAATCTGTACTTCATGAGTAGTGCATGGATATGTTGCTATTACCAATGAATACCAGGAAAGTTTGACTAAAACATAAGTTGAGGTTTAACTATGCACTTTTGTATCACTGAGTACTTCACTGGGGAGCGGTGATGACTTCTATTGCATACAAGATAGTCATCCTAATTATTTTGTGAAACATACGTTTTTATTGTCTTTTTATATATGAATCAAATAAATTTCCCAAATTCAGATGGTTCATGACACATACAGAACCCAGCAATACCACTTCTGGAATATACCCTGAGGGCCCAAAACACAGCAAGAAATACCATTTGCACATCTATGTTCATTGCAGCACTATTCTAAATAGCCAGAGTCTGAAAACAACCCAAGGGCCTGAAAACAGACAACTAAGTAAAGAAACTATAGTATATCTACACAATGGAAATACTGTGCAGCTATTAGGAAAAATGAAGTCAAGAAATTGACTGGGACAGTGAAGGGACCACTATGACAATAATAGCTAGGAATGCTCACTCTTCACAAGAACTGAGTATTGAAAATAGGTAAAGGGATATACACGATAACTTTGTATTGCAAGCCATAATGCCCAAAAGGAAAGAGAGAGATAAAGATAAGTAGAGAGGAGGGAGGGAGCAAGGGAGAGGGAGGTTATAGAGAGAGAGAGAGAAAGAGAGAGAGAGAGAGAGAGAGAGAGAGAGAGAGAGAGAGAGAGAGAGAGAGAGAGCAGAAAAGTGAATAATGCCTGCCAAAGAGGCGGGCAGTGGGCCTGGGAGCTGTGAGAAGCTAGGAACATCCATGATAGGAAATGTACACTACTGAAGGGATTGGTGTTGGAATATTCACTGTATCACTGTATCACTGTTATCCCGTTGCTCATTGGTTTGCTTGAGCGGGCACCAGTAGTGTCACCATTGTGAGGCTTGTTGCTACTGTTCTTGGCATATCGAATACGCCATGGGTAGCTTGCCAGGCTCTGCCATGTGGGTGGGATACTCTCAGTAGCTTGCTGGGCTCTCCGAGAGGGACAGAGGAATTGAACCCGGGTCGACTGTGTGCAAGGCAAACACCCTACCCAGTGTGCTATCACTCCACCCCGTTGAAACATTATATAACTGAAATTCAATCATGAACAGCCTTGTAACTGTGTGTCTCACTGTGATTCAATTAAAAAAATTAAACTAAAATAAAGTTCTTGTGTTTTTAATCATACTTTCTTTCCACATCACCTTTTTGTGCCCACAGTTGATGGAGATCCAGTTCTATTTCCAGTGTTGATAAACACAAGAATTAGTAGAAATAGTCGTTTTCACATGAATATATGGAAAGGCAATCCACTCAAAGCAAATTATAAAGGAAGTGAAGGAACATGGTCTTTAAAGACTTAAACATGTAGTCTGGACCAGAGAGATAGTGCGGGAAGTAAGCCACTTGCTGTGCATGTAAGAGACTCTAGTTTAATCCCCACCATATATGACCCGATCTCTGCAAGGAGTGATCCTGAGCACAAAACCAGGAGTAATCCCTGAGCACTGTTAGTAATCCCTGAGCACCCCCAAAAAACATCAAAATTTTTTTAAAAATGGGGCTAGAGCGATAGCACAGCGGGTAGGGCATTTGCCTTGCACGCAGCCGACCCAGGTTCGATTTATAGCATCCCATATGGTCCCTGAGCACTGCCAGGAGTAATTCCTGAGTGCAGAACCAGGAGTGACCCTTGTGCATCACCGGGTGTGACCCCCCCAAAAAAAATTTTAAAAAGAATGGTCTGTTTTAACATCCATGTGTAATAGTTACCCATTATGTCATACTTAAATACTGGCTATGTTTTATTACCCATTATGTAATATTTACTGTTCAACAAGGTTTCATAAAAGAAACCTTTCTTACTAATATATACCCTATACTATATGTATGCACATATATTTTTGTGCATATATATGCGAAAGTAGTCCAGACATAGAGATTTATATCTGTATATAGAGAAAGCAATTAAATGAGTCAAAGTGTGAGCTCTCAATCAAGGTTTCAACTCTAGGTTGAGAGTATTTTAATAAAATGTTTTACTCCAGAACTGGGAGTAAAATTTTTATTTAGTCATGAAATGTTTTGTAAGACAGGACAACATTCCCAATTCACTCAGTAAAATTAAACCCCAAATTTTCCACTAATAGAGCATGATGACTATCAAAATCTTGACAAGACTACAGAATTTAGGATTAAAATCAGATGAAAAATATTTTTTTTTTAAATTTATTTATTTTTAATTAGAGAATCACCGTGAGGGTACAGTTACAGATTTATACACTTTTGTGCTTATACTTCCCTCATACAAAGTTTGGAACCCATCCCTTCACCAGTGCCCATTCTCCACCACCCGTAAACCCAGTGTCCCTCCCACCCTCCCCAATCCCATCTACCCCCCACCCCACCCTGCCACTGTGGCAAGGCATTCCCTTCTGTTTTCTCTCTCTAATTAGCTGTTGTGGTTTGCAATAAAGGTGTTGAGTGGCCGCTGTGCTCAGTCTCTAGCCCTCATTCAGCCCGCAACTCCCTTCCCCCACATGGCCTTCGACTACAATGTAGTTGGTGATCGCTTCTCTGAGTTGACCTTTCCCCGGAACATGAGGCCAGCCTCGAAGCCATGGAGTCAACCTCCTGGTACTTATTTCTACAGTTCTTGAGTGTTAGTCTCCCACTCTGTTATTCTATATACCATAGATGAGTGCAATCTTTCTATGTCTGTCTCTCTCTTTCTGACTCATTTCACTCAGCATGAAACTTTTCATGCCCTTTTTTTTTTTTTTAATTTATTTATTTATTTATTTATTTTGCTTTTTGGGTCACACCCAGCAATGCTCAGGGGTTACTCCTGGCTTTGGACTCAGGAATTACTCCTGGCAGTGCTTGGGGGACCATATGGGATGCCGGGGATTGAACCCAGGTCGGCCGTGTGCAAGGCAAACGCCCTACCCGCTGTGCTATCGCTCTAGCCCCCAGATGAAAAATATTTTTGAAATAATTTTTTAAATTTTATTTTTTATTGAATCACTGTGAGATACAGTTACAAAGTTTCCGTATTTGATCCACCACCAAACCTCCCACTCCCCCTCTGCCTGTGTGGCAGACATTTTCCACTTTACTCTTTCCTTACTTTGATTACGTTCAATTTTCAACAAGAATCTCACTATCATTATGTGGAGATTTTCCTCCAACAGTCAGACATGTTGGATGGCATCAATAGATTGTATGTTTTCATTTTATAGAAAAGGTTGTCCCAGTCCCGCATCCCGGAGCCGTGTTAGTCGTTGCTCAGTGTCGCCGGGGCTCCATCTGGAGAAGGCGTACCGGCTGTGCCTCCTCCGTCTGGCTCCCAGGTGTTGCTGGCCCGGTCTGGGGTCCGGAGCAGTCTCCGGCCTGTGCCGCTTACCAGAACACCCGGATTCTTCTCTCTTTTGAGATAATTTTATTTTCAAAGTTATCCCTAGTTGAGTTTCAGGCATCCAGTGTCCCAGCAGCAGTCCCATCACTACTGTTAAACTTCCCTCCACCGTCGCTCCCAGTCTCACTCCCAACCCCCAGCTTGCTCCTTGAAAGGTACATTTTTAAGTTTGGTTATTGTATTTTGGATCTTAGGTTTTCCATTTTATTGGGTTCTGTGGTTAAGGTAGATATGTCAAAGATAATTTTTAAATGTCCTGGCTGCGAATTACATAGTAAAAATTTAGCCTCAGTCAGCGTGTTGGAGTAAACTTTTCCCTTTAAAAAAGTCCGATGATGGAAAATTCTTGTAATAATAAATAAAATTATAAATATTGTAATATGTTATAATCTGATCACAGTACTTAAAATGTAATATTTGAGAAGTTAAAAGTTAAGTCATTAACAATTACACGGGTGAGTAGTTTTCACCAAGCTAATATGTTTACTTTAATTTAGTAGAGTCTCACTTCATTAATAAAAATACAGTTAGGAAAATTACTTGATGAGAAATACCACTATTTACATAAACTCTAACTGATATCTTTGCCCTGTATAAGAGACTATATTTGGTTTAAAAATATAAAAACTAGATTATATAGAATAAAATTATCTCAAAAAAGATTTGGAAACAGCCCTGATAAGAAACGTCACTGGTTTTTCTATTATCCATTTATTTTTCAATTTTAAAACAAAATAATTACATAGAAGAACATAAATATCAAGGAAAGAAAAAAAAGTCACTGAGTTTTAAGTGTTCTGTTAAAATATTCATTCCTATTCTGAAACTATTATACCAGTGTTGGGCTGCTGAGCATAAGACTACTGGATGCTCAAAGGTCTATCACTTTCCTTGAGAGATTCTGCTCCAGATGGCAATAGTATGAACTTACACAAAAACTCTCAAATGGATTCTGGTCATCTCAGACAAGTCATTACTTTCTGTAAACTTTTAAAATAGTAGTAATTTAATCATATACATAAAGTTTCAAGAAGATGTAATAACAGAAATAAAAAGATTTTACTAAGAAAAGTCTTTGTGCTGGGCTGGAGTGATAGCACAGCGGGTAGGGCATTTGCCTTGCACCAGGCCAACCCGGGTTCAAATCCCAGCATCCCATATGGTTCCCTGAGCACCGCCAGGAGTAATTCCTGAGTGCAGAGCCAGGAGTAACCCCTGTGCATCGCCAGGTGTGACCCAAAAAAAAAAAGTCTTTGTGAATCTACTAATTATAAATTATAGTCAGGCTACTAAATAGAAAGAAAGAAAATATTTTTTTGATATTAATTGTTTCTCTACCAATAGTTGCCTCATAACTTTTAATGAAAATAGGCAGAAACATATTACGCGTTGAAATATTTGGTTGTAATTTATGATATTAGGTCCAAATAAATGGCATATGAGGCTGCAAACATGGATAGCAATTTCTGAAAAAAAAAATCTATTTAAGTTCTAAAGATTAAATGTCATTGCTGGAAGTAGTTCAGAAATAATTCTACACCTCTTTTGTTCAGAAAGGCACTAATCATGAGAAATTTAATATGATAAAAAGTTTTTATTTGGCAGGGGAGAGGATTGGGCTTTTCCTAGCAGTATTCCAAGCTTATTCCTGGTTTTGTGCTCAGGAATAAACCCCAGTGGTGCTTGGGGGTACGTTGCCAGGGATTTGAACCAGGGTCTTAGACATTTAAGACTAGTGCTATATTTCTTTTGTTATCATCTCTATGGCCTTGGCGTGTTTTTTTTTACTAAGCTAGAAATGTAAATCTTACATTTATTTATTTGAGGCCAATTCTTTCTTTCTGCCTGTATATATCTAGAGACTTATGAATTTTAAAATGATATTTAAACAATTTAGAATATGAATTTCTTGAAAAGAACTGATTCAAGTATTGTAAGTCAGTATTGTAATACATTAATATTACATAGTAACAGTTGTTATTAACATAAGCTTATTAGTCTGTGCACAATCTGACCATTTCTCAAGCACCAGAATACTATTGCTGAGAAATAACAATTTTTTTCATTTCCTTTGGGGTGTACCTAACATTTACCTTATTTTATGTTTCTATCTTACCAGCTAGCATTTAGTTCAGCCTTATTGTCAATATTTTTAGAATCACAATGCATATTCAAGAAATATGGTTTTTCTTAAAAATGTAGACTTTGACAAAATCATTGGACATTGGTTAGGTTAAAGTCCAAAATTAAACTTCTTAATGTCACAGCAAAGGTCTCTTTATTTAAAATAGGAACTACAAATTCATCCATAATAATATAAGATTTTGTTAATATATGTTCGATATACTTCTGATGCCTTAGGATTCTATTCCATCTCTAAAAATTTCTGCTCAGATATCTATCAAATAAAGTAACATTGCCACCACCAAAAAGTACCAAGATAGGAAATTCCAAAATTTATCTCCTCACTAAGGCAGATAGGAATGATTGAATTGAAAACTATACCCTGTAAATTTACGTATCTATCGTACTGTCTACACATATGTGGTATTTTATAGCTCATAGTTTCATTTGTAATAATATAATTGCTACTAGCATTTATACTCCTTAATTTATACTGATGAAGAAAAAAAAGATGGTTAGAAGAAAGTTAAAAATAAATTGGAAACGAGTACATAGTGATTGAATAAATTATTTAATTTAATCAATAATTATCAAATTCCTTTTATGTTAAAGAGCTTGAATCTTGCTAGAGTAATTTAAAAAGTGATAATGTTCTAAATGCCAACCAACATTTCTGCACTTAAAGGCAGAAAAAAAGGTCAGGTGTGTTTAATTAGGATATGATATTCATATTATTCAAATATAGAATTTAGACAAGAAAGATGTATACTTTAATATTCTAAAAATTAAACTTCTAAAAACTGAGTGGCAAAAACAAGAGATTACTATGGATTGGGGTGGGAGAGCTATGATGCAATACAATTTTTGAACTATAAAAACAAACATTAGGCCAGTAAAAAAGAACAGTTTCTGCAATCAAAAGGATTAAAAGAACAGAAAGGAGCTATAAAATATCTCAGGAGTTAAACATGTAGAAGGCAAGTAGGCATGAAATTAATAATCATTTTAAATGCTAACATATTAAACTCATTTTAAAACCTGGTTTTAATAAGAAAAGTAGGCAAGAGTATTTTGCGCAATTAGGTAGTAATGGAGACTTGGTAAAATACCTATTAATAAAATGTAGCAAAGTGAATATTTTTAAAATTGAGCATTAAAAGCCATTAAGTTTAGATAAAGTTATTTTAATATGATGAGGAAATTATCTGACTAATTTGACAAAAAGAATTTATTTTGAAATGGCAATGTAAAGTAGAACAAGGAATATAATTAGGAGAAGTACAGGCAGTTCAGTTCTTTTACCAAATGTACTAGGATATTCTGCAAATTATTTCTATTCATATTACTAGGGATAACGATTTTAAAATAAACTGAAATATTAAAGTGGAAAAAGATATTGATCATCATACAGTGGCTAGAATTTATGAGTTGGAGTTGGAAAAGATCAATTTTCCTGTCATACTAATCAGGTCCTCATTATGCTGTCTAGTCCATTGTAGGGCACTGAATAGAACTTCCATTTAGCAGACAGTGCCCCTCACATGTCACAGATAGACTTCTAGTAAGTTCAGGATTTATCTAACATACTCCATATTCAACTAGCCGGAGACACTGTGATTTTTTTTTTAAGTTCTCTGTTAAAAACCCTACAAAAATTTCTCAGAATAAAATGCGAAGTCTGGTTTGATTTATTTCAAATCACCTTTCTAGGATCTCCTTCTAATTATACCTCCTTTCTTATGCACAACTCAATCCAGTCATTGCCATTTCTTTGCTGCTATGTAAATATGCTAATAAGCAAGGTTTCTACTCAATACCATCAGGCTTGCTAATCCTGTGACACCTTTCTCTCAGTATTCTTATTGACTCTCCTACTCATTCTTGTTTCAGATTCCTGTAGGCCAGAGTATCTAAGATAGCATTTCAGTTTAAGGTATTCATCTTTTCTCAAAACATTTGTTTCTACCAGGCATCAAATTCTATTTGTTCATTTTAATGTTCCTATTGTCTCCTTTACTCTGGTATATATATATATATATATATATATATACACACATACATACATATATATGCATATATATGTATATATTGCATGAAAAAGATTTCTTTAGGGGTTGGAGCTATAGCACAGTGGGTAGAGCATTTACCTTGCATGCGGTGACCCGGGTTCGATTCCCAGCATCCCATATGGTCTCCCGAGCACCACCAGGAGTAGTTCCTAAGTGCATGAGCCAGGAGTGACTCCTGAGCGTCGCCAGGTGTGATCCAAAAAGCTAAAAAAAAAGGCTTTGTCTTATCCAGTACTAATATCATGTGTTCATCATGAAGTGAACAAATAAACAGCAAATATTTGTGCAGAGTTGAAGTTCAAAGAACTATAAAAGCCCATTAGATCTGTAAGATCTCTCTCTAGATCTCATACATTTCACTGTGAGTGTGGTATTTTGACCCAAGATACAAGAAGTAAAATATTTATGTTTTTCTTCTACTTTATGCTTTTGTAATATTTCTTTTTAACATTATGGGTGTCTTTCCTGAATGGAAGATTTTTTGGAAAAAAATGGAGGGAAGGATATAAGTGGCATATCTTTCAAGATGAGGGAGCCAAAACTCAGAGAAGCGATCACCAACTACATTGTAGTTGAAGGCCATGTGGGGGAAGGGAGTTGCGGGTTGAATGAGGGCTAGAGACTGAGCACAGCGGCCACTCAACACCTTTATTGCAAACCACAACAGCTAATTAGAGAGAGAGAACAGAAGGGAATGCCCTGCCACAGTGGCAAGGTGGGGTGGGGGGGAGATGGGATTGGGGAGGGTGGGAGGGACGCCGGGTTTACTGGTGGTGGAGAATGGGCACTGGTGAAGGGATGGGTTCCCGAACTTTGTATGAGGGAAGTATAAGCACAAAAGTGTATAAATCTGTAACTGTACCCTCACGGTGATTCTCTAATTAAAAATAAATAAATTATAAAAAAAAAAAGATGAGGGAGCCAAGTACAATTGTGAATGATAAGAAGAAATATGGAGATAGTTACAAAAAATCGTGTACTTGACAATTTATAGATGTAGTTCCCTTATATTGAGGGGGTTCTGGAAAAGTAGAACATAGAAGACCATTTGGATAATGACTAAGATATAAGATAGACCCAAGAGTTATAGTGGACATGATTTATAGGAATAGAAAACCTATGTGCGTGGGCAGACTTCATAGGTGGCTAATACTATGCTTCAAATCAATTTTTTTTCTCCTTTATATAATTGAACTAATCAAGTTTGATTGTGTTGGATGTTAATCTCTTGGGTCTGAAGAGTTGAGTTAAATCTATTACCCAAGGACTCTTCTCTACCTTACTTTCCTTGAACAACATGTCACTAATTGTTCATTAAAAAATATACTTTCAAAGCACAAGGCCATCTATTTTTGACTAAAACTGTAATCAAATGATTCTCAGTGATAAATTAATAGAGATCATTAAAATGTGTTGGCAGGTATAAAGCTTAATATAAATAATAAAATGGCCAAAGGCAACATAGCTGGAGTGTTGGTCCACATTACTGAGCTTGGGGTCGGGGGTTGTACCTTTGAGACCTTGGCGGAGAGATGTGGGTACTTTGGTGCTGGATGTGGTGTTAGAATGATGTATACATGAAGCCACAATTAGCAGTGTTGTAAACTACATTATCCCAATAAAGATGAAAAAACTAACTAAATAAAAATTATCTTTAATAACATGTTTATGTGATTTTTCCTCATCTGTAATAGTATTGAATGTCACCTTCTTTGTTTATTTCCTATTTGTATATCCTCATTGATAAAATGTTTGTTTGATGAAATTTGCCCAATTAAGGAGAATATTTGCAGATATGTAGCTTACAAGTATTTCCCCCTTCAACACCTTATTTTATCTTCCTTATAACAAGGTCCTTCATAGAGAAAAAAAATCATTTTCTTAAAACACAATCCGCTAACCTTTATGGGTTGTAATTGTACTTTGATTTTTCATGTACATAAATAATTTGCTTATCCGTAGATTCTAAATATTAACTTCTAAGTTCTAATTTCTAACAATGGTTTTATGTATTGTAATTCAATTTTGGCATGTCTTTGGCTTTGAAAAGCTTACGCCTATTCCTTCTTAAAATGTTTTTCCTATTCTGCTTTTCTTTCCTCTTCCGACATTCAAATTTGGCACGTTACACATTTTGATATTTTTTGGACATTTTTTAAAATATCGTTCTTTTTTATTTTTTATTTTATTTTATTTTTTTTAAAATTTATTTATTTTTAATTCGAGAATCACCGTGAGGGTACAGTTACAGATTTATACACTTTTGTGCTTATACTTCCCTCATACAAAGTTTGGGAACCCATCCCTTCACCAGTGCCCATTCTCCACCACCCGTAAACCCAGTGTCCCTCCCACCCTCCCCAATCCCATCTACCCCCCACCCCACCCTGCCACTGTGGCAAGGCATTCCCTTCTGTTTTCTCTCTCTAATTAGCTGTTGTGGTTTGCAATAAAGGTGTTGAGTGGCCGCTGTGCTCAGTCTCTAGCCCTCATTCAGCCCGCAACTCCCTTCCCCCACATGGCCTTCGACTACAATGTAGTTGGTGATCGCTTCCCTGAGTTGACCTTTCCCCGGAACGTGAGGCCAGCCTCGATGCCATGGAGTCAACCTCCTGGTACTTATTTCTACAGTTCTTGGGTGTTAGTCTCCCACTCTGTTATTCTATATACCATAGATGAGTGCAATCTTTCTATGTCTGTCTCTCTCTTTCTGACTCATTTCACTCAGCATGAAACTTTTCATGCCCATCCACTTGACTACAAAATTCTTGACCTCCTTTTTTCTAACAGCTGCATAGTATTCCATTGTATAGATGTACCAAAGTTTCCTCAACCAGTCATCCGTTCTGGGGCATTCGGGTTTTTTCCAGATTCTGGCTATTGTAAACAGTGCTGCGATGAACATACATGTGCAGATGTTGTTTCGATTGTACTTTTTTGCCTCTCTGGGATATATTCCCAGCAGTGGTATTGCTGGGTCAAATGGGAATTCAATATCTAATTTTTTGAGAGTCGTCCAAATTGTTTTCCAGAAGGGCTGAACCAGTCGGCATTCCCACCAGCAGTGAAGAAGGGTCCCTTTCTCCCCACATCCTCTCCAACAGCGGTTGCTTTTGTTCTTTTGGATGTGTGCTAGTCTCTGTGGTGTGAGGTGGTATCTCAAAGTTGTTTTGATCTGCATCTCTCTGATGATTAGTGATGCAGAGCACTTTTTCATGTGCCTTTTGGCCATTCGTATTTCTTCCTTGGTAAAGTTTCTGTTCATTTCTTCGCCCCATTTTTTGATGGGGTTGGATGTTTTCTTCTTGTAGAGTTCAACCAGTGCTTTATATACCATTGATATCAACCCCTTATCTGATGGGTATTGTGTAAATATCCTTTCCCATTCTGTGGATAGTCTTTGTATTCTGGTCACTGTATCTCTTGCGGTGCAGAAGCTTTTTAGTTTAATGTAGTCCCATTTGTTGATCTCTGTTTTTACTAGATTGCTTAGTTCCGTGTCACCTTTGAAGATACCTTTATCTTCAATATCGTGGAGGGTTTCGCCGACCTTGTCTTCAATGTACCTTATGGTTTGTGGTCTAATGTTGAGGTCTTTAATCCATTTTGATCTGACTTTTGTGCATGGTGTCAGGTCAAGGTCTAAACCCATTTTTTTGCATGTGGTTGTCCAGTTGTGCCAGCACCATTTGTTAAAGAGGCTTTCCTTGCTCCACTTCACATCTCTTGCTCCCTTATCAAAGATTAGATGGTCATACATTTGGGGTTGTGTGTAGGGATATTCCACCCTGTTCCATTGGTCTACGGCTCTGCCTTTGTTCCAGTACCATGCTGTTTTAATTGTTACTGCTTTGTAGTAAAGATTGAGGTTGGGGAGGGTGATGCCTCCCATCATCTTTTTCCCAAGAATTGTTTTAGCTATCCTTGGACGTTTGTTATTCCATATGAATTTTAGGATTGCTTGATCCATTTCTTTGAAGAATGTCATGGGTATACTTATAGGGATCGCATTGAATCTGTATAATGCTTTAGGGAGTATTGCCATTTTGACAACATTGATTCTCCCTATCCACGAGCAGGGTATATGTTTCCATTTCCTCATGTCCTCTTTGATTTCATGGAGTAGCGTTTTGTAGTTTTCTTTGTAAAGGTCTTTTACTTCCTTGGTTAAGCTGATTCCGAGGTACCTGATTTTCTGGGGCACGATTGTGAATGGGATTGCTTTTTTCATGTCCCTTTCCTCTGCCTCATTGTTTGCATATATGAAGGCCATGGATTTTTGGGTATTGATTTTGTAGCCTGCAACTTTACTGTATAAGTCTATTGTTTCTAAGAGTTTCTTAGTAGAGGTTTTAGGCTTCTCTAGATATAGTATCATGTCGTCTGCAAATAGTGAGAGTTTGATTTCTTCCCTTCCTATCTGGATGCCCTTAATCTCTTTTTCTTGTCTAATAGCTATCGCAAGTACTTCCAGTACTATATTGAAGAGGAGTGGTGAGAGTGGGCATCCTTGTCTTGTGCCTGATCTCAGAGGAAAGGCCCTTAGTTTTTCCCCGTTGAGGATAATGCTTGCCGTAGGCTTGTGATAGATGGCTTCGACTATCTTGAGGAAAGTTCCTCCAAACCCCATTTTGGCGAGGGTTTTCATCATGAAAGGATGTTGGATCTTGTCAAATGCTTTCTTTGCATCTATTGATATGATCATATGGTTTTTATCTTTACTTTTGTTGATATGCTGGATTATGTTGATTGATTTCCGAATGTTAAACCATCCTTGCATCCCTGGGATGAATCCCACTTGGTCGTGATGTATGATCTTTTTGATGAGTTGTTGGATCCTATTTGCTAGTATTTTGTTGAGGATCTTCGCATCGGTGTTCATCAGGGAAATTGGTCTGTAATTTTCTTTCTTAGTGGTGTCTTTGTTTGCTTTTGGTATTAGGGAGATATGTGCTTCATAGAAACTGTTTGGGAGAGTTCCTGTTTTTTCAATTTCCTGGAAAAGTTTGAGGAAAACAGGCAATAGGTCTTCTTTAAATGTTTGGAAGAATTCGCCAGTGAAACCATCTGGGCCTGGGCTTTTGTTTTTGGGGAGGTTTTTGATTACCGTTTCAATTTCCTTAACGTTGATGGGTCTATTCAGGTATTCCAGGTCTTCTTTCTTCAGTGTTGGGAGATTATAGGAATCAAGGAATCCATCCATTTCTTTTAGGTTCTCCTTTTTTGTGGCGTAAAGACTTTCAAAGTAGTCTCTAATGATCTTTTGAATCTCACTGGTTTCTGTTATGATGTCCCCCTTTTCATTTCTGATTCGATTTATTAGAGTTTTCTCTCTTTCTTTCTTTGTGAGACTTGCTAGCGGTTTATCAATCTTATTTATTTTCTCAAAGAACCAACTCTTTGTTTCATTGATCTTTCGGATTGTTTTTTTGGTTTCGATGTCATTAATTTCTGCTCTAATTTTTATTATTTCTTTCCTTCGGTCTGGTTTGGGGTCCTTTCTCTGGTCCTTTTCTAGGGTCTTGAGTCGTGAAGTCAAGCTATCTATGTGGGTCCTTTCTTCCTTCCTGAGGAATGCTTGGAGAGCTATAAATTTTCCCCTTAACACGGCTTTAGCTGCGTCCCATAGGTTTTGGTAGCTCGTGTCTTCATTCTCATTTGTTTCTAAGTATCTTTTGATTTCTTCCTTGATTTCCTTCTTGACCCACTCATTGTTCAACATGGAATTGTTTAATTTCCAGGTGTTTGATTTGATTTTCCGTATTTGTGGGTGGTTAGCTTCTATCTTCAGCACATCGTGGTCTGAAAAGATGGTTGATACAATTTCTATTTTTCCGATTCTATTGAGGTATGTTCTGGGGCCCAGTACATGGTCTATTTTTGAAAATGTTCCATGTGCACTGGAAAAGAATGTGTATTCTTTCTTTTTGGGGTGTAAGGCCCTGTATAGGTCTATTAGGCCTCTCTCTTCAATTTCTTCATTCAGAGTCAGTGTTTCCTTGTTGAGTTTTGTTCTTGTGGATCTATCTAGAGGTGATAAGGCCATATTGAAGTCTCCGACTACAATTGTGCTGTTAGTGATGTCCTCTTTGAAGTCTGTTAGGAGTCGTTTTAAATATTTAGCCGGTCGTTTGTTAGGAGCATATACGTTTAAGAGTGTGATTTCTTCCTGTTGTACATATCCCTTGATAAACAGAAAATGACCTTCGCTGTCCCTTTTGATCTTTTTCATCCTGAAATCTATGTTGTCGGATACCAGGATGGCCACTCCAGCTTTTTTAAGGGGGTTGTTTGCTTGGAGGATTGTTTTCCATCCTTTGACTTTGAGTCTATGTTTACTCTGTTTGTTCAGGTGTGTTTCTTGCAGGCAACAGAATGTTGGGTTTAATTTCCGGATCCATTTAGCCACTCTGTGTCTTTTGATAGGTGCATTTAGGCCATTGACATTGAGAGAGATTATTGTGATGTGGTTTTGTGTCATCTTTCTGTGGGATTTGTTGTTCTTATGGGGCTCCTCCTTGTCTTACAGTAGCCCCTTTAGACCTTCTTTCAAGATTGGTTTTGAGTCTATGAAGTTCCTGAGCTGTTGTTTATCCGAGAAATAGTGTATGGTTCCTTCGAGTTTGAGTGAGAGTTTAGCTGGATAAAGTATTCTTGGTGAGGCATTCATTTCGTTGAGTTTTTTCACTATGTCCCACCATTGTCTTCGGGCTCGGAGGGTTTCTTCTGACAGATCGGCCGTAAATCTGAGGGGTGCTCCTTTGTATGTGATTTCCCTCTTTGACCTTGCTACTTGTAGAATTGTGTCTCTATCTACAGCATCCGCCATTCTGACTATGATATGCCTTGGAGTCTTTTTATTTGGGTCTCTTTTTGCTGGCACTCTTCGGACTTCTTGTATCTGGACGCCTGCCTTCTCCAGCTCTGGGAATTTCTTAGTGATGATGTCTTTGACTATGTTTTTTTCATTGGGGTTACTTCCCTGTGGTTCTGGTACTCCAATGATTCTTATGTTGTTCCTCTTGAAGTCATCCCCCAGGGCTCTGATTCGCTCTATAGCCATTTTGAGGTCTTTCGCCATTATTTGTTGCTGTCTGTAAGCTTTCTGCAGCTCATCCTCAAGCTCGCTGATTCTGTCTTCGGCTGTAGTCATTCTGCTGTTGAGGGCATCTAGTGAGATTTTTATTTCATCTACCGATTGCTTTATTTGTGAGACTTCCGTTCGAAGGTTTGAAATTTCTGCTCTCATTTCTGCTCTCATTTCTTCCTGTATTTTCTTGGTAGACCGTTCCAGCGCTTGATTCATCTCCTCCCTTAATTTATTGGATGTCTGTTCCATAGTTGCTTGGAGTAGGTCGACTCTCCTCCATATTTCCTCTCTGAATTGTTTATCTGAGAGGTCATAGATGTTGGGAGACTCTTTTGAGGTTTCTAGTATCTTTTCTTCTCCCTCTCTTCGTGGAGGGGATTTTCGCTATTTCTTCATATTGTCACGGAAGTGCAGAGTTGGAACCTTGTAGTTATTTATTCCTCTTCCTTTTTGTGGGAAGAAGGGGCTCCGATTGTGCTAAACTTCCCTTATTCACTGATAGCTTTTATACTGTCAGCCTAAGCTAATGGCTCTTTTGCGTAAATGTTTGAGATCGCAAAAGTGAGTTTTCAAAGGAATACACAGTACGGATTGAGCTGAGGTAGCAAAGAATAACTGCGGCCGCGTTAGCGTTGGCCGCTCTGAGAGGAGGCCACGCCCACTTTAGACCACGCCCACTAAGACACAGGCCACGCCCCCAGTGTCTTCCTGTTGATGGGGGGGACGTTCGCAGTTACAAGCCGGTTCGGGAGACGGGGTGCGCCGGGCGAGCAGGGAGTGACATCAGAAACTCGGGAGACGCAGACGGCAGCGGGAAGTGGGGGAAAGGGAGGGCGTGGCCGAGGGATGGTCCTCGTACCTGCAGGATGGAGATTGGTCAGGATCCGACGGCCTCTTTTTTATTTTTTAAATTAATTTGGTGTTTATTACTAGTGAAATTAACTGGGTTTTTCTCCTCATTTTTGTTATACTGTATTTGAAATCCAGGATATTTTTTTAAAACTTTCTTTAAATTTCCACATATCTGCTTCCATTGCCTATTTGCCATTTACTCCTTCCATCACACTTCTAACATATTAATCATAATTATTTTAAATAACTGGGCTGGAGTTAAATAACTGCTCTGATAATTTCAGTATCTGTCATATCTGAGTCTATTTGATGATTACTGTTCCTCCCAAGGCTGATTTTTCTTGCCTCTGAATATCTTGTGCTTTTTTTAAATTAAAATATGATGCAGCAGGTATTAGCTTAGTTCATGCCTTTGTCCAAGTAAACATGGTGTGAAGAATTATGCTAACCTAATTAATTGACTTTAGTGTATATTGGAGGGAGAGGCATCAGAAAATTCTTTTTCTCTCTTTTTTCTTTCTTTTTCCTTTCTTCCTTCCTTCCTTTCTTTTCTTTCTCTTTTCTTTCTTTCCTCCTTTCTTTCTTTCTTTCTTTCTTTCTTCCTTCCTTCCTTTCTTTCTTTCTTTCTTTCTTTCTTTCTTTCTTTCTTTCTTTCTTTCTTTCTTTCTTTTTTTTTCTTTCTTTCCTCCTTTCTTTCTTTCTTTCTTTCTTTCTTTCCTTGTCTCTCTCCTTTTCTCTCTTTTTCTCTCTTCGTTGCTTTACATACTTACCTAAATATCCACCAAAGAAAATAAAGGTCTTGAAACCCTCTATTTCAAGATTTCAGTTCTGCTTGTAACGTATAGTATGGGCTAACAAAAGCATTCTTGAATGGTTCTATTAAAAACCGATAGATTTATGGTCCCATATATCTTACAGGGACTGGAGCGATAGCACAGCAGCTAGGGTGTTTGCCTTGCATGCAGCCGACCAGAGTTGGATTCCTCCGTCCCTCTCCGAGAGTGTAGCAAGCTACTGAGAGTATCCCGCCTGCACGGCAGAGCCTGGCAAGCTACCCATAGTGTATTCGATATGCCAAGAACAGTAACAAGTCTCAAAATGAAGCATTACTGGTGCCTGCTCGAGCAAATCGATGAACAACAGGACGACAGTGCTACAGTGCTATATATCTTACAGACCCTTATACCTTACAACAGCAACCTCTCCTATTCCCCCAGTGCTGTATTTTCTTTCCTTCACTACAATCTGTTTCCTTGAATCTTTGACCCCAGTTGACAATGATATTTTTCTGTTCTTCATGAGGCAAAAATTCTAGAAAGGAATTGTATAAAGAAAAATCAACTCTTCCCTCCTTCATCATTACAAATGGCCCTGGAAAAAAGACCTGGATAGTAAGCCATTTTATGAAGGTGTTCTGGAATCATTGGCAATGATTATGCTTCTCTACATTTGCCAGCTATGCCAGAAAATCTTTTTTAGATATTTACTATGAGAGTCTGGTGGAGTTTCAGAAGGTACAGACCTTAAAAGTGTAGCGACATAAAATAGAGAAAACAAAAAATGCAAAACTTTTGGATTAGCATTCATGTATATACCACTTTCAAAAGTGAGTAAATACAATAGCATTTTCTATTTACTTCCTAAGTGAAATAAAGGCTCAACCAGTGAGGTTTTCAGAGAAATTTCATTCCTTTGTGCATCATCCATAACCCAGTACATTATCTACAACCTATTAATAGATACCTGGTATAAGGAACCCAACTTTCTCCTATGAGCAACTATCAATAGTCAGAGACATTAATGGATTTTGAAAAACTGTAATAACCAATCCTATTTACAAAGATAAAAGTTAATCCTCCTTTTATAACTCCTTTATATAAATTATAAAGGTAATTTTTTATTTCTGCTTAATAGTTACTGACCATTAGAATTCTAAATACACGACACTTATTTAAGCACAACTTCAAACCCCACAGTAGGGAATTGAATAGATAAAAAATAAAATCTAAGAAAGAAAGAATATCTGCCATCAAAAATGGCTCAGTAGGATACAAATAAGTAAAACATGGGGATGAAATGAATTGGAACTGAATCTATTTGCATTAGGGATTGAACATGATGTGCTCAGTAGGAAGGTTTGAAACACTTCACTGAACAATAGAAAAATAAGTTGAATATTTTAGCAATGTCTCAGTGTTCCTAAAAAGAGATTTTGTTGTACATTCAATTTTATCCATTTTATTTCTAAAATTAAAGGTTTATTAATACATAGATATACATATATACTTAAAACATCTATTTTCTCTTTAAATTTACTTAAAAGTTTCAGTTTAGATGAAATTTCTCTCTGACCAACCACTTTCTTTTGATGAAGCCTAAGATCCCTTGGTTGACATCATGTTGCTGATAGTTTTGGCTTTAGTTAGCTTTAGCTTCCCTTGTTCTTATTCTTCAGACTCCTCCCAAAGTGTCTTCAAACAGGACATTCAGATTTCTTGAAGACTAAATTGTGTCCTTCTTATCACATTTAATTAATTGCATGATTAGAAAACAGTACTTGCAACATATCCATCAGATTAGTTAGTAAAGCTGTCAGAGACACCAGGAGGTGTCAAAAACATAAAACTTCTTCAGAATTTTGGAGGCTAGAAGTTCAAGATCAAGGTGTCTACTGGGTTAGTTCTCCTGAAGTCTCACTGCTAGGCTTACTAGAAATGTTTTTTCATTTCTGTCTCCAAATGGCCTCTCCCTTCTCCTTCCCTTCACAATTCCCCTTCTCCTTCCTTTACTTTTCCTCGCCACACCCTTGGTGTTCAAGGGCTCTTCTTGGCTAGAGCATCTGGATTACTAATGGCCGTACTTAGGCGGGCACGCAGTGCTGGGGATTAAATTTAGGACTCCTGAACTACATTTCCTGTCCAGGTATTCATTTCTATATGAAATTGAACTGAGTATCTCTACTTTTGTGTATTCAAATTTCCTTTTTCAAAACATACCCAGGGGTCAGAGCTTTTTCACTGTACAGTGGAAAAAAAAAAAAGCTGTACAGCGGGTACAGCACTTGCCATGCACATGGTGGACCTGGGTTTAATCCCTGGTATCCTATGTGGTCCCGGAGCCTCCCGGAAGTGATTCCTGAGCATGGAGCATCTTTTTTTTCTTACCTATAACCTAATTATCATAATGGATTTGGGTCTACAAACAAACAAATAGATATGTATATATATCATATATAATTATTCCAATTTGATAGTATCTATTATGATTTTCTTTTTTTGTCTATAATTTGATTATCATGCTGAATTTGGGTCAACTTACCTGACATCATTTAACTTTAATCACCTTTATAAAAGACCCTATCTTCTAATATAGCCACATTCTGTGGAGCTGAGTATTAGTGTTTTAAAATATAAATTTTAGGTGTCAGAAAGATTGTACAGAAGTTAAGTTGCTTGCTTGGCACATGGTGGATCCTGGCATTGCATATAGTGCTTTGAGCACTGCCAGAAGTAACCCCATAACGTAGAGCCAAGACTAAGCCCTGAGTGTATTGCCAAATAAACAGTAAACTGAGAGGCAAAATGGAAGGAATGTTGGGACAGTGGTAGAGAGTGGTTGACATTCTAGTAGTCAGGAGAGTGAAAAAGCATAGCAAATATAAAATACCAACACAGATTGTTGCAAGCCATATTGCCCCAATAAAATCTATTAAAATGTGTGTTAAAAGACAACACTATAATACACTATATGGTCTCAATAATAAAACTGAAAAAATTAACTTATATCAATAAGTATATGAGCCCACCAATGCAAAAAAGCCAGCAGAAATAAATCTATATTATGTGTACATTGTATCTTATATTCTCTTTTCTATTTATTTGATCTAAATATGATCTCTATACTAATAAAATGAGATATTTCTGTTGTTAAGATGCGGATGCTTTCAACAATTTATGTAAATTATTTTATATTTTATGAAGGAATTAGAATGCAGGTAATTTTGGATTTATATTACACAGTAAAGAAATAAGCATTATTTATAAGTAACTAGTATAGATACTCCTAAGATTTAGCCTTCCATATAAATCTCATCTCCTTGTCATGATTCCCACTTTATTATTTTAAAAATTCAATATGTTGCTGCAGGCAATGTGCTTTCTTCACATCTCAGCATATACCTCATTCAATTAAATGCCCATAATACCTTCTTTTCTATCTAAATTCCAGGTAAGTAACTTTAGTTTCAATTATTTTTATATTTGAGACCACTAGGTAGAATTAACCATTCATTCCTTTTGCCTCAGTTGTGTTTAATATGAGTTTTCACATATAACAATGAATCATACCTTGCAATTAATATATAGAATACTTTAAAATTCTATGTACAGAAATATATACATATATGTGTGTGAAACTAACTGAACCATTCTATTTTTGTAAAATGTGGTATCTAAAAACCAAACTAGAAAATACTAAAATCAGTTAGATTTATGGAACTTTACAGTTTCCCATCATGATACCAATAAGGAACCATAGTCAGTTCTGAGACCCTCTCAAAAAGTGGGACCCATATGGTCCTTGTTTCTGGTTAATAGAGTAAGTGGTTTTGTACATAGGTCAATGTAATAGTTTGTAGAATAAACTTAAAAGCATTCTATATAATAGAATAAGGAATATTTATACCTTTATATTCATGCTAATATATAAGCTCTCAAATTAACTTTTATTAAAGCATTATACAATCATTATATCATAGCTAATATTCCTTATGTCCCTCACTTCTGATTCATTGATATAAACAGCAGCAGTCATTTATTTACTTTTTTTTACAAATATTCCAGCTTTCTTTTGGCATTCCACTATTTTACTTTATTTATCTACTATAAGATAAACACAATCATAAAACAATGTTACAAATAAGATATGAGCAGAGCAAATTAACACCTAGAAAATTACCTCTTCAAAGATGTTTTAAAGAGTTAGTAACTACTTCACCACATTCTCTAATTTTGTATAAATACAGTAGCTCAGTAGCACTGTCTCCCATTGTTCATCAATTTGCTAGAGCGGGCACCAATAACGTCTCCATTGTGAGACTTGTTGTTACTGTTTTTGGCATATCAAATATGCCACTAGGAGCTTGCCAGTCTCTGCCATTCAGGTGGAATACTCTTAGTAGCTTGCCAGGCTCTCCAAGAGGGACAGAGGAATTGAACCTGGGTTGGCCGCATGCAAGGTAAACACCCTACCTGCTGTGCTATCGCTCCAGCACAAACATTTGAAATGATGAACATACTCTTGGTGCTTCTGTTAATATAAATGTAAAACCATGGGACCATTGTCATGTTTTGACCATGAGATTTGGAATTAACATTGCAATATTTTTAGACTATTTTGAAACAATGCAGAAATATAAAGTTTTACTTTTTTAATTACACAATATGAATTGTATAATTCATATATCAATAATATGTCTTCAAAAGTGAATTTTGGGTTTTTTCTTAATAAATCCCCTACACATATATTCACAAAACTAGTGGTTTATTTGTACAGATCATTATCTATCTCTAAGTAAGATTTCTGAGTTAAATGGAAAAGTTAACTTGTTCATTTTACTCATAACAATCCTACATAGTAGTTTATTTATCATATAAATTACAGGCAGAAAAAAAGAAGAGGTTTAGAAAGTAATGATTCATGAAAATAGCATGCCAACATATGTGAAAAACTATTATGAAGAAAATTATTTTAAAGACCAAATATTATATATTCAACTAAATAATTTAGTCTTATGGAGATGGCATGAGTGTATTTTCCATTTTACATGTTACTTAACTGAGAACATAATGCATTTGTCAAAAGTCACACAGTAGGAAATGGCAGACCTAGTAATTGGAAGCAGCTAGTAATCTAAGCTAGTATCTGCTGTTTTGTGGAGTCTTTTAACTAGACACACACATATTCACAAATATGGGGCTTTTCTTGATAAGAATGTTTTGAGAACTTATAATACTCAATAAAGTATATATTAGTATAAATTACCACCACAATCTTTGAGTGTAACTTCCTTTCCTCACTCTTCCAGAACACTCCCCACCCCTTTCATTTTGAGTGTCAAAAGGAAATAATTTCCCCAAGTTGTTAAAATATAAATAAGCGGAGGAGTCACTTCTGGCAATTTTGATTAGGACAAATGTATAAAATATATCTAGGTTATAAAAGAACAGAAACTGGGGGACTTTCATAAGATCAAAAAAACATGTAATTATTAAAAGTTAGTGTCTTGTTAGTGTCTTCTGTAAGTAGTATTTAATATTTCACTTTTTCACCAACATTTTTCAACCACTTTATACTTATATTGATTAAAGCAAATGAACATTTTTACAATACCAGTTTATTTGCATACTCGGATGAGACCATGGCTGATTATTTCATTAAACTAAAAATGTATTTACTTTGAAATTTTATTGTACTATATCTTGTCATATTTTAAGATTTTATTTTCCTTCTCTTTTTCCTACAGATGTTTATCACAGTGCTTACTCTCTTTTAACTGTAATAAATTCCAAAAATGTTTGCCTACATGTCACTGAGTGAGAAAGGAGTTTAGTTGCATTACCATCATCAAACTTGGCATTTGGTCTGGAAATAAAGTATGAAAGATAGATTAAATAAATTGATATTAGTTAGTTAAGAAAACACAGTTTTTTAATTGAATAAAATTATTTATTTGCCTTTTAAGAAAATATGTCATCTGCTAGTTGAAAGGTTCTTATGAAGTCGCGGTGACTGATTATTTGAAGCATTGTGAAGACAAACTGACACAGACAGGGCCATACATAAACAAAAACCAGTTACTAACCAGGATTTTATCTAGTTCTTTCAAATATCCTCAAAAGTTTATAATAACCACATAAAAAAGAGATTAACAACCAATTTACAAGTTACAAGAAAAACCAGAATGCAAGCTCTCAGTACTGTGGTCAACTGTCTTTCCAAAAATGTCATAACATAATGAAAAAATCTTGCTCTTTAGCTCTCATTTTATGTTGTTAGTTTCTAGTATTATTAAGTATTATTTGAAACACATAATAATTTTCAAAAAATAAAAGAAAATATTTGAATAGAGAAGTAAAAAAGTTTGTGTTAGTATCTGAGAATTTTTTTTGGCTTTTTGGGTCACATCCGGCAATGCTCAGGGGTAACTCCTGGCCCTGCACTAAGGACTTACTCCTGGCAGTGCTTGGGGGACCATATGGGATCCCAGAGATGGAACCTGGGCCAGCTATGTGCAAGACAAACACCCTACCCATTATATTGTTGCTCCGGATTTAGTATCGCTGAAATTTTTATACAATGTAAAACTGAAGATAGTTCAAGGACATTTGCTGCCTTGCTTAAAAGATGTACTATATATATATATATAATGTATGAATAAATGAGTTGTTAATGAGTTGTAATTTAGAACAAGAGAAAAAAGACATTATAATCTACAAAATTGTTCAGCAATTTTGTTTTCAGGTTTTGGGTCACATCCAACTATGTGTCCAAAGCAAGTACCCTATTCGCTGTACTATTACTCCACACAAACCCCAACCCATCTCAGTATTTTCATTTTAATCACCATGAATCAAAAATTTGTGGAGATATTCATGATTGAGTTTCAGGTGCATATTGTTCCAACACCAATCCCTTTACCAGTGCCCATTACTCCCTTACTCTCCACCAATGTCTCTGGTTTCCCTCCCACCCCCCAGCTTGCTCTGTGACAGGCACTTTTGTCCTCCCCCATGATTCTAGTGCCTTCTTCCCTAACATCTCTCCCACCTCTAGTTTCCTACTGATGGTCAATTCTCCTGCTCCTCATTTCTATTGCTGTTTGGCATTTGCTATTCCCCTAAAAGGTTTCCTTACACCCCACATGTGAAAGAGAGTATTCTGAGTGTGTTTCTTTCCCTTTGACTGATTTCACTCAGCATGGTACTATTTAGATCCATCCATATTGCAGCAAATTGCATGACTTTATCTTTTCTTAAGGTCCAGTATTATTCCACTGTGTATGTGTACTATAGTTTCTTTATCCTGTCCTCTGTTCATCTTGGTTTTTTCTATATTTTGGCTATTGTATATAGTGCTGCTGCACTGTATGTAATAGCTACCTCAATATTTTTTTAAGATTCTACCTTGGGTCATGGAGATTGTACAGTCGATAGAGCACTTGCCTTGCATGTGGCCAACCCAGATTTGATCCATGACATCCCATATGGTCCTCCGAACCCACCAGATGTGGTTCTTGAGTGCAGAGCCAGGAGTAAGCCCTGATTACAGCTGGTTTTATAATTCTTCAAATCTGTTGTTAACAGAACAAAACAAGCAAACCAAAGAAAAAATTACTGAAGTAAGCAAGTGAATATTATTTTAAAAATACCTTAAAAACATTTTTCTGATTATAAATTTTTAAAAAATGATTTTGGGGGAAGGTATTATACTCAACCCCCCTGACATTCTCTTTGTTTTTGCATTGACAGTGATGCACATCTTGACATCTAGTTGTGGTGCTCACACATGCTGCCAGGTGCATCTTAGAGGTTGCAAACTTCTAACCATGATGTTCCTGTGCTTTCTTGCTGTAGTGCTTGCAGAGGTCACAATGGTGCTCACACAGGTGCTGGCCAGGGGTCACACTACTGGCTGCATTGCTCACTCATCTTTCATAATTTCCTTCTGAGGTTGCTCACGTTAGTTCTAGGGCTCTAAATGCGAGCTAAAGATAGCACTTAGTTGTGACTCAGAGGATCCTACACAGCAGAACCCAAGAGATTGTGCTCAGTACCGGTATGTGGCAAGAGAGATAAAATTCCAAGCCCTGAAAGAGCCCACAATACAGCAGCATTGAGGACAAGCAAGGAGAGACTGCTAAAATCACAGGGCCGAACTAGGTTACCAAAACGAAGAAGGACTAAAATAAGTGTCTGCACTTTGAATGCACATACGTTGGCATCTAAAGCATCCATCGAGGACCTGATGGTGCAAGCACAGAAGATCAAGTACGACGTCATTGGATTGACCTAGACAAGAAGACATAGATCACATCACGCCATTTTCAACACTGGAGAAGAACTGCTTCTAGGAACATGCAACAGTAGAGGCATCAGTGGTGTCCTCATTAACATGAACTTGGCCATGAGCATCAATTCATTCGAATGCTTAAGGACCCGAATCAGATGCTTACATTTGAATAGATGTGGCTTATTGCTGGCAGTTTCTATCTTCATCATCTATGCACCAACATCCAACTACGATGAAGAAGAAATTGAGAAGCTCTACATAGGGCTGAAGAAGTTCTATAAAGAAGATCACACCTTCTACAAGGTCATTGTTGGTGATATTAATACCAAGATAGGACGAAGAAGATCGCAAAAAAGAACTCCACATCAGGACTCATGGCCTAGAATGGAACAAACAGGGTGAGAGACTATCTGAGTTCATCATGTCACCAACACCATCCATGGTAACTCGCAATTCCAGAGGACCGAATCTAAACGTTGGACATGGGAGTCTCCCAGTGGACAATTCCACAATGAAATTGATATATCATATTAATCGACAGTTTTGCCTGACCAATGTCGCTGTTGTCCCAAAATTCCAAACAGGATCAGACCACCATCTCCTTCGTGTGAAATTCTACTTCAGAGAACAGGGAGAAAGGGCTGCAAAGTTTAAAAAGAGAACTCCCAGAACGACCACCAACTGGGAGTTCTTTGGCACTATTGAGGCAACATGGGAAGATGCCTTTGTTGACAGCATTGACGAGGAATACAATCGACTGGATCAGCACCTCCATGACTGTGTGAGGAACTCCGAGAAAGCCACAAAAAGATGCCTGTCCTCAGAAACTTTTGAGCATTCACCAACGTGGTTTGGTGCAAGTCTCAGGCAATCACAAGCTAATGTATGAGCTCGCAAAACTGTGCAGAGAAGAGATAAAGGAAGACCTCAAAGAGAGAAGAAGAGCAGTATTGGCCAATACGGCAGAAGCTGGGAAAAGTATTCACAATGTCTGCCTGTCCTTCGCCAACTATAAGACCAAAATGACTACCCTCCGATGTCCTAATTGATCTATCGCATCTTCCAGCAGGGCAATGGAAAAGGTTATCCACAACTTCTACTCAGATCTCTTTGATAGCCATATCCACCTACCCACATACCAAATTCTGCAGGATGGATATGTCATTCCCTGCATTCTCCCTTCTGAAATCTGACACACCATTTCGTCGGTAAAGAAGTAGTCCAGACAAGGTCAGACCCGAACACCTGAAGAATCTGCTGCCAGTACTTGCAATACACGGACTCGACTCTTCACATGCTACCTATCTGAACACAAGGTTCCGTCCCAATGAAAAACCAGCAGGACCTTCCTGTTGTACAAGAAGGGAGACATTCACGACATCAGCAACTATTGCCCAATCTGCCTGTTGTCTGTTGTCTGCAAATTGTTCACTGGAATCATCCTGAATAGGATTGGCAGAACACTAGATGAAGGACAACCATCCGAGCAAGTTGGGTTCCAAAAAGGATTCAGCACAATCGACCATATCCACATGGTGACCAAGCTTACTGAGGTTTCTCAAGAGTTCAAGATGCTGCTCTGTCTTAGGTTCATTGATTTAAAGAAGGCCTTTGATTCTGTTGAGACTGAAGTGATCATCAAAGCCGTAGCCAAACTGGGCATTCAAATTCAGTACATCAGGATACTCTGTGAGCTGTATTATGGATTCACCAACAGGATCTCACCATTCTACAAGGAACTAGTCATTGATGTAAAGAGAGGGTTCAGCAAGGTGATACCATTTCACAAAAACTCTTCAGTGCCACCCTCATACGATGAGTAAATGGGAAGGAATGAGAGTGAAGATAGATGGTCGGCAACTACACCACCTCCGCTTTGCTGATGACATGGTTCTAATAACACCAAACTTTAGCCAAGCAGCATAAATGCTGGCTTACTTTGACCATGAGTGTGGAAAGGTCGGACTGCAGCTGAATCTCATGAAGACAATGTTCATGAAAAACATACTAGCTCCTGACGTTCCATTTGTTCTCAATGGAATGAACATCTCCAAAGGCAGCAGCTATGTGTACCTAGGTCAAGAACTCAACATGATGAACAACTTGGCACCGGAACTGCACAGGAGGGAACGCCTTCAAGAGCGTCAAAGGAGTTATTAAGAGAACAAAAACCTCTGGCTCTGGGCACATCTTTTATTTTTTTTCTTTTCTTTAGTTTTTTTTGTTTTTGGATATTATTCATTACCTTTATTTCTTTTTTTAAATAATTTATTTATTTTTTTAATTAGTGAGTCACAGTGAGGGTACATTACAGATTCTCACATTTTTGTGCTTGTTTTTCCCTCATGCAATGTTTGAGAGCCCATCCCTCCACCAGTGTCCATTCTCCACCACTTATGAACCCAGTATCTCTCCCACCCCCCTATCTCATCCCCCCCACCCCACTCCACCTCTGTGGAAGAGCATTCCAATTTGTTCTCTATCTCTCCTTTTGGATCTTGTGGTTTGCAATAGGGGTATTGAATGGCCATCATGTTTAGTCTCTTGCCTACTTTCAGCGTGCATCTCCCTCCTCGCTCAGGATTTCCAATCACATTTTACTTGGTGTTCCCTTCTCTATCTGGGATGACTTTCCCCCAGCGTGTGAGGCTAGCTTCCAAGCCATGGAGCCAACCTCCTGGTATTATATACTACTATTCTTGAGTATTATTTTCCTACTCTGCCATTTTATATTCCACGGGTGAGTGCAATCTTACTATGTCTGTCCCTCTCTATCTGGCTCATTTCACTTAGCATGATACTTTCCATGCTGATCCACTTATATGCAAAGTTCATGACTTCATTTTTTCTAACAGTGCATAGTATTCCATTGTATAGATGTACCAAAGTTTCTTTAACCAGTCATCTGTTCTAGGGCACTCGGGTTTTTTCCAGATTCTGGCTATTGTAAACAGTGGGCACATCTTTTTGACTCCATTGTTCTTCCTGCACTAACATATGTCTCAGAGACCTGGGCCCTACAAAAAAAGTATGAGAATGCTATTCGGGTATCCCAAAGAGAAATCGAAAGAGCTATGATTGGAGTAACCTCACTATACTGGTTTCAAACTATAGAAAACAAAGATAAGAAAAAAATCCTAAAAGCATTCTGAGCATAAAAAAATGGTTGATTTAGAGCAACAAACTATTGGATCTCTAGCACCTGACTGAGTCTTTATCACATGACCTGGAGTAGTCACTTCCCACCTCTAGCACTGCCCATTGTAACTACTGTAAAATAATATATGCATATATGTGCATATAATACACATACACAAATGTATGTTTTAGTTCTATTGAAAATATATATAGGAACAAAGAAGATAATCATATATTCTTGATGTCTTCAGAAACCATCTATTAAAAAAAAGAGTGATTGAAGTAAAATACCTAACATTTTGAGGGAAGAAAATCAACTTAATGTCTGAATAATAGTACAGTGGGAAAGGCATTTGTCTTGCATGTGGTTGACCACTTTGATCCCCAAAATTACCAGGGACAGAGAGCACAAAGCCTTAAGCAAGCTATGAGCACTGCATACACATGCCTCTCAGAGAGCCCGATAAGCTACCAAGAGTATCCTGCCCACATGGCAGAACCTGGCAAGCTCCCTGTGACATATTCGATACAGTAACAAATACAGTAACAATAACAGGTTTCATTTCCCTTGACCCTGAAAGAGCCTCCTCATTGGGAAAGAAGAGTTAGAAAATGCTGCTAAAATCTCAGGATTGGGACGAATGGAGACATTACTGGTGCCCGCTCGAGTAAATCAATGAACTACGGGATGACAGTGTGATACAGTGTGATAACTATACTATACTCTACATCCTCTTTCCACATCCTCTCTGGTAACTATCACATTACCAAAGGCCTGCTGATGACTATTCCCTGTACCTAGTAAAAGACTATTATTGAAAGAAAGCAAAGATTATGATATGTGACAAAAGCAAAACATATTATTTAAAGAACTAGATTAAACGTCAGAATCAGATGTGGCAGCTATGTTAGGATAACCATACTGGGAATTTACGAACAAGCATTATTAATTTTCTTTTTTTTGTATTTATTATTTATTTATTTATTTTTATTAGTGAATCACCGTGGGGGTACCATTACAAACTTACAAACTTTCATACTTGTTTTTCAGTCATACAATGATCAAGTACTCATCCCTCCACCAGTGCCCATTTTCCACTACCAATGGTCCCTGCATCCCTCCCACCACTTCTACCCCACCTCTGTGGCAGGGTTAATTTTCTAATGGCTTCTACGAATAAAGAAGACAACATACAAGATCATATAAACAAACGAACAATAAAAAGAGTGCCCTTAATGGGCTTCTTACTAGACAGGGCATGATAGAGAAAAAGTCTTTGAGAGAGTCTTTATCAACATAATCCTTGAAAAACCAAAAATCAAAGAGGGGTGATGGGAGGTGGATAAAAAGAAAACAGAATATGACGTCCCAGCCTTCTCCTCGGACCCGGAGCACCCCAGCCTTCCCCCCCTCCGCCCCCCTCCAGCTCCGGACTGCCGCCCTAGTGCCGGCACACCGCCCCCAAGCACCGCAGCTGTTCTCTCTTTGTGTGCTATTGCGGGGGAAAGAGGCATGGCCTAATCATCTGTGGTATTGCAGGGGAAAGACGCGTGGCCTTATCGTCAGGGGCATGGCCTAGGCAAAAGTGGGTGTGGCCTCTTTTCCGGTCGGCGGCCTCAGTTATTTTCCAGCATCAAGCAATCTGTTATTACATCTCAGCCTTTATTACCTATGTGCGTGAGTAACGTCCTAACTATCCAAAGAACAGTAAGATAATAAGCCAGTAGTCTATCCTAATTTCACCCAAATACCAATAAATACAAGTACCCGTCAAAGCCCAATGTAGAAGAGCACATTCTCCAAAAGCATCATCTTAGTCCTCACCAAAGGATTAGAGGAACATCTGAGAGGAAGAACATGTTCTAGAAGGGGATAATAAAAAGGTTACTACCATTTATCGATACCATGCAGATTCCTGTTTCACAACAAGAGGGAACAGGGATAGTGAACTTGAAGGTCCCTCTTCCATACTACCACAACAACATGAAGAAACAGCGCAAATCCCCACCACAAGGAGAGGACGATGAAAGGAGTACAGAAGCCTCAATAGGCATTTCCTACAAACTTGAGCTCTCCGATAAGGAATTCAGAGTTGAAGTGCTGACGAAGTTCAATGAACTCAACTTAAAGATTGAAAAGGTATACATTAAATTAAAGGAGGACCTGACAGAAACAATACAACAGACAGCCGAGAAAATATGGGAAGAAATGAGAGCAGAAATAAAAAACCTACAATAAGAAATGTTATGAATGAAGGATTCGGTAGATGAAATAAAAAAAAAACTCAGTGGGTGCCCTCAACAGTAGAATGATTGCAGCAGAAGACAGAATCAGTAAGCTTGAAGATGAGCTGTAGGCAGCCTATAGGCAACAACAAACAACATAGTGTATAAACTAAATAGTGTATCATTCCTTCAAGTTTGAATGAGAGTTTAGCCAGATAAAGTATTCTTGGTGAAGCATTCACTTTCATTGAGTTTTTTCACTATATCCCACCACTGCCTTTGGGCTTGGAGGATTTCCTTTGATAGGTCTGCTGTGAATCTAAGAGGAAGAAATAGAAGAGAGAGATGTAATAGATTTATACAGGGCATTATATCCCCCCCCCAAAAAAAGAGTACACTTTCTTTTCCAGTGTGCATGGAACATTTTCCAGAATAGACCATGTGCTGGGCCACACAACATACCTCAAGAGAATCAGGAAGATAGACATTGTATCAGCTATCTTTTCAGACCATGATGTGCTGAAGATAGAAGTGAATCATGTACAGATGCAGAAAACCAAATCAAACACCTGGAAACTAAACAACTCGATGTTGAACAATGAGTGGGTCAGGAAGGAAATCAAGGAAGAAATCAAAAGGTACTTGGAAACAAATGAGAATGAAGACATGAGCTACCAGAACCTGTGGGACACAGGTAGAGCCGTGTTAAGGGGAATATTTATAGCTTTGCAAGCATTCCTTAGGAAGGAAGAAAGGGCCCACATAAGTAACTTGAATTCACAGCTTAAGATTTTAGAAAATGACCAAAAAAAGGAGCCTAAGCCAGGCAGAAAGAAAGAGATAATAAAACTTAGAGCAGAAATCAATGACATGGAAACCCAGAAAACAATCCGAAAGATCAATGAAACCAAGAGCTGGTTCTTCGAGAAATAAATAAGAGTGATAAACCACTAGCAAAACTCACAAAGAAAGAGAGATAGAGAACCCTTATAAACCGAACCAGAAATAAAAAGGGGGATATCACAACAGAAACCAAAGAAATTCAAAAGATCATCAGAGACTACTTTGAAAATCTGTATACTACCAAACAAGAGAACCTAGAAGAAATGGATAAATTCCTGGATTCCTATAATCTCTCAAGACTGAATAAAGAAAACCTGGAATACCTGAACAGTCCTATTAATATCAAGGGAATTGAAATGGTAATCAAAAGTCTTCCCAAAAACAAAAGCCCGGGTCCAGATGGATTCACTAGAGAATTCTTCCAAACATTTAAAGGGGACATATTGCCTGTTCTCCTCAAGCTTTTCCAGGAAATTGAAGAAACAGAAACCCTCCCAAACAGTTACTATGAGGCTCATATCTCTCTAATACCAAAAGCAAATAAAGACATCACAAAAAAAAACTACAGGCCAATATCCCTGATGAATATAGATGCAAAGATCCTCAACAAAATATTAGCAAACATATTTCAACAACTCATCAAAAAGATCATACACCAAGACCAAGTGGGATTCATCCTGGGGATGCAAGGTTGGTTTAACATTAGGAAATCAATCAACATAATCCATCATATCAACAAAAGAAAATATAAGAACCATATGATCATATCAATAGATGCAGAGAAAGCAGTTGACAAGATCCAGCACCCATTTATGATGAAATCTCTGGCCAAAATGGGTATAGAAGGGACTTTCCTCAGTATAGTCAAAGCCATCTACTATGAGCCTACGGCAAGCATCATCCTCAATGGGGAAAAACTAAGAGCCTTCCCTCTAAGATCAGGGATGAGACAAGGATGCCCACTTCTGTTCAATATAGTACTGGAAGTAATTGCAATAGTGGTTAGGCAAGAAAAAGATATTCAGGGCATTCAGGTAGGAAAGGAAGAAATCAAGCTCTCACTATTTGCAGATGATATGATACTACACTTAGAGAACCCTAAAACCTCTACCAAGAAAGTCTTAGAAACAATAGACTCATACAGTAAAGTTGCAGGCTATAAAATCAATACCCAAAAGTCCATGGCTTTCCTATATGCAAAATAATGAGAAAGAGAAGAAAGTGACATGAATAAAGCAATCCTGTTCACAATTGTGCCTCAAACATTCAAATACCTCGGAATCAACCTATCTAAGGAGGTAAAGGACTTGTACAAAGAAAACTACAAAGCGCTACTTCAAGAAATTATAGAGGACTCGAGGAAATGGAAAGATATCCCCTGTTCACGGATTGGGAGAATTAACATTGTCAAAATGGCAATACTCCCCAAAGCATTGTACACATTCAATGCGATCTCTATAAGGATACCCATGACATTCTTTAAAGAAATAGAGTGAACAATCCTGAAATTCATATGAAACAATAAGTCCCTACAAATTGCTAAAGCTACTCTTAGGAAAAAGAATATGCGAGAAATCACCCTCCCCAACCTCAATCTATACTACAAAGTGGTAATAATTAAAACAGCATGGTACTGGAACAAAGGCAGAGCCACAGACCAATGGAACAGGGTTGAATATCCTGACATACACCCTCAAATATATGATCATTTAATCTTTGATAAGGGAGCAAAAAAATGTGAATTGGAACAAGAATAGCCTCTTCAACAAATGTTGCTGGCAAAACTGGACAGCAACATGCCAAAAAATGGGCTTAGATCTCTACTTAATGCCATGTACAAAAGTCAGGTCAAAGTGGATTAAAGATCTCAACATCAGACCAGAATCTATAAGGTACATGGAAAACAAGGTTGGCAAAACCCTCCACGACATTGTAGCTAAAGGTATTTTCAAAGATAATACACCACTGGCCAAGCAACTGAAAACAGAGATAAACAAATTGGAATACCTTAAACTAAGAAGCTTCTGCACCTCAAAAGAAACAGTGACCAAAAATAGAAAGACAGTCTACAGAATAGGAAAGGATATTCACCCAATACACGTCTGATAAGGGGTTGATATCAAGGATATAAAAGGCACTGGTTGAACTCAACATGAAGAAAACTCCTAACCCCATCAAAAAATGGGGAAGGAAATGAACAGAAATTTTCTCAAAGAAGAAATTTGAATGGCTAAAAGACACATGAGAAAATGCTCTACGTCACTAATCATCAAGGAGATGCAGATTAAAACAATAATGAGATATCATTTCACACCACAGAGACTGGTCCACATCCATAAGAACAAAAGCAACCGCTGTTGGCTTGGATGTGGGGAAAAAGGGACTCTCCTTCACTGCTGGTGGGAATGCCGACTGGCTCAACCCTTTTGGAAAATAATATGGATTCTTCTCAAAAAATTAGAAATAGAGCTCCCATTTGACCCAGCAATACCACTCCTGGGAATATATCCTAGAGAGGCAAAAAGGAATAGTAAAAATGACACCTGCTTTTCTATGTTCATTGCAGCACTGTTTACAATAGCCAAAATCTGGAAAAAACCAGAGTGCCCCAAAATAGATGACTGGTTAAAGAAACTTTGGTACATCTACACAATGGACTACTATGCAAGCTGTTAGAAAAGATGAAATCATGAAATTTGTATATATATGGTTCTACATGGAAAGTATCATGCTAAGTGAAATGAGTCAGAAAGAGAGGGACAGACATAGAAAGATTGCACTCATCTGTGGAATATAAAATAACATAGTGGGAGACTAACACCCAAGTATTGTAGAGATAAGGATTAGGAGGTCAGCTCCACAGCTTGGAAACTGGCCTCACATGCTAGGGGAAAAGGCAGCTCAGATAGAGAAGGGAACACCAAGTAGAGGATGTTGGGAGGACCCATTTGGTTTGGAAGATGCAAGCTGAAAGTATACTATAGACCAAACATGATGGCCACTCAATACCTCTATTGCAAACTAAAACACCCAAAAGGAGAGAGAAAAAAAGGGGAATGCTCTGCCACAGAGGCAGGGTGGGATGGTTGGGGATGGGGTGGGTGTGGTGAGAGGGATACTGGGATCATTGGTGGAGGTGAATGGACACTGGTGGAGGAATGGGTAAACAATCACTGTATGAGTAAAATGCAAACACAAAAGTTCATAAGTTTGTAACTGTACATCACAGTGATTCTCTAATAAAAATTTAAAAAATAGAAACAGGATATCCAAAGACTGTGGAAGGCTACAAAATATACCCAATAATGGAAATGCAGAAAGGAGGATAAATAAAGAAAGGAACAGAAGACATATTTGAAACAGTAAGACTGAGTTTCTCCAAATTAAGGACCGAAGATAAACCACACAAATGAATAGTTCACAAGACACAAAACTGAATAAAGTGGATTGGTGAGTAGAAACACTATACTTCAGTATACATGTTTCAAATATCAGAAAATAAGAAAAAAGAAATCTTCTGATAGCAGACTAAGGGGAAAAAATCACATTACTTATGAAAGAACAAAAAAGAATTATCTCAACATCTTTGTCAAAAACCCTTTAAGCAAGAAGAAAGTAAAGAGTTAAGAATGAAACCCAGTAACTTAGAATTCTATTTATCCATCAGTTCTTCCTGTAATGTAAAGGAAAGAGCTGATATGTAGCTCAAAGTACACAAGGCCTTCACTTTAGTGGCCTGGGAAGGAGAAAAAGTAATTTCTTAAAAATTGAGACTGGTTGCCAATAGACCTCCTTGCAAGAAATATTAAAATAATTTCTTAAAAACAATAGAAATATATATGTATGTATGATGCGTTAATAAAAGAGGAAAGAAAAACTGAGGAGGGGGTATCGCAGAGAGGTGGAGCACAGACCGCATGTGGAAAGCCTGGGTCTCATCTCCAACACTGACCACAGGATTCTTTAAGCACCATCAGTGAGTGACTCCTAAGCACTGTGCTAGGAATAACCCTGAGCACTATTGACATAGCTGGAAACCCCAAACCAAATACAAAAAAACAAAATACCAAAAACAAGGACACAACTGAAGAAGACATAATAAGTGGCCGTAAAGTTTGTTTTTAATGTACTAAAATTAGGCTAATAGATAATGGTTCGTTCAAATGAATGCCAACAATATTCAGTCATGCTGATAAATATATTTAGGAGCTCATACATAAAGAAAATGCAGTGATGCCAATGATAAGGAAATGGTGGCTGGAACTAGCGTTGTTTTGCTGTTATAATTAACTCACTATGCAAGAGGTGATATACTGTTTTTTAAATGTAAATTTGGCATAGTTGCTAATGTATATTGCAAACTCTATGCACCAGTACTATTATAAAGTTCCTTATAAAGCTAATATACAACATTTATGCTCCTTGGTAATTACCTAAAGAATTTGAAGGCTTATGTTTTCATAATACATAAAACCTGCAAACAGATGTTTATAGCAGCTTTGTTCATAACTGCCAAGAAATGGAAGTAATCAAGCTGTCCTTCTGTAGGTGAATATATAAAAAAATCTTAAATTGCAGTGCATTAAAATATACAGTATTATTTAATACTCAAAGCAAGAAAACAAAAGAGCTATAAAATCATTAAAAAATACACGCAGGAATCTTTAATTCATATAACTAGTGAAAAAACATCAATCTGAGAAGTCTACATGTTGTATGATTTCAAATCTAGAACAGGGAGGGGGTATACTGGTGACGGATGTGGTGTATGAAGAATTATAATTAATGGCATTGTAAACCAAAGAATCTCAATTTTAAAAAAAAAACAAGTAAAACATTTTTTTTCCAATTTGGGGACCACACCCGGAAATGCTCAGGTCTTTCTCCTGGTGAGGCTCAGAGGACCATACAGGGCACCAGGGCACCAGGCTGCAAGCATGCAAGGCAAGTACCTTCCCTGCTGTACTATCTCTCCAGCCCCCAAACTTACATTTTTTAAACAAACAAAAAGGCTCTCAGAGATCTTCCTACTGAATTTATGATAAAATCAACATAAGAAATTATTCCTATGGCTGTCCTCCTTTTCAGTCTATGACTAAAATGGTTTCCCATAAATGTTGCTCCCTTCTGCTCAGAAATTATTCTTTCTCTGATACAAATGAAGCTAGGAAAGAGATGATTATCTGTACTTTACTCTTTTTCTGATTCTTTCCAGAATTACAGATAACTAAGTATTTGATCATTAATTTAACACAATAGGTAAATGTACTCATTAATGCTTTCTTTCATTTTCAATTCATCAGAGTATTCAAAAGTAAATAATACCAAAACACCTTCTTTAACCAGGGCTGTTGGAGATGGGACAGAGGTGAGGTGAAAATAAAACTTAAACAACAACATACAAGAAATCAGCTTAAATCATAAGAAGCTTGTTTTGAAAAACAACCTTTAATTAAGGAGTACTTCCCTCCGCAATGAGGAAATACTCTTCTGACAACTGCATTCAGTGCTCCCAGTGGGTGTTAATAGGTTTTCTAACCTAGAAGGTTGGGACACTAACACTTCCTGGTTTAATGTGATATTTGTACATTGTTGAACATTGTTCCCTGTGCTCTTCTCTAGCAATTCTATGTTTCTGATTATTATTTCACATAAGGGCTCTGAGCACAATTTAAGTAATGACTTTTAAAAAAATTTTATTAGTGAATCACCATGAAGTCTGTAACTTACAAACTTTCGTGCTTGCGTTTCAGTCATACAATGATCGAGTACCCATCCATCCACCAACACCCATTCTCCACCATCAATTATCTCAGCATCCCTCCCCCCCACCCCATGCCCCCTACCCCACCTCATCTCTGTGGCAGGGTATTCCCTTTTGTTCTCTCTCTCGTTTTGGGTGTTGTGGTTTGCAATAGAGGTATTGAGTGCCCATTGTGTTCGGTCTATAATCTACTTGCAGCACACATGTTCAATTCCAAGCAGGTCCTCCAAACACTCTTTACTTGGTGTTCCCTTCTCTATCTGAGCTACCTTTTCCCGCAGCATGTGAGACCAGCTTCCAAGCCATGGAGCAAATCCCCTGGTACTTATCTCTACTATTCTTGGGTATTAGTCTCTCATTCTGTTACTTTATATTCCACAGATGAGTGCAATCTTTTTATGTCTGTCCCTCTCTTTAAAAAGGCCTCTTGTAAATTCAGAGAGATAAGAGAAGAAGTAAGGCTAGTACTTTGCATGTGGTCTTCCCCTATTCAATCCACAGTGCAGTCTATAGGGTTCCTAAGCGAGGCAAGGAATAACTCCTCATCACAAAGCAAGGAATAAATAGCCACTGAGCATTAATTGGTGTGACTCCCCTCAAAAGATAATGAATGAATACATAAATAATATAAGGGGCTCGTTTGAAGAGTTTGTAGATATAGTGTGGAGGTAGAATATGGCTTGCCTTCCATGGGTCCAATCTCTTGCACCATGGAAATAATTATATAAATAAAAGTTCCACTTTAAGATACAGAAATTTTTTCTGTGTAGCTCTCTTTGGTATGATTTCCTATAAACCCAATCTCCTTTGGCCTTTGGATGTCTCACCTTTGACGCATCATGTCAGGAAGACTAGTAGTGTTGAAATTCTGGACATATCCACAGTGACAATTATAAGATTTACCTAGATTGTTTCTCCTTCACTATCACTGTATCACTGCCATCCCATAGCTTGTCAATTTGCTCAAGCGGGCACCAGTTAGTAATTACATTTTTCCATCTCCTGACATGACACCACAGAAAGTTTTCATCCATTTCAAAAGTAATCACTTCATGAAGATTGTCACTGTAGCACTATTGTCCAGTTCATCAATTTGCTCGAGCGGGCACATGTAACGTCTCCATTGTGAGACTTGTTGTTCCTGTTTTTGGCATATCAAATACGCCATGGGTAACTTGCCAGGCTCTGCCGTGCAGGCTGGATACTCTCAGTAGCTTGCCAAGCTTTCCCAGAGGGACGGAGAAATCAAACCCAGGTCGTCCGAGTGCAAGGCAAACACCCCACCCGCTGTGCAATCGTTCCAGTCCTGTTCACAAAGACAGATAATTTAATTTAAATTTAATTTTTGTTATTCCATAGTAAGAGTAGAGAATTCTCTTTAGCACAATTTTCAGATTTGTTCCCAGGAGTTTTAAATATATATATTTAAGAAAATTGGTACATAAAGTATATAATTATGTATATATAGAACTATCACACTTTATACTTTATCCTGCACCAATATACATGATATAGATAGATAAGCATATATCTGATGGATTATTTTTTATTTCCTACTTGTCATCAAGATTCTCAGCTGTAATATGATAAAATTAAAGAATAAAATTAATACCCTATACCCTTGTCTCTTCTCTGATGCTTACTATCACAATATTTCTACTTTGAAGCATAAAACCATATATTTCCAAGTGTATTTGACTCTGGGTATGAATATGTATTTGTATTTAGAAGAGTATATTCTATTGATTAGCTCTGAAAGTTTGAATAAAATCCATATCTTGAGATTCATTACCTTTAATCATTTATGCACAAATTTATACATAAGAATATATGAATTTATTTCCCTATTCTTAAACTTTTCCTCTCCTTCCTCTTGTCAATATGCAACTGATGATATATTTTTTCATAGAAGACTTAAAATATACATTCTAGTCAGCTATGCTCATTGTCAGTTGTATTACTTTGAAGTATATTCAAATATATTATATTTGTATTAATATAGCTCTTACATAATGAAGTCAAGAACTCTTCACTGGAAGAGTTAAAAAATAAAGAATTTTTATTTCTACATTTCTTTTTTTACTTCAATGCCATGAGCTCTAAACTTCTGAAAGGAATTTTTTTTAACATCAAGGTTAAGTGAATTCTATTTTCTTGAAAGTATTTTAATTTTCTTCATATATGAAAAATGGCTACAGCATATGATTTTCTCTTTTTTCTAGTTTCTTAATTATATGTATAGGTATAAATATATAAATGTATGCATGTTTATATGTACATATATACATAGTGTATATTTGTACATATGTGTATATATTTGTACATATGTGTATATAATTATATGTATATGTATGGGGCTGGAGCAATATCACAGTGGGTAGGGCATTTGCCTTGTACATGGCTGACCCAGGTTTGATTCCTCCACCCCTCTCAGAGAGCCCGGCAAGCTACCGAGAATATCTCTCCCACACAGCAGAGCCTGGCAAGCTTCCTATGGCATATTCGATATGCCAAAATCAGTAACAAGTCTCACAATGGAGATGCTACTGGTTCCCGCTAGAGCAAATCAATGAACAACAGGATGACAGTGCTACCGTGCTACATATATGTATACAGCTGTGGGAAAAGAGCAAGGTGAATTGATTATTGTCTCTGTGCTTTTCTTCTACTTGATCCACTTGTATACTCCATGGCATATTAGTTACAGAAACAGATGGCACATGTAAATCAGTAAATTTGAGATACATTTGCTTACAGAAAGGTTTCTGTGGTGTTCCAAATAGGTTTAAAAGTAAATGAATGTAAAGTTTAATAACATGGTATAATAACAGAACCATCACTATACTATGCTTATGAGAAAAATTACAGAAAGTGATCTCTGGACCCCAAACTTGAAGATGTTTAGAGTATCCTGACCTTTAATTAAGGACCACAATTAAGCTGAGGCAACCTGGCAATGAGACAACAATAAAATAAATAATTTTACCTTACCTTAGATGGCTAATTAGATTTAGTCATCTAATCTCACTCAATAGACCCAACCTGGAGCTAGTGGTAAATTGCCACTTTATGAATTCTATAGATTGTCATTTTGAAATAATAAAAGATAGATATCTGACTTTTTCCAGACTGGAGCGATAGCACAGTGGGTAGGGTGTTTGTCTTACCCTCGGCCAACCTGGGTTCGATTCCTCTGTTCCTCTCAGAGAGCCCAGCAAGTTACCGAGAGTATCCCACCCACATGGCAGAGCCTGGCAAGCTACCTGCGGCGTATTCAATATACCAAACACAGTAACAAGTCTCACAATGGAGACGTTACTGGTGCCTGCTTGAGCAAATCAACGAAAATGGGACAACAGTGCTACAGTGCTGTGCTACCTTTTCCCGTTTTCAGATTCTAGTTTTCTCCAATTTGAGTACTTTCTAGATCCATTTCATAGATAACTTCTTTTACTTTACTATATTCCTAGTACCTCAGTTTTTTTTCTACATCTTGTACTTCACATTGGTTTAGTTGGCAAACATCTTCAATTGATTAACACTGAAATCTTTATTCTGGGTGGACAATTATTGGACACATTTGCTAGATGTAAAATTAGGCTCAAGTGGGGAATGGATAGGAATAGAATTGAAGAGGGGAACACTAGAAAAGAATATACATATATGTAAAGAAAAGTTGGTAATTTGACAGGAGTTGGGGCTAAATAAAATTTCATGAGTATGTGCACCACTGTTCTGAGTTTACACTTTCTCTTAACTATGTTTGATAAATATATTGATCATTTTAATATATAAAAGCTAAACATATTCCAATATTCACTTAGTTAACCTAAGATCTTATGGTATGTCTTATTGGCATGGAATGGAACTGAGAGTATTATACATTTCTGGCACTCTTAATAGGGTTCCATTAAGAACCAGACATAAGTCAGATATAGCAATGAATATTTATCTACCACACCAGTTCATATGAAAAGCCACAAACACCCTTTCTTATATCTCAGTGAGAAGAAATTCTGACTTCAAGGAATTTTGTTTTGGTTACTAATAGCCATAGGTATGTTATGTAGATTATCATTAGGTTATTATCATTACCTATATAGAAGTTCATTAACCTAACGTGTTAATGAACTTCTATATAGGTAGCCTATATATTCAGAGAGAAGGCAAAAGAACCTACTAAATGTTTTCATAATTCTATAAAACAAAATACAAAAGACACTCAAATTTTCTCAGATGAGTTTGGTTTGGGTTTCTGGAATCACTTAAATTACAGTTTATATTTTGTTTATCACATTTTAATAGATTATGCACAAATCTGTCCTTTGCTTTCAAGGCCCATAAAATTACTCAACTCTAAAGGAATGCTCATGTGTAATCGAACGGAAAGAGACAGGCTTTCATATAAGTTACATGTACCCTCTGGAAAGTGCTAAAATGACGATTATAATACGTCACTTTGTTTTGCTTTGGGGAACCACACCCTGGGATGTTCAAGGCTCACCCCACTACAGCATTCAGCTCCTATTCCTTGTGGGAACTGGGGGGCTTATGTGGTGCTGAGGACCCAACAAGGATTCTGTTCCTGCACAGCCAGTGCTTTACCAGCTGAACTTTCGCCCTGGTCCTAGAATATAATTTTCTGTGTTCCATCAACAGACCTTTTAAATTGATTTTTAAAAATCCCAAGACCTCCAGGATTTTGTTTGTTGTATTTCCATCTCTCAGTATTTTGGCTTTGGTTAATGCAAAGAAAACTGAGTAAAGCTTGAATCTACAACACAAAAATCACCAGAATAACTAGGCTTCCTTTAAGAAGGAGGAGATTTCTGACTCTCTGAAGCATTTTGAGATATCTCTTTAGCAATGAGCTTTATTTTTCAAAAAAAATTCATCTTTCAGACACTGTAGTTCGTTATTTGATTTTTTAGCACTTTACCATAGACTCATGCATCTCTAAGCTCTAGAGTATTTTTCAATTTTTCACTCCATGCAAATAAAATAACAAAATCTGCAGTATTTCATAGCTACTGTATAAAAGCATGATTGCTATATGTAGTCATGTCCATTAATTTTACTACATAGCATTATATTGTATTTATATACTATATTTATGTGATTATGTAGCATAATAATATATTTATATACTGTACTACTAATCATTGGAGGAGGTGATTAGTTTGTAACAAAGAAACTGTAAACTTCCTAATACATTTTTCTTAGTATATTGAGCATGTATAGAGAAATACATACTAATGTATCTCTGGATTGTTGGTCATAGAGTAGAATATATTTAAAATACAGTGTGCCAAACTTTCAAAATGTTTTTTTCATACTCATTTTCACTTTTTCCCCCATACTTATCGTAATAAATATGAACTATGACTGACCTACATCAATGATTGATTTTGGTAGTTTTTTTAATTTTAATCTTCTGGTAAGTGAGCATAGTTGTGTGATTGAGTTACTACTTTTACTTTCCTTATTACTAGTGATTAAACCCTTCTTATTTCATTGTTTATTAAAGAACTATTTTTTACAAGGTTATTGGTAGTTGAGCTTTATGCATATAATATTTCAACACCAATCACAGCACCACTGTCAACTTTCTTCTGCCAGTGTTCCATATTCCCTCTCTATCCCAACTCCCGCTATCCCCACCTGTTAACTCGAGAGGCACATTGCAAAGTTTCAGTGTTTTCAGCTTAGATCTCCTGCTTTCAGTTTTGCTGAGTCTGTGTTTTGGATATATGGCTGTACCACTCACCCACATCACCCATATAACTGAAGCCCTGATGCCTGCTTACGCATTACTTCACGTTCTCTTCTCCACCCCCACCCCTCCTTTGATTTCTTTCCTTCTCTGTCTTTCTCCCCTCTCAAAACCGAGGTCAAGGGTGATCTAGGCATTTCCCCCTTTACTACAGTGCATTTCCACATCCAGTACTCTAATGTACCTCGGATAAGTGAGATTATTCTGTGTTTTTCTTTTGTCTTCTGGTTTACTTTACTCAACATGATATCTTTCAGTTTCAACCAGGCTGCAGCAAATTGCATGATTTCATTATTTCTTGCATCTGCATAGTATTCTATCGTGTGTACATACTACATCTTTATAACCCATTCATATGTCATTGGAGACCTAATTGATTCCATATCTTATCTATTATGCTTAATGTAGCAGTGAATAATGGTGCACACAGTTTTGTTTTGTTTTCTTAGGTTTTTAAATAAAAATTGTTATTGAATCACTTTGAGGTAGACCCTTACAAAGCTGTTTATGATTCGGTTTCAGGGAGGGAAATTGGGGACACTGGCATTGGAAAATGTACACTGGTAGAGGGATGGGTGTTGGAACACTGCACACATCCTATTAAAGTAGTGTTTTTATGCCCTGCGATAAATTTCCAAAAGTGTAATTGCTGGTCACATGGAAGTTTGATTCTAAGTTTAAAGAGAACTCTCCATACTTTTCCCCACAAGGGTCATACTAGAAACTATTCCCACCAACAGTGGATTTAGAGTTCCTTTTTCACCAATTCCCACCAACACATATTTTTCCTACTATTTTTGATATGTGTCATTCTCACTGTTATGAGATAATATCTCATTGTTGTCTTGATTTAGATTTCTCTGATGATAGTGATGCTGAGAAATTTTTTCATGTGCCCTGTGCCATCTGCCTGTCATCCTCTGAGAAGTTTCTATTTATTTTCTTTCACCATTGTTATAAGATTTAAAAAAATATTTTGGTTATTGTTGTTGATCTTTGTGAGTACTATATATAAATATATAGAGATAGATACATAGTGTATATAAAACCTTTTTTTGATGTGTTCAATGCAAGTATATTTTTCCATTCAGTTAGCTGTCTTTTAGTTTTAGCCCATGCTTCTTTTGACATGCAGAAGATCCTTAATTTTATGTAGTTCCATTTGTTTATTTTTTTATTGTATTTCCTTTGCCAGTGGTATCAGATATTGAAAACACATTTTAGTTTGAAATCTTGAATTGTTCTGCTTATATTTTCCTCAATTACTTTGAAGTTTCTGACCAGGTCCCAAGGTTTTTTATCCACTTGAGTTGACTTTTGTGTGAAGTAAAAGATATGCATCCATCTTCAATTTCTTACACAGAGTTATCCAGTTTTCCCAGCATCACTTATTGAAGAGGCCATCTTTACTTCATTTCATGTTCAAGCTGTCTTATCAAGAATTAACTGCCCATATATGGTTTTTTTTGTCATAGGGTATTCAATTCTGTCCCATTTTTCAGAAGGTCTACATTTATTTCAGACCTTACAGTTTTGATTACTAGAGCTTTATAATAGGGTTCCAGATTAGGTAATTAAATACCGCCCAGTTTCTTATTTTTGAGTATTGGCTTTGGTTATTCATGGTTTTTTGTGACTAAAGTTCCAAACAAACTATATTATTTATTTTTCTAGATCTTAGATGAATATATTCTGAATTTGTATGGGTATTACATTGAATATATATACATATATATGCATATATCTTAGGTAGGATAGTCATTTTAATAATATTGATTTTTCCAATCCATGAACATGGGATATATTTTCATTTCCTAAGGTCTTCTTCTATATCTTTCTTAAGTTATTTAAAGTTATCATGGTATAGATCTCCCACATCTTTTGTTAAGCTTATTCCTAGATATTAGTGTCTTGGAATACTATTTCAAATGGGATAGACTCCTTGATGCTTTCTCCTCTGCTTCATTCTTTGTATGTTAGATATGTGACTGATTTTTTTGTATTGAGTCTATACCCAGCCACTTTGTTGCACTGGTTTATTGTTTCTAGAAGTTTTTTTCATGGACTTTTTAAGGTCTTCTATGTATATCATTATGTCATCTACAATAAGTGATAATTTTAGATCTTCTTTTACTATCTGGATTGCTTTGATTTGTTTTTCTTCCATGAGTGCTGTAGCCAGGACTTCCTTTAATATGTTGAATAGAAGTGTAGAGAGTTCTTTTGCTTGATCTCAGAAGTAATTCTTTCAGTTTTTCACCATTACTGATGATATTGGTTGTGGGATTTTTATATAGATGGCCACTATTATCTTGAGTACACCGTTATTTTGTTGGGTTTTATCATGAATGGATGTTGGATCTTGCCAAAAGCTTTCTCTGCATCAATCAATATGATCATATGATTTTTATCTTTTCTTTTATTGAAATGATGTATTATGTATGGAACATTGATTTGAGTTCCTCATCAACGAGGCTTGAGGGTTTATTTGAGCTCAGTGATTTGCCAGGACTTCTGCCACTGTCTGCCAGAGCAGGTGAAATATTTTGTTTCACCATTGTTCCTAAAGATTTGTGGGTGCTAAGATTTGAGTTTAAGATGCCACATATCTGAGGTCTGATCTAATTTGCTATTTTTCAGTGAGAAGTACTCTTTACAACCTAACAATCTAACAATGTTTGTGCCCTTAGGATGTTATTGCTTCACTGGTCATGCAGTAAAGTGTCTAACATATCCATTTGTATAGACATAGCTGAAGGATTTTATGGCAGAGAGTTTCTTGCCCAAGAGCCTGGTTGTCTTCCCCAGGGGCCCTCGTGTGGTGGGCTCCAGCTTCCCTCCCCAACCCGAGCAGCACTCCCACATCCGAAGACCTCTGGAGCCTAGCCACAGCCATGCTCAAGGCCCACCTCTACAAGTTCGGATTGGCCTCATGCATGAAGGAACCGGCAGAGGACCCAGGTGAGCGGGACCCGGGGCTGAGACCTCCAAGGCTGCTCGGATCGGTCCTGGGCCTCCTCTGCCCAGATTTCCCATCTCCCAGTAGCTAGGCGGTCACACCGAGGGACTACTCCTGGCGCCATGTAATCCTGTCAACGGCCAGCATCCAGAGACTTAAAAGCCAGCTCCCGGAAGTGCACGGCCGCAAAGTGAATACCTTATAGCCTACTTCTCCCTCTGGGAGAATCTGGTAAACTACTGGGAGTTTCCTGCCCACATGGGAGAGCCTGGCAAGCTCCCCATGGTGTATTAATATGCCAAAACCTTAAGAAGCTGGGTCTCATTCCTCTGACTCTGAAAGAGCCTCTAGTATGACATCGTTGGAAGGACTAGTAGAGAGAGGCTTCTAAAATCTAAGGGCTTGGACGAATGGAGATGTTACTGACGCTCGAGAAATTCAATGATCAATGGGATGATGATGATGATAATGATGAAGGAATTTATAAGAACCCAAGAACCCTTGAAATTGGTAGGAATGAAAGAGTGGTGCTACTGCATGGCTTAGGGTTCAAGAGGAGTTTAGGAGCAGTTTTGGAGGAGCTTCCTTGGACCAAGAAGGGGTTGCCAACTGAGCAGAAGTCAAGGGGCAGGCCGGGGGCACTGGTGCCCTTGACACACCTGAATGAAGAAAGAGGCCAGTGTCAGTTTTCTGGATCCCTGGGGGTATGCTATAAATTTAAGAGGGATTTGGGAAGAGGCTTCTTGGTTCAGAGGATCCAGAAAGTGGTTGCAGATGGTGCAGAAATTTTCTGAATTAAATCTTTCTAATCTATTGGATATCTTTTTTTGGTGAAGTGCATGTTCATGTCTCTAGCACATTTTTCAATTTAGGTGTTTATTTTTATTACTTATTATAAAGATGCACATTTATTTTTAAAGTGAGTCTTTTTATAGCTATATGCATTGCACATATATTTTCTCACTCTGTCTTAATTACCACTCACTTAAACATGTCTTTTGATGAGAAAATTTCTTGCAAAGTTGTCTAGATTATTAAAGTTTTTTTTTATCTTTCATAACTAAGAAAGTTTTACCAAACACTGGAGAGATAGTGTTGGGGTTAAGGCAATTGCTTTGCAAGTGGGTGACTCAGGGTCAGTCCGCTGCAACTGATATGGTCCCCTGAACCTCTCTAACAGTCATCACTGACCACAGAGCCTGGAGTAAACTCTAAGCACTGCTGGGCATGACCCAAACTTAAAAAAAATTTGTAGACATTTCATCATGTTATCCAAGAGATAAAAAGATTATTTGTTTGATTCCAACTAGGTTGCATGTACAACGCACAATTTAAAAATCCTTTAAACAAAATTAGCACATTTAATCAGAGAAAAAAAATGTAACTATTGTACTATGTCTAGTCAAGAAGAAAGAAAGAAAACCTAGAAATCCAGGGCACTTGGAAACTCTTGAATACTTGATCTTATTTCTTTATTTTTTTAATTTTTTGCTTTTTGGATCACACCTGGAGATGCAAAGGGGTTACTCCTGGCTTTGCACTCAGGAATTACTCCTGGCAGTGCTCAGGGGACCATATGGGATGCTGGGAATTAACCCGGGTTGGCCACATGCAAGGCAAATGCCCTACCTGCTGTGCTATCACTCCAGCTCCAATCTTATTTTTAATACAAGACAGGTATAACCCCTCGAGTCTATTTTAAGTTTAGTTAGAAAATTTATGAGTCAATTAATAACGTTAATTGAATTCCCTGCCTTGAAATCAATCACATCAGATATTATCATAAAAGCTGTTAAATTTTTGGCCAGTTGATATAGCTAAAATATCAATAATTCAGATGAAAAACTTAAGTAATTTTAATTTACCAAAAATAAAATAAACTAACTATATCTATAAGACAAAAGCTTGGTTAAAAAAAGCTAAAATTTTTATATAAAGAAAAACATTCATTAATCATAAAAAGATGTAAACTAAGTAATAATACAAAAAGTAGCATTCTAAGGAAATTTCAAAACAAATCCTTCAAATTATATAGAATACCACATTTTTACTTTTTAAATAAATGAGTGGAAAGAAAACACAAAATACTACTTAAAATAGAAAAGAATATATATGTCTCTAGATATGGAGACTTAATAAGTAATAAATGCAATAAAAAAACTCACTTTTTACAATTTTTAAGGTATTGATTAAGTTTCACTTAAAAGATTTAAAAAATTGCCACATTGTTGAATAATAAATAGAAATTATAGAATTGTCAGAACAGGCTAACTTCCCAGGAATACACTGGAAACATTTGAGCATTTTTCTTCTCAGATATTATTCAATGATTTTTTAAAGTAAAGACTTTTTTTTCAAGCACTAACGTCACTATTTTAAAATTTATTTCATTTTTATATGGTATTGAAATCTAAATGCAACACTTTCTTTCTCCACCCCTTCACTCTTTAACAGACATAACAATATTACAGAAAATTTGAAGAGTATTCAAGAACTCCATTTATTCTTTGATTTCATTCTTTTGCAGTGACTATTATAGGTTTTATGCATATTTTTCACACATATTCATCAATTTAAAAAATGTCTCTCTTTTGTCAAATTTATCTGCTCTCCTACTTCTTATATAGACATCACATAATCTCAATAATAATTCCAGCAAGTTTATTTTTGGATAACAAACTAATCAAATACCCTTAGGGTAAGTAAATGGTGTATGGCCTGGCAAGACTGAAAAGAACAAAGATAGAAGTTTATTGTGGCACTGACAAGACAATAAATAAATCAATTAAAAAGGAGTCCAATAGTATACTCTTGCAAACAGAGTGTGCTCGGGCACTTTTATTTTTATTTTATTAAGACAAACAATGTTGATTTTAGAATACTTTTTTCTATAGTCATATTTCATAACATAACTTTATTAACCACTAGAAGCAATATGCATTCCATATATTTTTAACTTTTTATACTAACCTTTACAAAGTGGAGTGTGACTTAAAAACCGCAAAATTTATTAAGTGTACAGTCTGTAAGCTTTTTCCCAAATACATGAATAGTATGATCATCATAAAAGTCAAGATATTTACTTCATTCCTTTGAGAATTAAAATCCTTTTCCTTCTAGCCCCTGGAAGCCATTGACTTGCAATATGTTTCTGTCAAAATTTTTCCTTTTGAGTTCCTCTTGTCCAGGTAATTTGGACTGCCCTCCAGCAACCCTGCCCATCGAGAAAGAACTCTTCAGTCGCCACCCCCTTCTCTGGGGCTCTGAAGCCCCCCACCCCCATGTCACCTCTCAGCGCAGCCCTGACCCCCTCCTCCCTCCAGGTATCTGTCCGGAACCACCCAGGTTTCTGCCTTGCTTCTCCACTAGGTTGTTGGGAGCACGTCCTTACATCAGGGGGCTTGGTCTCCCCTTCCCTGCATTGTGCACTTAGGTCACAATCTGTATAACCTATTCCTTTGAAGAACACCCTGGCCATCTTAGTCACTACATGCTAATAGTCAACTAGTCTATCCTATCCTAATTTCACAAAAACTGTCAGTGAACACAAGAAGCTGCACAAAAGTGCTTTATAAAGAGATCATAGCCTCACATCTTCAATAGAAGCCCTACATAAGCTAGGAAGAGCGCCTGAGAGTAAGGCCCAAAACAACATGAAGAAATAGTGAAAATCCCCACCACCAGGAGAGAATGAAGAAAGGATCTCAGAAACCTCAACAGGGACTACCCACAAATACAACCTCCGCTCAGATAAAAAAAAATTCAGAGAGGAAATCATGAAGATGGTTGAGGAACTCACAGCAACTATGGAACAAACATCCAATAAATTAAGGGACGATATCAACACAGCATTGGAATGGACCACCAAGATAATACAGCAAGAAAAGAGAGCCGAAATTTCAAAGCTACGAACAGAAGTGACACAAAGTAATCAGTAGATGAAATAAAAAACTCAGTAGGAGCCCTCACCAGTAGAATGGCTACAGCCGAAGACAGAATCAGTGAGCTTGAAGATGAGCTGCAGGAAGCATATAGGCAACAACAAATAATGGCAAAAGACCTCAAAATGGCTTTAGTGCGAATTAGAGTCATAGGGGGTGACCTCAAGAGGAACAACATAAGAATTATTGGAGTACCAGAAACACAGGGAACCAATCCCAGTGAAAAAAAAACACAGTCAAAAACATCATTGCTAAGAAATTCCCAGACCTAGAGAATGTGGGCATCCAGATCCAAGGAGCCTGAAGAATGCCAGTTAAAAGGGACCCAAGTAAAAAATCCCCAAGGCATATCATAGTCAGAATGATGGATGCCGTGGATAGAGACACAATACTGCAAGCAGCAAGATCAAAGAAGGAAATCACATACAAAGGAGCACCCCTTAGATTCACAGCAGACCTATCAGAGGAAACCCTCCGAACCCGAAGACAATGGTGTGATATAGTGAAAAAACTCAATGAAATTAACGCCTCACCAAGAATATTTTATCTGGCTAAACTCTCACTTAAAATTGAAGGAATTCACTATTTCACAGAAAAACAACAGCTCAAGAACTTCATAGACTCAAAACCAAACTTAAAAGAAGGACTAAAGGGCCTACTATTAAGACAAGGAAAAACCCTCCAAGAACAACAAACCCTACAGAAAGACGGCACAATATCCCATGACAATAATCTCTCTTAATGTCAATGATCTAAATGCATCAATCAAGAGGCACAGAGTGGCAAAATAGATTCAGAAACTAAACCCAACATTCTGCTGCTTTACAGGAAACACACCTGAACAGTCATAGCAAACACAGGCTCAAAGTCAAAAGATGGAAAACAATCCTACAAGCAAACAACTCTCTCAAAAAAGCTGGGGTGGCCATACTAATATCTGACAACGTAGATCTCAGGCTGAAAAAGCTCAGAAGGGACAGTGAAGGTCATTTTCTATTCATCAAGGGATATGTACAACAGGAAGAAATCACACTCTTAAACGTATACGCACCTAATGAGCAACCAGCTAAATATTTAAAACAACTCCTAACAATTTAAGGGGGACATCACTAGCACCACAATAGTAGTCGGAGACTTCAACACTGTCTTATCACCTTTGGATAGATCAACAAGAACAAAACTCAGCAAGGAAAATGGCTCTGAAGGAATAAATGGAGGAGAGAGGGCTAATAGACCTATACAGGGCTATACACCCCAAAAAAGAAAGAATATTCATTCTTTTCCAGTGCACATGGAACATTTTCCAAAATAGACCAAGTTTGGGTCACAAAACATACCTCAATAGAATCAGCAAGATAGAAATTGTATCAACTATCTTTTCAGACCATGATGTGCTGAAGATAGACGTTAATCACACACAGAGGCGGAGAACTAAATCAAACACCTGGAAATTAAACAACTCAATGTTGAACAATGAGTGGGTCACGAAGGAAATCAAGGAAGAAATCAAAAGATACTTAGAAACAAATGAGAATGAAGACACAAGCTACCAGAACCTATGGGACGCAGCTAAAGGTGTGTTAAGGGGAAAATTTATAGCCCTGCAAGCATTCCTCAGGAAGGAAGAAAGGGCCTACATAGATAGCGTGACTTCACAGCTCAAGATCTTAGAAAATGGGGCAAAGAAATGAACAGAAACTTTCTCAAGGAAGAGATACAAATGGCCAAAAGGCACATGAAAAAATGTTCTGCATCACTAATCATCAGGAAGATGCAGATCAAAACAACTATGAGATACCACCTCACACCACAGACACTGGCACACATCCAAAAGAACAGAAGCAACCTCTGTTGGAGGGATGTGGATAGAAAGGAACCCTCCTAGACTGTTGGTGGGAATGCCGACTGGTTCAACCCTTCTGGAAAACAATGTGGTCGCTCCTCAAAAAATTAGAAATTGGGCACCCATTTGACCCAGCAATACCACTTCTGGGAATATATCCCGAGGCAAAAAGGTATAGTCGAAATGGCATCTGTACTTGTATGTTCATCACAGCACTGTTTACAATATCCAAAACCTAGAAAAAACCTGAGAGCCCAAGAACAGATGACTGGCTAAAGAAACTTTGGTACATCTACACAATGGAATACTCTACATCTGTCAGAAAAGACGAAGTCATGAACTTTGCATATAAGTGGGTCAACATGGAAAATATCATGCTAAGTGTAATGAGCCAGAAAGAAAGAGACAGACATAGAAGAATTGGACTCATCTGCGGAATATAAAACAACAGAATGGGAGACTAACACCTAAGAATAGCAAAAATAAGTACCAGATTTGCTCCATGGCTTGGAAACTGGCCTCACATGCTGGGGGAAAAGATAGCTCAGATAGAGAAGGAAACACCAAGTAAAAATGTGGTGGGAGGACCCACTCGGGATGGGAGAGGCATGCTCAAAGCAGACTATATTCTTTTTCTTTTTTCTTTTTTTTTTTTTGGTTTTTGGGTCACACCCGGCGATGCACAGGGATTACTCCTGGCTCTTCACTCAGGAATTACCCCTGGCGGTGCTCAGGGGACCATATGGGATGCTGGGATTAGAACCCGGGTCGGCCGCGTGCAAGGCAAACGTCCTACCCACTGTGCTATTGCTCCAGCCCCTCAAAGCAGACTATAGACCGAACACGATGGCCACCCAATACCTCCATTGCTAACCACAACACCCAAAAGGAGAGAGAGAACAAAAGGGAATGCCCTGCCACAGAGGCGGGGTGGGTGGGAGGGATGATGGGGTCATAAGTGCAGAACAGACACTGGTGGAGGGATGGGTACTCAAGCTGCATATAACAGAAACACAAGCATGAGAATATGTAAACCTGTATCTGTACACTCATGGTGATTCATTAATTTAAAAAAATTAAATTAAATTTTAAAAAAAGTTTTCCTTTTGAGAGGGGCCTTCCAAGCAGTATTCAGGAGCCTGGAGATCTCTCCCTGTGATATCCAGCCAATTAGGTTGGACAGTTGAATGCTAGGGCTGGAGGCTGTGTTTTTGCTCAATGTCCTGTGTGCTCAAGGAGGTTATGTGGTGGCAGGAATAGAACCAAGGCCTGTGCAGTCAGAGTATATACCCCTGACCCTCCACCATCTTCCTAGTCTCCAGTAAAATTTTTAAAATTATTATTTTCTACTGTGATAAAAGTTAAATAACATATACTTTTATCTACTTTTATGTATTCATCCAGGAACACTATGTATATATATACATATATATATACATTTGTATTCTTGTGCAATCTCCATAACTTTTTCATCTTGCAAAATTGTAACTCTGTATGCATTAAATAATAAATCCTCCCTCCACCATACCTTCAGCCTCTGGCCATCTCTATTCCAATTTCTATTTCTCTGAATTTGATCTCAGTGGAGATTAGCACAGTGTATGCACTATAATACATGGCTTAACCTCAAGGAGCAAGTATTTTTTCACTTAAAAACAAACAACACAAGCTTCCGCCCAGAAGAGACCCCAAGCAGCCACACACAAATGGCTCCTCCGTTTTTGATCAACCATGATCCTGGAGGCCCACTAACTGCTTTCGGCACCCCGTGGCTTCTTGCAGAAATGCCTCTGAACTATGAACTAAACTACGGCCACATGCCGCCCCAGGAGGGGAAAGGTTTTTCTCTCTCGGCCTTTCCTTTCGGTGATGGCGTGGTGACCACCATCTTTTAGAACCCACTAAACAGAGGTACGAGCTTGCAGTGATGCAACTTCTGGCAGAAATTTCTCTGGACTTAATTACTAAATACCAGAAATCCAAAACCATGTGGCTGCTTTTGTGGCCGCACAACCTTATATGCTCTTCATTCTCAGCAATGGAAAACATATTATCAAATGATGTCTTTTTGGCATCTGATTGTTGGGGGGAAATTCCAAATAATAATAGCGAGTTTTCTGTTGAAGTATTGAATGTGATCAAAGTAAAGAGAGAGTAAAGTGAAAATCATCAGCCACACAGATAGGGGGTGGCGTGGGATGGGAGGTATACTGGGGTTCTTGGTGGTGGAACCTGTGCACTGGTGAAGGGATGGTTGTTTGATCATTGTATGATTGAGACTTAAACCTAAAAGCTTTGTAACTTTTCTCATGGTGATTCACTTAAAAAATGAATGAATTAATTTTTTAAAAAAGAAAGAAAGCTGGTCTTACCCTGAAAGCAGACTATAGACAGAACATGATGGCCACTTAATACCTCTATTGCAAACCACAACACCCAAAAGGAGAGAGAGAGCAAAAGGGAATGCTCTGCTACAGAGGTGGGGCGCGGGGTGGGGGGAGCAAGCAGGGGGGTGGGATGCTGGGCGGGATGCTGGGATCATTGGTGGTGGAAAGTGGGCACTGGTGGAGGGATGAATACTTGACCGTTACATGACTAAAATGCAAGCACGGAAGTTTGTAAGTCTGTAACTGTACCTCATGGTAATTCACTAATAAAAAAATAAATAAATAAAATTAAAAAATAAAAGACACAAATGCTTAATATGAGAGCATAAATTTCCTCAGTCTTAGAACTGTGAAAATTTTGTGTGTAACATTATAGGTATAGGATGGGTGTAAACAAGAAGAATGGTTCCTAGTATCTAAAAAAGACACCCACAAAATACCCCCCAAATAAAACGATTAATAACAATTGCTACACATATACAAAACATGTGTTTTGGTACAAAGATTTCTCCCAACTGGTGTCTCAGTGGTACTCATGAGGCCTAGGGGCCACAGCAGCATGTGCATTCTTCACTGTCTAGATTGACTGTTCAAAGCCAGGTCCTGAAGATTTTGCACTGCTCAGGCCCTGCTGTATCGGGTATTACCTGTCCACCTGCTATGCTTGGAATCTCCAGGGGTAGACTCAGCAGTGCTTCAGGCCTCTAGGGATGAACCAGGTGATGCTTCGGGGACCCTGCGGCTCCAAAGATAAATCCTAACCACTATATTATATCCTGGTCCTAGAAAATGTGTTTTATTGTAACATCCTTAAAGTTTAATACAGATATATAAATATATTATATTAATTATAAATGAATTTCTATGGATTCATAATTATTAATAAATTTATCTAGCAGTTATTAATTAATAAATTGTTGAAAATATAATTAATTATAATAGAATGGTTGTAATATATAAATTTATTATTATATGATATATATTATATATTAATATGATATAATATAATAATATATATATTCCGGAGTTGAAGACCTCCATAACCCAGCCACAGCCATGCTCAAGGCCACTCTCCACACACGTGGACAAGCTTCAAGCATGAAGGAACCGGCAGAGGAACCCAGGTGTGTAGGACCTGGGGCTGAGATCTCCAAACCTGCTCGGATTGGGACTGGGCCTTCTCCAGTCAGATCCCCCATTTTCTAGTAGCTTGGCAGCTACACCACAAACTGCCCTCGGCGCTGTGTAATCCCACCAACAGCCAACATCTAGAGACTATAAGACCAAGCTCCCAGAAGCGGCCCGCAAAGCGGCTGAGCAACATGTAATAGCCTTGTTCTCCCTCTTGGAGAACCTGACAAACTACCAAGAATTTATTGCCTTCATGGGAGAGCCTTGTAAGCTTCCCATGGTGTATTCATATTCCAAATACAGTAAAAGATATATGCATACCTCTCGGAGAGTCCAGCAAGCTACCGAGAGTATCCCATCACACTGCAGAGCCTGGCAAGCTACCCGTGGCATATTCAATATGTCAAAAACAGTAATGATAGGTCTCATTCCCCTGACCCTGGAAGAGCCTCTGATCCTTGGGAAAGACAAGTAAGGAGAAGCTGCTAAAATCTCAGGGATGAGTGTAATAGAGATGTTACTGGTGCCCGCACGAAAGAGTTGACAAACAACGGGATGACAGTGGTGATACAGTGATATATATTAATAATTTTGTTACCAAGAAATATTTGCCAATATCTTATTAAAGCCATAAAGTCATACTTTTAAATTAGGAATTCTGAAGAACTAATAAAAATAGGGACCTTTCATAGAAATATTAATTAACAATATTTATACAAAATTAGAAAAACAGTTGAAGATTATGCAACAATAAAAGAATGCTTTTTTATTGAAATAACATTAGTTTATATGACTATTGTTATTGGTACAATTTATATGTTTATTGGTACAATTTCCCACTTCAAATGTAACCATACTTTGAACAATTATCAACAAATTATTTTCTACCACAATCCATTAAATCTCCTCCCTGAGTCTTTCACCCTTACACTTTAACTCTGCAGGGACTAAACTACTTTTTAATGACAACATTAATAAATCTTATTGTTGAATTTTTTTCTTTTAACCTTTGTGTTTTAACATATGTTTCAGAATGCTATAAATCACTTTGTAACTCATACAAAGCTTTTAAAAATAATATACAATTGTACATATACCATTATCATAGTTACATAAAGAAAATCTCGTTATAAATATATGCCTTCCATTTCTCTTCATTTCTACTTTCTAACATAAAATGACATAGAGTAATGTTAGGTATAGGCCCTAAACTTTACAGAGCAAATCCCTAGAACTTTTTTGCTCAACCCGAAATTTGTTCTCAGTATTAAGTGTTACCACACACAAAAAAATAATATAGGAAGTGACAGGAAACTTTGGAAGATGATGAATGTTTATGGAGCCTTGATGGTATAAATGATTTCACAGATGTATACTTATCCCCAAAGTTTAGTTGAATGCATTTACTTATATATAGCCTTTGCAAGTCAAATCATACTTCAACAAAAGGCTAAAAATAGATTTAAGGTGACAACCAAATAATAATTACTATAATACAAATAATAATATTCAGAAATAGTAAATCTAAGATGACTGCCAAGAAATAAAAAGAGAAAGGAGAGGGATAAAAAGAGGGATAGAAGAGAGGCAAAAAAGAAAATTAAGGGGCTGGAGCGATAGCACAGCGGGTAGGGTGTTTGCCTTGCACGCGGCTGACCCGGGTTCGATTCCCAGCATCCCATATGGTCCCCAAGCACTGCCAGGAGTAATTCCTGAGTGCATGCGCCAGAAGTAACCTCTGTGCAACCTCTGTGCATTGTTGGGTGTGACCCAAAGAGCAAAAAAAAAAAAAAAGGAAAAAAAGAAAGAAAATGAAAAGAGAGAAAGGCAGGGAGGGAGGGAGGGAGGGAGGGAGGAAAGAGAGAGGGAAGGGAGGGAGGGTAAGAGGAAGGAGAGAGGGAAGGAAGGAAGGAAGGAAGGAAGGAAGGAAGGAAGGAAGGAAGGAAGGAAGGAAGGAAGGAAGGAAGGAAGGAAGGAAGGAAGGAAGGAAGGAAGGAAGGAAGGAAGGAAGGAAGGAAGAGGAGAGGAAGGAAGGAAGGAGGAAGATTGACAGCTCTGAAATATTTATGAAGCTGTTCTAAATTTCTTCATGTTTTGATTTTTCTCTTCAATTTATCACACCAAATAATGAACTGTACTTCTAGAAAATGCAGCAATAGAATTGGAAGAAGCCAAAAGATCAGTATCAGAAAAATAAGAATCAAGAAAAATATTTACTAATTCAGAGAATATGGTAAAGTCTATTAATAAATCATTTCTTAGTAAGTGCATAGACCTTAGGAGATCAAGTATTTTAATATGAAATCTCACATCGTTCAGACATAGAAGGAATACTAGGAAGACAAATTATGTTTAGTATATGATTTTTACAATAGAGTGGTTAGTGTCCTAGGAAGAGTTTTTGTTCATATTGGTTATTTATAAAGTCTACAATAAAGCCAGAATCTTTAATTTAAAATTTGGTATTTTGTACTTTCCTCCTAAGGAATTCTGCTCCAGTAAAAAAAAAAAAAAAAGATAAAGTATTTTGGAAATTTCTCTGTCACAGTTTTTATCACATCTACAGTCACAAGATAGGCACATTACTCAGTGCAGTTTTCAAAGGTTGAATTTAATGTTTAAATGTATATCTTTTTCAATAAGATTATACCTTCACAAAGAGACCAACCAACCATAGACTATTCTGAGATGAATTATTGGCAAAATCTTTGGCTCTTGACGTATATGCAAGGCTGTTTGTTTTAATGAGGGTGGAGTAATCTACATGCACGGTTGGTTGCTTTGCAGTGAGCTGAACCAATACATCTTTCTCAAAGGAAAATGAGGGGGAAAATCATCTATCAAAACAACTTGACAGCCACCGGATCAATGTGCCATATTTGTTTAATGAAAACGCTGGGTCTAGCCCATTCATAATCATCCATTTTCCACACTTAAAGAAAAAAAGAATTTCCCCAATTTTCCCTTGCATTGGATGGCGGCTGGGGCAATTAACGTGCAGCCTACAAGAGCCCTACTGCTGAGCAGAGCTAATCAAGGAACTGTTTTCCGAAGACACAGAATTCTTAGTTTGCCATGTCTGATTAAGGTTAATGGTAATCATGCATATCAGTGTCATGTTATTTGTTCTTCTAGAACTCCTGATACTATTTGTATAAATAGCACTATCTGAAGGTTATAATCCACAGTTTGCATTTAAATTGTGTTGCATTTTTTCCCTACAAATTGAAAAATATAAGCAGGTCTATCAATCTCAAGGAAAATCTTTTTATACATGTTTATTAGGTTGGATTTTTCCCCCTCCAAACAGGTCTTCTTGGCAAAACTGAACTCAGTTTGAACAAAGACACTGGATCTGACACATGCCATTATTACTATTTTATTGGATCTCTTGGTTATATGACAGGGAAAGAGAACGCAGGAGGTAAAAACTTAAAATAGATCATATTGTGCTCTGAAGCTCAGAAATTGTTTGAAAGATAACAAGTCTATTCTTCATAATGACTGTGTGGCATAAGCACTGTCTCTTCTCCTTACTGTAGAAACGCCTTAGAGAGCTTAATTGCTTGATCATCTCCCCACAGTCCTGAAGTGTTAGAACCAAAAGACAAAGGAAGCTCTGTCTAATTCATATTTCTTACTATTTGCATAATTTAGATCATACTTATTATATCAAGACAACAATTTGGGATGATATCTTACTTGTTGTGTGGTATTAGGCAAGTCACTAAACTTCCCTAAATAGTATTTTATGTTTAATGCCATGGTGCTAAATAATCTGCTTCCTAATCTGTGTGTCATTGAATTAATCTAAAGAAATCTGTCTTAATATTTTTTTCCTTTAGGAGAATTAGGATAAGAAAAGTCTACCTCATACATAGACTTGTTATAAGAGCTAGTTGGTTTTAAAGATTGCCTTGTATTCAGCCTAAGTTTAGCAGCTATTTTAAGATCAATGGTAACATATATTTGACTATGGTACACAAAAAAGGGAACATAAGCATTGAAAACTGTAATAAACTTCAGCAGTGGTAATACCTGTAGCAGCACTGGCAGTTGAGTTCCATATAACTATTATTATAAAAACAGATAAGACAGCCTTGATAAATCAATATGTTGGATATAATATACGTGAATAAGAGAAACTATGAATAACTAATAGTGAAATTTTAATAGTGAAAAATATTTTCAGTAGATTTCAGAGATTATTTTACTGGAAAGTTTTGATATGTTTGATAAGCTTGGGAATATAAATGCATGAGTGTATCTCAGCTTATTTCCCTTTTAATTTGCTATTTGACTAATCTACATATACAAATTCTATCATAAGTTTTAGTCATTATTTATGTATCTTCCAATAATTTCTTCTTTATTTCTTCATAATCTTTGAGACTGCTTTTTTAATATACACACTGTTTTCCCTTCATTTCTGGGAACCAGTCCACCTATTTTGTAAAGTTTTTTAAATTCCTAAATGATCTATTGCTTTAATATATGTATGTGTGACCTATCTACTGTATGTTTTCTCAAGCAAAAAATCAAAATATGCATGAACTCTCATATTTATCTATAACTATTGTAATTATCTATGCCTTGCAGTGGACTTTTTTTATATTCTGTATAATTAGAATTTAATAATCTGTTGTCTCCACATGTGGATTTGACACCTAATTCACATTTTGTGAACTCTCAGTTACAATAACTTTACAAATGGATGTGTCAGGTTTGGTTTTCTACTTACCTTATGGGGATATTTTATAATAGTGCATGCAAAAATAAATAAGATGGTTGAAACAAACATTTGTATTTTAGTCTGTGTACTGGTACTAATAGGTCTCAATATTCATCCATACTAGTAACTCGTTCTATATTGAGTACAGCTCTTGAATTGGTTTCTAATCTCCCTAAACAGCAATGTGACAATACAATGCAGTAAGTGGCTTTATTTTTTGCTTCTCTGGGATTAAAATCATGGTAATATGAGCTCATCTTCTTCATGTGCTCTTATCCTTTCCCATATTCAAATATCAATCATTTTATGTGAAAATATAAAATGATTTGTTGGTGTTATTGGTGTGTTTTGGGTAAGTCATCCCAACTTGCCAGGTCTTACTCCAGGCTCTGAGCTCAGGAATCTCTCTTGGTGGTGCTTAGGAGCCCATATGAGATGCTAGGGATAAAACCCAGGTTGATAGCAATGTAAGGCAAGTTCCTTTACCTGCGTTATTATCCTTCCAGCCCACACTTGATTTTTTAAACAAAAATAATACAATGATATAACAATGCATGTTCCAGAATGATTCTGGGGAACTGTCAAAATGTTATCTCTGTCTTGTTCTTCCATAACTTTCTATTTGGATTATATTATAACCAAATATATATTTGGTTATTCATTAATGCAATTCATCTTTCTATTATAACCCATTTCCAGTTCAGACAAAAACTAAAAGCATGTACATAATTACTATATCTTCAATTTATCTCTTTTTTTACTTTAATCATCATTTTTGTTTATTAATTGTTTACTTCTCGTTTAATCACACTCAGTGGATTGACTTCTAATTCTTACTCTTGACTTCTAACTCTTACTCGATTATATTACATGTAATAGAATAATTTGGGGTGCTGTTGAGCTACACTCGGCTGTGCTCAGAGATTACTTCTAGATCTGTTTGGAGTTATTCTTGGCAAGGCACTGAGGACCACATCCAGTGCCAGGGTTTAAACTGGAGTGAACTGCATGCAAAGCAAGTGCCTTCAATACAATACTTTTGCCCAATAGTGCCATTATCTATATGCAACTATGAGACCTTTGATCTACACTTTCTCGTACCAAGTTCTTTGCTCTTTGCACTTCCTTTCAATAGCACTCTAGAAGTTCTCTTTCTCCTTACTCTAAACAAAAACTGCCCAGTGCAGTGATAGATAAAAGATATTTACAACCTCCATAGTAAAGGTTGTATATGGCATGTACATGATTTAATCAATATAAGATCAACAGCACTCTACAGTAAATATATTGTAAAAAATAGATAAATAATATTTAATTTGAGAAGAATGTCATTTTGCTGATATTGTAACATGTGTAATAAGTTTGTAGATTTTTATATTTATCTAAGTTTTATGCAAATTTTTTCCATTACTTTAAATACGTTCATTCAGAATATAGGATCTTCTCCCAAATATTGTTAAAATTGTGAGATAGATTGAGTAATCCAAATGGAAGAAAGAAAAAAATACCTGGTAAAATTGATCAGTGCATTTTTGGATGAAAAGCAGATTGGTGATTCGTAAAATGAGTAGTTTTATGGTTGGTTGAATGTGAAATACTGAAGATAAAAATATCCACAGAAACATAAAAATAATTTATATATTTATATAGTTTGTGCATTTTTCTCTATCCACTGCACAGTTTGGGGTGACATTCTAACTTCCTCTTTAAATAAATTCCCAAATTGTAATTATTTTTGAAATTTTTCTATACTTTTGCATGATCATTTGCACAAGCAGTTTTCGCTGAAACATAGTCGACTTTATTGTATTTACATATTTTTCTGCATGTTTTTAAAGACTACAAGTATTACTCATGTGAATGTATATACATACTTCTATGTACACAATGAATACATGCACCTTTTTTTTCTGTATCCATACATTTCCAATTTAGAAGCATCTTACAACCTGAGGTAAGAAAATTTCTAGGTGATTTAGCATTGCTTATTTTCTAACTAAAAATTACCCAAGAGCAAAAATGAAAAAAAAACTTAGTTCCAAGAAATACTAAATAATAGTAAAAATGATTGATAAATATTTTAATCTAAGAGAATACACAGATTTTGAAATAGTTAATGACTACTCAAAATTCCTCGGTCAGAAGAATCCTTTTAGAAAAAGCAGTGACAAGGAATACAGAGAGACTCTCTGCTGAGATGCAACCAGGGTGGCCGCACATGTGTGTGGCTGCTCTGCTGCTGATCAACCATGATCCGGAGACCAGCTAGACTACTTTTGGTACCAGCAGCTCCTTGCAGAAATGTCTATAGACTGTGAACTAAGCCATAGCCCCATGCTGCCCCAGGAAGGGAAATGATGCAATTTCTGACATAAATCTCCCTGGACTTAGTTACTAAAATACTAAAATACAGAAATCCCAAACTGATTGGCCACAATAGTGGCCATGCAACTTCATATCTCTTCATTCTCTGCAAGAAAAACTAATTATCAAATTCTTCCTTTTCAGCAGGGCTGTTTTTTGGGGGAAAACTCCAACAAGAATATTGAGTTTTGTGTTGAAATATGGAATGTAATCAAGGTAAAGAGAAAGTGAAGTGAAATTTATCAGCTACGCAGGCGGGGGTTGGGGGTGGGGGGTGGGAGGTATACTAGGGGGTTTGGTGGTGGAATATGTGCACTCGTGAAGGGACGGGTGTTCGAGCATTGTGTAACTGAGACATAAGCCTGAAAGCTTTGTAACTTTCCACATGGTGATTCAATAAAATAAATAAGTTTTTTTAAAAGAAAGAAATACAGAGAGTGGTAAGAAAATTAAAATGAAAACAGAATTCCAAGCATTTATGTACTTCTGCAGTGGTGGGAGAGAAGTTTATTTGAGTAAAAAAAATAAGCCAAGTTATTTGTCTGAAGTTCTCTAAAATCCTCTTTGGCTGATGGTCTCAACATAAAAGAAAAGAGTGCTTGCTAGTTGGATATGGAAAGCAACTCTTTTGGAATATTCACCTGGCTCATCCCCGACCTCTATCACTATTTATATAAAAGACAGCCCAGTGTCAGAGAGATACTATAGAGCTCAAGACGCTTGCCTTATGTGTGTCTGATCGTGGTTTGATTCTTAATCCTCCAGAAGCAAACCCCAGGCAAAGAACTGGTAGCATCCTCTGAACACTGCCAGATGTAGCCCTCCAAACCTCCTCAACTAAAAAAAAAAAAACCTTAAAAACTAATAAGCAAAATACACATATATGACTTGGCAATCATTTGTCATGAGTATTGAATTTTATTATCAAATATGGCACAGTAATTTTGTCCACTATATACAATGTGCATATACATATAAATACTATAAAACTTGCACAAAAAATGTAATGATTTTTAAAATATTGAAATTTTGTGATAAAATTAGTAATTCAGAAAATAAAATAATAATGTTTTGACCAATAGTCTGGATGGAATATTAATTCTGCTGGTCAATTTAAGTAAAATTTATAAAACATTTAGACATAAACGTGATGAAAATTTATGAGTTTAAAAGCCTTGGAAGCAACTTCATTATGCTCAGAATCAATATTCTATCTTTACTAGCTCCTCAAGAAAATTAATTTATCAGTAAAAACAGAAGGCATTAACTAATATTTACCCACTGTTTTAATGTTACAGGGGCAGGAAGAAAGACTTTCTCTCCCTAGGAAAAAATACCCACAAAGATGAATCTTTTCTAAATATTTCTGGATGGTCCTATATACCTCTGCCTATCAAGTGAAATTTTCAGCTTTTAGGTAAGAAAGGATGAACACAGTCTTCTCAGCGCTTTTCGTTGAGAATAAATTTACTGAGTCTTGGGAGAACAGCTAGAACTGGAATTGCATATTTAAGTCATAAGAGCCTGGGAGCCAGAGAGAAAATAGAGACTGGAGGAGTCTCAGATTTTTCTTGGTGCCATAATGAATATTTACTAGAGGAACAAATATAACACATTCCACTTCTGAAGCAGTGAATGATGGGGTCAGCCTGTATTTCCAATTATTCTGTGTGCTCTGTGTCCCATTCAATTGCATTGAGGCAAATAAAACAAGTGGTCATTGCTTAGATAAGGAAATTAAGAGAAGCAAATAGAAACAGATTGTGACTATCAAAAGCTTTGTTCCTAAGAGGACCCATGAGAAAGGAAACTTGATGAATCCAAAGTTTGGATCAAGCAGAATCAGAACAAAAAAAGTAACTTCTTCATGAGCTTAGACAGAAATGTTAGTTTTAGATTTCATTTTCCATCCCATAGAGGTTCTGGGATAAAACAAGTCCTCAACCGAAAGAAAAACAATTCCCATTCTGTGGTTTGTTAAAAAGTTAGACAAAACTATCAAATTTTCCAAACTATAGCACCGCAGGTAGGGTGTTTGCCTTGCACGTGGCCAACCCAGGTTTGATTCCCCTGTCCCTCTCAGAAAGCCCAGCAAGCTACCGAGAGTATTCCGCCAGCATGGCAAGCTGCCTGTGGCATATCTGATATGCCAAAAACAGTAACAAGTCCCACAATGGAGACGTTACTGGTGCCCGCTCAAGCAAATCAATGAACAACAGGAGGACAGTACTACAGTGCTATACTCTTGTGAAAGAAAAGTAAAATCTCTTCATACTTCACCACTATGTAGAGCCACCATTGTCTTCCTGAGGTCGTGACAACAAAAATTTTTAAGAATGATAAAGGTTCCCTGAGCTGTGAGTGGAATTAGCAGAAAGCAAACAGAGCCAAATGAGCTCTAACAAAATCAAGGGGGACTCAATAAGGTTCCCAGAGAATAGACTACAAATTCACTTGTCTTCCAGGGAAGACTGGGAAGAGAGTAAGCAAAAAAAAAAAAAAAAAAACACTTCCTTAACAACAATGTTGGCAGGGATGTGGTGAAAAAGAAATCCTCATTCACCATTGGCAAGAATGTTTTCTGGGTCATCCTTTATTTAAAAAAAAAAGTGTAAAAACTTCTCTAAAAATTATTAGGTTTTCCATATAACCCAACATCCTCCATCTTTAGAACACAAAACAATATTGAATAGATGTGTGCATACCTCGTCTCATTGCAGCACTCAGGGCAGTAGCCGCAAGAGGGAAACAAATGTCCGCACAAACAGTATTGGAGTGGCCTGAATGATAGTACCAGGGGTAAGACGTTTGCCATGCACACGGCTGACCCTGGTTCAATCTCCGGAATCCCATATGGTTCCTGAGCACCGCCAGGAGTAATTCCTGAGTGCACAGTGCAGAGCCAGGAATAACCTCTTAGTATCACCAAGTGTGACCCTAAAAGACCAAAAAAAAGTTGGATAAAAAAAATGTGGTATATATACATGAAGGGTATTATGCGGCTGTAAGAAAAGATGAAATTTTAAGAGTCCACAGCAACTTTGGTGGAGCATGGGTATCATGTTAAATGAAATAAGTCAGAAGGACAAATACCAGATGATCTCACTTCTCTGAGGTATGTAGAGTAATAAAACAATGAATCGACACACAAAGACAAACCCTGGATCTTTGGTTGCATAACTTAGATTACTAGGTAGTGAAGAAACAACTATACACATTGATACAGAGAAGTATACTCAGTAGGAGAGTGAACACGCAGGCACTCTGGGAGACAGGCTTAGTAGAAAGATAATGGGGTGTGCTCTGTTTCCCGTGGAGGACAGATGCTTAAGAATGGCAAGAATATTAAAGACTGTTAGATTAAGAAATATACAGGGATCAGTTGGTCTGACAAAGGGGAACTAAAGTAATAGAGAAATTTTTCTCCTGCACAGGAACCATATCTACTCCAAACTAGTGATCTCATAATTATAACTTTGGGATCCTGACACAGATATATCAAGAAGAGCTTTAAACTTTTAGGTCTTAAAATATTACATATCCATACTAACTAGTAAGATATATAAATCATAATCATCATCATCATCACCATCATCATCCCGTTGATCATCAATTTTCTTGAGCGGTCTCACTAACGTCTCCATTTGTCCTAGCCCTGAAATTTTAGCAGCTTCTCTTTACTCGTCCTTTCCAACAGTGCCACATTAGAGGCTCTATCAGGATCAGGGGAATGAGATCCAAAGATATATAAATATGCAACTTAAATTGCATCTTTTACAAAAAAAGAAGCAGTACACATTATTGAAGGTAAATCTACCTTCAAATCCCCAAAAATGTTGTTAATGAATTCATAAATATGGCTATGTGTAGAAGTGAGTTTATATTATGAATTTTTTCATTTATATGTCAAATATCTCTGAAACTGTATACATACATTTATCTTCTAGAAAAAAATGTTTATCCATTTTACTATACTTGCAGAAAAACTGTCGACTGAATTCCAATATTCTTTTAAATTTTATAATTTATAGTCTTATTTTTAAGTGTACTTCTGTAATTTGCAAAACCCTTATATACTTGAAAGCCATTTCTGTATCATTCCCCCAAACAGTAACACTTTGTAATAGGTTCTTCCTGGGGCTTAGAGAGATAGAATAGTGTAGGGTGTTTGCCTTGAACGCAGCCAAACTGGGCTCCATCCCTGGCACCACCGGTGGTCCCTTGAGCCCTGAGTCCTGAGCGCTGAGTCAGTAGTAAGTCCTGAACATGACCCGGTGTGGTCCAAAAGGAATTTTTTTTTGTATTGGGTCACACCCGGCGATGATCAGGGGTTACTCCTGGCTCTGCACTCAGGAATCACTCCTGGTGCTCAGGGGACCATATGGGATGCTGGGAATCGAACCCGGGTCAGCCACGAGCAAGGCAAACGCCCTACCCGCTGTGCTATTGCTCCAGCCCCACAAAAAAAGAAATATTTTTGAGAACAAAAATTCTTTCCTCTTGATCACTGAGAAAAATATAATGCCAGAACTTTTTCCTTAAATGAGTTTCATGACACCTCTGTATGCCTTGAAGTAAAATAAACACAGAAGTATGATTCAGTATTAAGTTGGTATTCTGCAAATAGTGGACAATTTAAAAACGAACATAACTTTCTAATTTGTTATGCTAAAATAAACTGAATCAGAAATTTATTTTTAAATCCTCCCTACTTAATAGAAACTTCTATTTTCTGCCCCTGTTTTCAATCCCCAAGTGTCATGCACACATTTTATAAAAAGTACACCGTAAAAGTATTTATTTGTTTTTGTTTATTTGCTTTCTCAAAAGAAGGAAAGAAAGCAAAGAGGTGAAAGAAGCATAACATGAAACAAAGGCTATTATTCAGGTAAATTTTATAGGTTGAGTTATGGAGTAGGATTATAAAAGTTTCTTGATGGACACAGTACTCAATATTCTCTCCCTTTGATAAACACTGCCTTCATGCTACCTTTGATAAAACACTGGTCTTTTTGCTGATTGCATGAACAACATGTATCCCACTGACTCCAATCAATGGTTTGCAGGTGCTGAAAATTTGCAAAGAGGGAAATAAAAAACGTCTGGAATAATGTATTACAGTTCTTTTAGATTTTTCTAAAATTTCATCCATAATTCCAATAACACAATACTGAAATATAAAATTATTTCTCAATATAAAACATTTTATCAATAATTCATCACTATAGTATATTTATAAAATAAATTTAAAACACTGAAGCGATTAATTTGTTAAAATTATGTCATATTTTATTACTATGTCAAATGTAAGCATAAAGTTTTTGAGAGGGGCACACAGGGTTTATTCCTGGATGGACTCAGGGACCATATGGGGTTCCAGGGATAAATCACAGATTAGCTGCAGGCAAGGCAAGTGCCCTACCTCTGTACTAACTCTCCACTCCCAGTTCAATCTTATGTAAAGTGATTTTTTATATAAATGTTAGAAATAAGATATAAAATATGTAGGTAACAATTGAAGATAAATGGCTACAACTCTAGAAGTACTACTATTTTAAGGATATTAAATATTTTATTGTTATATAGATTATGTGCTACATATTATTTAAAGCAAAATATAATTTGTATTTAATTATAATGCATTTATATTTGTTTTTCTGCTTTTGGGGTCACACCCAGCAATGCTCAGGGGTTACTCCTGGCTTTGCACTCAGGAATTATTCCTGGTGGTGCTTGGAGGACCATATGGTCGCTGGGAATCCAACCCAGGTCGGCCTGGTGCAAGGCAAATGCCCTACCCACTGTACTATCGCTGCAACCCCTAATTATAATGCATTTAAATTAAAATAGCTTTTTAGGGGCTGGAGCGATAGCATAGCGGGTAGGGTGTTTACTTTGCATGGGGCCGACCCTGGTTCGATTTCCAGCATCCCATATGGTCCCCTGAGCAGCGCCGGGGTAATACCTGAGTGCAGAGCCAGGAGTAACTCCTGAGCATCACTGGGTGTGACCCCAAAAAGCAAAGCAATATATATATATATATATATAGCATTTTATAAATTTATTTATATTCTGAGATAATTTATTTATATTCTGAGATAATTCCTTCTCCAATTCCACATATAAAACTTTTCTTGGTTCATTACATATGTTGGAACTGCTAAACGATATGTTCACTTTGACTCTAAACTTTATTAAAGTAGATTTATAGTCTGATATGATTATCGTCCAGTTTGTCCTTGAAACTTGTTTGTGAACCTCCGTGTGACATTTAAATAATAAATCCATTTTGAGTTAATATTACTGAGCAGAGTAAACAGCGATTTAGTTTTATTTAGTTATAGGTGAATATTCGGTTTTCCAGGCAGATATCTAGATAAATACCATTAATTAAAGAGGCCATATTTTCTGATTGTGCACTCCTGGCTATATGCCTGGGTTTTATCTGGATTCTGTATGCTCTATTGGTCAATTCATTTTGTGTCCCTATCATGTTGTTTTATAACTTTAAGTTGGATATTGTGATGCCTTGAGTTTTGTTCTTTGAAGATGCTTTGGTTACTTTTGCCACCAAGTCCAGACAAGGAAACTACAAGAAAATTACACACTAATACTACTGAGCAAGATAGATGCAAAACTTCTCAACAAAACTCTAGCTAACAAGATACAAGTACTTAAGGATAACGCACCATGATCAAGTGTGCTTCACTCCTGGGATAGTGAAAGTAATGAAAATCAGTAAATGTGACATATAACATTAACAATTAAATAATTAAAATTGCATATGATAATTACAATTGCTGCATAAAAGGCATTTGACAAAATAAAATTATCTTCTCATGATTCAAAACTTTCAACAAAGAGGTACGCAGGCTATGGTCATAAATAGTAACTGTTTGCCTTCTACCAAGAGTACTACAAACGTACATAAATATATGGTATACCAGATATACAACCAAGCCTGAAACCTTCATGAGCAGGGCAAGTGACAAAAAGACACCATACAGTAGACAAATTTACCAAGAACAAAACTCTAATGAAGAGTTTTGTACTACTTTCAAACTAAGACCAAGATCTATAAGCTAAGTTGTACCTTAGGGAGCAGGGAGAATTTCTGAACACCTGGCAGCAATTCCTATGACTGTATACTTACCTACAGAACTAAAAAAGGCAAGTAACTATAATGTGCAACCCACTCTGAAACTATGCACAAAAGTTAATAAAATGAATTAAAATCTAGAGTTTTTTGTCTTAAATCTGAAGTCATAAAATATTAGCACTGTAGCACTGCCATCCCGTTGTTCATCAATTTGCTCGAGTGGGCGCCAGTAACGTCTCCATTGAGAAACTTGTTACTGTTTGGGGCATATCGAATACACCACGGAGAGCTTGCCAGGCTCTGCCCTGCAGGCGGGATGCTCTCGGTAGCTTGCCAGCGTCTCCAAGAGGGGCAAAGGAATCAAACCCAGGTTGGCCATGTGCAAGGCTCCAGACAAAAAGTCTCTGTGAATTTCCTTCTTCGGAGCTGTCTTCCTTGACTTCACTCCATTTGCAAAGAAAAGCAAAGCAAAAATAGAATGGTGTTGTCTCAAAGGAAAGCTCAGCTGAGCAATCCTATCCTATCATTGGTAGCTGTCCTATCATTAGGACCTGAGAGACAACAAAGGGTAAAGTGTTTACACTGCACATGGCTCACTCCAGTTCAACTCCTGTCCCTGCATACAGCCCTTTCAATATCACTAGAATTGTTCGTGGACACAGAGCCAGTGTAAATCCTGAAAACTCCCAACTGGCCCAAAAAGAAAAAAAAAGTACCATTAAATTCAATGACATTCTTCTGAATGAAAAAAGATATTTGTATATCATATCTGACAAAGAGCCAAAATCTAAGATACAAAAGAATATTATAAGAGCAATCTAGAAAAGAGAAGCAGGGTGGGACATCAAAATGTGGAAGGAATGTCTTGAAGGGATATTGCTAAATGGTGGTCTGGTGACATGCATTTTGAAGAAAAGTAAATCTGAGTGACTCACAAGCATATACAGTCATGCAAATTGTCACCTCGGTAGAAAACTTCAAATATTAATTAGAATCAGTACTATATAAAAAAGATGGAAAAGAATCCTCCCTCCAATGATTTATTCCAATAATAAAATCAAAAAGAAGAATACAAATAGAAACATTGGGTCTTTTCCTTCATCACCATGTTTTATAGCAGAGTAATGTCAATGTTTTTGGAATACAGTGTGCTCTACCCAACACAGAGTGCCAGCATTACTCCCCCACTGTCTCTAAGCTCTGCCTGGGAACCCTCCCACTCTTGGCAGATTAAGGTCTTGGCAGATTAAGACTCTCAGGGTCTATTGTCATTCGCTCCTATTTATTCCCTTTCTTCAGACTTTACACAGAAGTGAGATAATTCCATATTTGTCCTTCTCCTTCTGACTAACTTGAGTCAGTGTGATGTTCTCCAGTTGCAGTGAACTGCATAATTTCATCTTTCGTATAGCTAAAAGTGTATACAATCTCTTGTTTTTTTTTATTTTTCTCTTTCTCTTCTATTATAATACCCTGTGGTCCTCAGAGTACTCTATACTCAGGGATCATTGATAACAGTGCTTGGGGAACCACACGTGATGCCAGGGATGAAATCTGGTCTGGGTCAGTGGCATGCAAGGCAAGTGTCCTAATCATTGTACAGTCACTCCTACCCAATGCATCACAATTTCTTTATCTGTTCCTCTGTTGTTGATTTTTCAGACCTTAGCTATTGTCTGAACATGATTCTGGCAGCTCTGTTGTAGGGAAGTCTGATGTGATGCCAGAACAACAGAATATCGGGGCCCGAGTTATAGCACAGTGGGTAGGGTGTTTGCCTTGCATGCTGCCTACCCAGGTTCAGTCCCCACCATCCCATACAATCCCCTGAGCACTGCCAGGAATAATTCCTGAGCGCAGAGCCAGGATTAATCCCTGAGTATCACTGGGTGTAACCCCCACCCCCCCCAAAAAAAAACAACAGAATATCTTGAGCGTCATGGCTGGAAGTGTGTGAGCCTTATAACTAAAGTATATAACCTCCCAGTCAGCACCACAATTATAAGTTCACAAGCACCAGTCAGGAGTGTGAACCCTGCTGAGCGCATACATGTATACCTCACTGACCTTCTGGTGAGCACTAGAACATGCACAAACACAACTACAGTGTCACCCCTGCAAGCACATGTGAAAGTACCACAAATAAAAGTGTTTAACTTCCAGTGAGCACCGTAGCTAGAAGCGCAAGCATTTTAATAAACCAGAGTGAGCATCACAATCAAGTGTGTAAATAACACAACAAAGCATGTGTGTGTCCCTTTTGTAATTTCAACAACAATAACAAGGAAAACAGAAGGAAATAGGAAAAAACAAAAGAAACATTATTGATTAACCATTCCCTCCACTGTATGAAAAACCTTAATGGCAAGTATTAAGCTACTTTTCTACATTAGATCATCTAAAATACTTGCTGAATCTGTGAGTGAAATAAATTCAAGTAAACATGTTTTCATGTGTCCATTATGTAGTAAACAGATGTTCTAAATGAGATTTTAATTGAGGCAAAGTTTACTAATTATCTGTTTCTCTAGAAATTTGCAAGCTTATGTCCAATTTTCCATAAAAGATACAGAAAACAATTGCTTTCAATGATTCATAGGAAATTTTAGATGAACAAAATAAGCAATAGAAATCAAGAATCCCCAAAAGTTTGAAAATACGTATATATGATACAACACAAAATTAGACATTTGCAAATGTTACATAGTACAAATCCTATCTGCCCTTGAATCCCAGTTAAAATGATAGAGCTGTAAGAAATTGTTTCACAAATCTTCATCTTTCAAAGAAGTAATATAATTATAATCATCTCATAAAAGAGCTGCATTTATATGCACACATCATAGAAAAGATTCTATTTAAGCAACTTATTTTTGCTTATCCTCAATTTATATATTCTCTAACCCCTTTACCAATTTGTGAAACAGTTTACAGTATTATAAAATAAATATTACTTCAATAAAATTTCAGAATGCAAAACCATATATATGGAAGTTTTAAATAAATATATGAAAGTTTTAAATAAATTTTATTTATAATACTGTAAAATTAGTATTAAATTTAAAGACTATAAATTAGTATGACTAAATTTAATAAAGGAGTTGAAAAATTGAAAACAGTAATGCATTGAAGAAAGAAATTAAACAAGGTATAAACAAATAGAAAATAAACAAATAGTTATAAATAAATAAAAAAATAAAAAGAAATCATTCCAGTTTTGTGGATTTGGAGAATTTGTACTGCTAGACTTCATATTATTCACAATTAGAGATAAAATGAAACCCCTATAGCAATGACATTTGTCACAGATTTAGAACTAAAAGTCCAAAATATTTGAAACCATAAAAGATGTGAAATAACCAAAGAAATCCTTATAAAGACTGAAACTAGAGGCATCACACTTTCTTATTTGGAATTATGTTACAAAGCTATAATAATGACAAGAACATAATGACAAGAATATACAATGGCATAATGAGCGGGCAGACCAATGGAGCATAATCAAATTTCCAGAAACAAACCCATGTACTTAGAGTAAACTAACATTTGTAAGAGTTACAAGGTTACTCAGTGGGGAAAAGAAAATCTTTCAAGAAAATAAAATGAGATTCCATCAAACTGAAAGTCAACTGCACAGGAAAAGAAATAATAAAAAACAACAACTCATAGAATATATTTTAAAATGAAAGGGTTATGTAAAGACTACATGTGCAAGCTACATATAAGGGGTTAGGATAGATATTCTAGGATTAACATTTATATAATATTGCATGAATATAAGATTAACATAGGTAAATGTGAGGTTAATATTAATAAATGGTAATATTCAAGAATTTATGAAACTCATCCAACTGAAAAAACATAATCAGATTAAAAATTGGGCAAAAGACACTGGATTGAACTTTTTTCTAAAGAGATATTAAATTATCAGAAGGTGCATGAAAAATGCTCAACATCATCAAACTTGAAGGATACACAAATCAGACCTCAGCGAATGTCACTGCAAACCTGTTGGTTTTTCTATTATAAAAAAGATGAGATGACAAATGTTTGGTACACTGTTTATGAAAATGAAAATTGGTGAAATTAGAATGAAAATCTTTTTCAGAGATTATTGAAAAATGAACAAAATAACAACAAAAGCCAGAACAACAGATGCTTCAGCAATTCCACTTTGGACCTACATCTACTATCTCAAATCAATATCTTACCTCATGTTTGTTGCAATATTAATTGTTCTAGTTAAGACATATAAATAAAATGCATCATTGAAGGTTGAACATATAAAGAATATTAGGTATATCTACCTATAACATGTATGTACCCATCATACATACCAAAACTTATGTAGATATACATCTGTAATAAATATTTTTACATGCCATATAATAAAATTTTATTTGTCTAAAATATGAACAAAACCTGCTATTTGGACAATCCAGATAAATCCTGAGAATACGGTATCACTGTATCACTGTATCACTATATCACTGTCATCCTGTTGTTCATCGATTTGCCGAGCGGGCGCCAGTAACATCTCCAATTCATCCAGCCCTGAGATTTTAGCAGCCTCTCTTTATTCATCTTTCCCAACAGTGCCACATTGGAGGCTCTTTCAGGGTCAGGGGAATGAGACCTATTGTTACTGTTTTTAGCATATTGAATACACCACAGGTAGCTTGCCAGGCTCTGCCGTGCGGGCGGGATACTCTCAGTAGCTTGCTGGACTCTCCAAGAGGGATGGAGGAATCAAACCTGGGTCGGACTCTTGCAAGGAAAATGCCCTACCTGCTGTTCTATTGCTCCAGCCCTAATGATGTATACATGTAAAAAAATATTTGCACTATTCACATTAAATATGTACTATGTCAATTGTACTTCAATAGAATTTGAAAGAAATAAATTTCACAAGTACCAGTCTATGACAAATACAAACAAATTTTCATCCACCAGTGAAACCATCTGCAGCTCAAATATTTGACAAAAGTATAGTCAAACTTTGACTCAATAAATTATAAAAATGCAATAAGCAAGATTTTAAATTTTATCTTTGGTCAATATTGGATTGGAGCAATAGCACAGAGGGTAGTGTGTTTCCTTGCACGTGGTCGACTGGGGTTCAATTCCTCCATCCCTCTCGGAGAACCTGACAAGCTACCAAGAGTTTCCTGCCCAAACAGCAGAGCCTGGCAACCTACCCATGGCATATTCGATATGCCCAAAACAGTAACAACGGGTCTCACAATGGAGATGTTACTAATGCCCACTTGAGCAAATTGATGCACAACAGGATGACAGTGCTACAGTGCTACAGTCAATATTGAAACTAAATGAATATTATCACTTAATCTAAATTTTTGTGCAAAATATCATAGAGTGGTTCAAAATACTGTTTTCTGTAATTCTATTATGCATAGATGCCCTCTTCCTTATATTATTGGTAATTAACAATTTTATGTTTCTAGGAATTCTTGGACTTTTAAAAAATTTCTCTGGCTAGTGTAGTTGAACTTGACTTACCACCCTATTTTTTTATTTGTTTGGGTCACACGTGTGATACTCATAGTCCATGTTCCTGGCTATAGCTTATGGGAGATTCCTAGCAATGCTCATGGGACCAAATGCAGTGCTAGAGATTTGAACCAGGATTGGCTAGGTACAAGGCAAGCACTTGAATTCCTGCACTCTTTCTGACCCTGACAACCTTTCCTTGTATAAATGTCCATGTGCTTCGATTTCTAATTTTTTACCACAAAGTATTATTTTTAACGTTATGCAATTGATATTTATATTACTTAGAGTGAAAGAACTAGGGAGGAGGAAGTGGGGAGGCACACCTGGCAATGCTCAGGGCTTACTTCTGTCTCTGTGCTCAGGGACTATTCCCAAAGGGGTTCAGGGGGAACCATATGGGATTTTGGGGATCAAAGCCAGGTTGACCAAGTGCAAAGCAGACACTCTACCTCTAGCACTGTCACTTCAGCCTAAGCCAATGAATTTCTGTACGTTTTTATTTTGTATCCTTTTTCTTTTTTTTTTCTTTTTGGGTCACACCATATGTGTGTAATCCCAATCAACAGCCAACATCCAGAGGCTTAAAAGCAAGCTCCCAGAAGCGATATCTTATAACCTACTTCTCCCTCTGGGAGAAACTAGCAAGCTTCTGAGAGTTTCCTGCCCACATGGGACAGCCTTGCAATCTTCCCATGGTGTATTCCTAGGCTAAAGCCAGTAACAAGCCGGATCTCATTCCCCTGACCCTGAAAGATCCTCCAGTGTGACATCGTTGGGAGGGCCGAGTCAAGAGAGACTTCTAAGATCTCAGAGAAAGGACGAATGGAGAGGCTACTGAGCCTGCTCGAGAAATCGACAATTAATGGGATTTCATGATCATTATCATGATCAGTCACACCCAGCAACACTCAGGGGTTCTCCTGGCTTTGCACTCAGAAATTACTACTGGCAGTGCTTGAGGCACCATATGGGATGCCAGGGATCGAACCCAGGTCGGCCGCATGCAAGGCAAATGCCCTACCTGTTGTGCTATCGCTCCGGCCTCTTGTATTCTTTTTCTATACTCCTCCCTCTCTCTCAAGCAGTTTAGACTTCCTCCGAATATTTATGCATTATGAAAAATAATTTCAAAGCATTTCTTTTATCACTGTATATCACTGTATATAATTGTCATCCTATTGCTCATCAATTTGCTCGAGCAGGCACCAGTAACATCTCCATCTTTCTCATATACCAAAAGGACACATGATAGTCTGCTTTATGCTAATAAACACCATACACTGGCATTTAATCCAATAGTATTTTCACATATGATCTAATATGTAGTGAGCTCGACACAAATGTTAAAATTCAAACTGACCAAAAAATAGCCGAACAATATGTTTATCAAATCTCTATTCATTTTAGATAACATATGTGTTGCATCAGCATGAAAGTACAGAGAAATCTCTCTAAATCCGGCTCATTTCCTTTTAATGATTGATCCTCCAGTAGGATATAAAAGTCATTCCTGCTCATCCTACTGCAAACTTCAGGTTTCTCAGTACTTGATTTCCTGTGAGTCACTGTGAACCAGAACACTCATATATCCACAAAGATGAGAAATAGATGCAGGTCAGGCACAGATTAAATGGTGCTTACAAAAGGAACATTTCTCCAAATCATAGAAAGTGACAAGAAATTCAAGACTGGCTAAAACAAAGCTTCTCATTTTTTTTAAAAAAAGATTACAGACTTTTGTCTCATTTTTACATGAATAAATGACCTACTCAGGCAATTTTTGAGAATAATTAAAATATCTTGTATAATGTATATTCTTTTAGAATACAATAATATGAGTATCCATTTGTATTTTCATTATGCTTTTTGCATATTCTTATCCACTTTTCAAGTTCTTAGAATGATGTATTAACCAGTTTTTCAGGTCTGCCTTTCTTTGGCTTCCTCTGTTACACTCAAGAAGCTCTTCCATAAATGTAATTAATGGAAATTTAGCTCTAATATATTGGTATCAGAGAAGCATTTTTCTTGGGCCTTGTTTTATCACCTTTCAAAATTCTCCAAGAATTTTTTTGTTTCTTAAGTAAACTTAAGTAAAACTCTTCTTTGTAAACATAGGTGTAGTAGTAAGTGAAGGTTAAGCATAAGGATAGTAAAATTAAAATTATTTTATTATTTATTAATTTATTATAATATATTATAATAAAAATTATAAATATTTATCCTCGAGGATCAGGGACACTGCCTCATTTCCAAGGTGTAGAAAATTAGATGGGCTGGACATGTAATGTGATTTGGAGATGACCTCTGGACTATAGCTGTTACTGACTGGATTCCACGGGACATCAAAAGAATGCCTGGCCACCCACCTATGAGATGGACAGACTACTTCGTCAAGACCCTGAATAAATGATTTGAGGCTTTTTATGTTCCTGGAGTGACTGAACGCCATTGTGCTACATTAGGACATGACAGGAACGAATGGAAACATTACTGGCACCCGCTTGAGCAAATTGATGAGCAATGGGATGACAAATGATACAAGTGATACAAATATTTTAAATTTACAAGTTGGCAGTGATGCAATTTCTGACAGATATTTCTCTGGACTTAGTTACTAAAATACTAAAATACAGAAACCCAAAACCGTGAGGCTGCTAAGCATGGTCACTCGACCTCATACCTCTTCATTCTCAGCAATGGAAAACAAATTATCAAATGCTTCCTTTTCAGCAGGTCCGACTTTAGGGGGGAGACTCTCCAAACAATAATAGTGAGTTTTGTTAAAATATTGAGTGTAATCAAAGTGAAAGTAAAGCGAAATTTATCAGTTACACAGGCGGGGGGGATGGGGGTCAAGGGTGGGGGGGCTAGGGGTGTGGGGGAATGGGGTGGAGCTATACTGTGATTCTTGGTGGTGGAATATGTGCACTGGTGAAGGGATGGGTGTTCGAGCATTGTATAACTGAGACTTAAACCTGAAAACTTTGTAACTTTCCACATATAGTGACTCAATAAAAAAATAAATAAATAAATAAATTTTAAAAAATTTAAGACATAAAATTAAATAGTGAAGAATAGGTAATGGAGAGTCTCCACCCACAAATGGCCCCTCTGGCTACTGATCGAGCTGCTTAATGGCCATGATCCCAGAGACTCAGAAACAAATCTCAAAACCCAGTGACTTTTGGTAGAAATCCCTTCGGATTTTATTATTTAAATTTCAGAATTCCAAAATCACGCAGTTGCGATAGCAGCTGCACAACATCATATGCTCTTCACTATCAGCAATAGAAAACAAATTGTCTAATGTTGCCTTTTCGGCAGATCTGAGTGTTGGAGTAAAATTCCAAATAATAATGCTTGGTCTGGTGTCAAAATATTGAATGTAATCAAAGTAGAGAGAGAGTAATGTGGAAATCATCTGCCACAGAGGTAGGGGGAGTATACTGGGCATTTTGGTGGTGGAAAATGTGCACTGGTGAAGGGGTAGGTGTTTCATCATTGTGTGACCGAGACTTAAACCCGAAAGCTTTGTAACTTCTCTCACAGTGATTCAATAAATATATTTATTTTTAAATAAAGAATAGGCAATGGAGCTGCAGGCATGCATGGCCAGGGTGGATTCCAAGGACAGACCTAAGTTGGATCAGTCAGGTCTAGGCCAGGGTGGATTCCAGGGACTGAAGACAGCTGCCATTAGGACTTGAGCTACAAGGACCGAAAACATCCAATTACAGGTCAGAGTGGTAAAGCAACACAGAAACCCACCAGGCTTGGTGAGAGAAGAAGCTAGCCCAGATGACCCAACTAGTAATAATGAGCTATATAACCTCTATGACAAGGAATTTAGAATGGAGCTATTAAGGATGCATAAAGAACTAAAAGAAACAATGAAACTCACTGCCAATAAAATACAAGAGGATATGAGAGCAGAAATGAGTAAAATAAAAACAAAATTACAAAAAGAAATGACAGATCTGAAAAACCTGGTAGGTAAAATGAAAAACTCAGCGGAAGGCCTTAGCAGCAGAGTAAAAGCTGCAGAGGACAGAATCAGTGAGCTCCAAGACAAGGTCCAGATAATCTCCAGATAACAGCAGAAGATAGAAAAGAGCCTCAAATTAAATCAACAGATCACAAGAGAATAGTTGGATGAATCAAAGAAAAAAACATAAAAATCCTTGGGGTATCAGAGAAGCAGGAAGAAAACCCAGATGAAGAAGCAACTGTTAAAGCCATCATTGCTTAGAAGTTCCCAGAGGTGAAGGGAGCAGCAACCAGATCTAGGAGCCCCAAAGAGTACAGCTAAGAGAAATCCAAATAAAAGTACTCCAGGACACATGCTAATCAGAATGATAAAAACCATAGATAGATATAGAATACAAGATCAAAGAAGGAAATTGATTGCAAAGAAGCATCCTTAAGATTTATAGCAGACTTATCTGATGAAACCCACAGAGCCCAAAGACAGTGAGGGGATATAGTGAAAAAACTCAATGAAATAAACGCCTCACCAAGAGTACTTTACCCAGCTAAGCTCATATTCATATCTGAAGAAACAACACACAGATTCACAGACCAACTCAGGAACTTCATAGACTCAAAACAATGTTTACAATAAAAAGTAAACGGGCTACTTTAAGAGGAGAAGTCCCTCAAATATACTAAACTTGGCAGAAAGATAGGGAAAAAACCCATAACAATAGTCTCTCCGAATGTCAATGGGCTAAATGTACCAATTAAGAGACATAGTGGCAGAATGGATCAGAAAAGTGAACCCAACGCTCTGCTGTCTACAAGAACCACATTTGAACTGTCCCCCGCCCTCAGGACTGCCGCCTTAGTGGCTGGCACGCTGCCCCCAAGCACCGCAGCTGTTCTCTCTTCCGGCACAGCCTTCATCACCTATATCATGTACAGAACTAACATCCTAGCTATCTGTCAACAGTAGGACAAAATAAAACACAAGACTTCACATAAGGATTAAAGGAACATCTGAGTGGGAGGCCATGTTCTAGAAGGGGAAAATAAAAAGGAGAGCACCATTGACTGAGCCCATCCAGAATCCTTTTTCACAACAAGAGGGAACAGAAATAGTGATCTTGAAGGTCCCTCTTCCAACCACCACAACAGCATGAAGAAACAGCGCAAATACCCACCACAAGGAGAGGATGATGAAAGGAGTCCAGAAACCTCAATAGGCATTTCCTGCAAACTTGAGCTCCCTGATAAATAATGTTCAATGTTCTGATAAATAATGCTCAAGATGTTCAATGAACTCAATGGAAAGATTGACAAGTTAAAGGAGGACCTGACAGAAACAGTACAACAGACAGCCGAGAAACTATGGGAAGAAATGAGAGCAGAAATAAAAAACCTACAAAAAGAAATGAAGGATTCAGTATATGAAATAAAAAAAAAAAAAACTCTGTGGCTGCCCTCAACAATAGAATGACTGCAGCAGAAGACAGAATCAGCAAGCTTGAAGATGAGCTGCAAGAAGCCTACAGGCAACAACAAACAATGGGAAGAAACCTCAAAATAGCTCTAGGGCGACTCAGAGTCCTAGGGATTATCTCGAGGAACAATGTTAGAATCATTGGAGTACCAGAGGGACAGGGAACCAACCCCAATGAAAAAGCCACAGTAAAGGAAATGATTGCAGAAAAGTTCCCAGAGCTGGAGAATGCAGGCATCCAGATTCAAGGAGCCAGAAAGGTGCCAGCTAAAAGAGACCCTAACAGAAAAACCTCAAGACATAACATAATTAGAATGATGGACGTCATGAATAGAGACACAATACTGCAAGCAGCAAGGTCGAGGAAGGAAATCACATACAAAGGAGCACCCCTTAAATTCACAGCAGACCTATCAGAGGAAACCCTCCAAGCCGGAAGGCAGTGGTGAGATATAGTGAAAAAGCTCAATGAAATGAACGCTTCACCAAGAATACTTTATCTGGCTAAACTCTCGTTCAAACTTGAAGGAATGATACATTATTTTGTGGATAAACAACAGCTCAGGAACTTCATTGAGTCAAAACCAAACCTAAAAGAAGCACTAACGGGGCTATTGTAAGACAAGAAGAACCCCTACAAGCACAACAACCTTACAGAATGATGGCTCAAAATCCCATAACAATAACCTCTCTTAATGTCAATGGTCTAAATTCACCAGTTAAGAGACACAGAGTGGCAAATGGATTCAGAGACTGAACCCAACATTTTGCTGCCTGCAAGAAATGCATCTGAATAACCAGAACAAACACAGACTCAAAGTCAAAGATGGAAAACAATCCTGCAAGCAAACAACTCTCTCAAAAAAGCTGGGCTGGCCTTACTAGTATCGTACAACATAGATTTCAGGTTGAAAAAGATTAGAAAGGATAGGGAAGGCCATTTCTTATTAATCAAGGGATATGTACAGCAGGAAGAAATCACACTCCTAAGTGTGTACGCACCCAATGAGGGACCAGCCAAATTCCAACAACAACTGCTAACAGACCTTAAGAAGTACATCTCAAGAAACACAATAGTAATTGGAGACTTCAACACTGCCCTATCACCCCTGGATAGATCAAGAAGATTAAAACCCAACAAGGAAATACTGGCTTTGAAGGAACAAATAGAAGAGATAGGGCAAATAGATCTATACAGGGCTTTATATCCCAATAAAAGGGAATACACATTCTTTTCCTGTGTACATGGAACATTTTCCAGAATAGACCATGTGCTGGGCCACACAATATACCTCAAAAGAATCAGGAAGATAGAAATTGTATCAGCTATCTTTTCAGACCATGATGCACTGAAGATAGAAGTTAATCACACACAGACGAAGAAACCCAAATCAAACACCTGGAAATTAAACAACTCAATGTTAAACAATGAGTGGGTCATGAAGTAAATCAAGGTAGAAATCAAAAGATAACTGGAAACAAATGAGAATGAAGACGCGAGCTACCAGAACCTGTGGGACGCAACTAAAGGCATGTTAAAGGGAAAATTTATAGCTCTGCAAGCATTCCTCAGGAAGGAAGAAAGGGCCCACATAAATAACTTGACTTCACAGCTTAAGATTTTAGAAAAGGACCAACATAAGGAGCCCAACAAAGAAGAAAAGAGATAATAAAACTTAGTGCAGCAATCAACGACATGGAAAACCAAAAGACAATCCGAAAGATCAATGAAACCAAGAGTTGGTTTTTTGAGAAAGTAAACAAGATTGATAAACCATTAGCAAGACTCACAAAGAAAGAGAGAGAGTGAACCCTTATAAACAGAATCAAAAATGAAAAGGGGGACATCACAACAGAAACCAAAGAAAGTCAAAAGATTATCAGAGTCTACTTTGAAAAGCTGTATGCCGCAAACAAGAGAACCTAGAAGAAATGGATAAATTTCTGGATTCCTACAATCTCCCAAGGCTGAACCAAGAAGACCAGGAATACCTGAACAGTCCTATTAATATCAAGGAAATTGAAACAGTAATCAAAAGTCTTCCCAAAAACAAAAGCCCAGGTCCAGATGGATTCACTAGCAAATTCTTCCAAACATTTAAAGAGGACCTGTTGCCAGTTCTTCACAAGCATTTCCAGGAAATTGAAAAAACAGAAACCCTCCCAAACAGTTTCTATGAAGCTCATATCTCCCTAATACAAACAAAGACACCACAAAAAAGAAAACGACAGGCCAATATCCCTGATGAACATGGATGCAAAGATTCTCAACAAAATATTAGCAAATAGAATTCAACATCTCATCTAAAAGATCATACACCACGACCAATTGGGATTCATCCGGGGAATGCAAGGATGGCTTAACATTCAGAAATAAATCAACAAAATCCATCATATCAAGAAAAGAACCATATGATCATTTCAATAGATGCAGAGAAAGCATTTGACAAGATCCAGCACCCGTTGATGATGAAAACTCTCGCCAAAATGAGTATAGAAGAGACTTTCCTCAATATACTCAAAGCCAGCTACTACAAGCCTACGGCAAGCATCATCCTCAATGGGGAAAAACTAAGAGCGTTTCCTCTGAGATGAGGGATGATACAAGGATGCCCACTCTCTCCACTCCTGTTCAATATAGTAATGGAAGTACTTGCAATAGCGGTTAGGCAAGAAAAAGGTATTAAGGGCATTCAGGTAGGAAAGGAAGAAATCAAACTCTCACTATTTGCAGACTATATGATACTATACTTAGAGAACCCTAAAACCTCTACCAAGAAACTCTTAGAAACAATAGACTTGTATAGTAAATATAAAATCAACACCCAAAAGTCCATGGCTTTCTTATACGCAAGTGATGAGAAAGAAGAAAGCGACATGATAAAAGCAATCTCGTTCACAATTGTGCCTCAAACGATCAAATACCTAGGAATCAACTTAACTAAGTAGGTAAAGGACTTGTATAATGAAAACTACAAAATGCTTTAGGAACTAAAAGAGGACACGAGGAAATGGAAAGATATCCCCTGCTCATGGATTGGAAAGATATCCCCTGCTCATGGATTGGAAGAATTAATATTATCAAAATGGCAATACTCCCCAAAGCATTGTACAAATTCAATGCGATCCCCATAAGGATACCCTTGACATTCTTTAAAGAAATGATGCAAGCATTCCAGAAATTCATATGGAACAATAAGCCCCCACGAATAGCTAAATCAATTATTGGGAAAAAGAAAATGAGAGGAATCAACCTTCCCAACTTCAAACTCTAGTACAAAGCGGTAGTAATTAAAACAGCATAGTACTGGAACAAAGGCAGAGCTGTAGACCAATGGAACAGGGTTGAATATTCTGACACACCACCCCAAATATATGATCATCTAATCTTTGATAAGGGAGCAAGAAATGTGAAGTGGAACAAGGAAATCGTGTTTAACAAATTGTGCTGGCAAAACTGGACAGCTATATGCAAAAAACTGGACTCAGATTTCCACCTAACACCATGTACAAAATTTAGATCAAAATGGATTAAAGACCTCAACATCAGACCGGAATCCATAAGGTACATTGATGACAAGGTTGGAAAAACCCTCCACGACATTGTAGCCAATGGTATCTTCAAAGCTGACATGCCACTGGCCAAGGAAGTGAAAACAGAGATAAACAAATGGGACTACCTTAAACTAAGAAGCTTCTGCACCTCAAAGGATTCAGTGACCAAAGTACAAAGACAGCCTACAGAATGGGAAAGGATATTTATCCAATACCCATCTGATAAGGGGTTGATATCAAGGATATACAAGGCACTGGTTGAACACCACAAGAAGAAAACTGCCAACCCGATCAAAAAGCGGGCTGATGAAATGAACAGAAACTTCCCCAAAGAAGAAATCCAAATGGCTGAGAGGCACATGAGAAAATGCTGGACATCACTAATCATCAGGGAGATTCAGATCAAAACAACAATGAGATACCATCTCACACCACAGAGACTAGCCCACATCCAAAAAAACAAAAGTAACCGGTGTTGGCGCGGATGTGAGGAGAAAGGGACTCTCTTTCACTGCTGGTGGGAATGCCAACTTGCTCAGCCCTTTTGGAAAACAATATGGACTATTCTCAAAAAATTAGAAATTGACCAACAATTTCTAAAACTCCCATTTGACCCAGCAATACCATTCCTGGGAATATATCCCGGAGAGGCAAAAAGGTATAGTAGAAATGATATTTGCATTTCTATGTTCATTGCAGCACTGTTTACAATAGCCACAATCTGGAAAAAACCGGAGTGCCCAAAAACAGATGACTGGTTAAAGAAACTTTGGTGCATCTACACAATGGAATACTATGCAGCTGTTAGAAAACATGAAGTCATAAAATTTGCATATAAGTAAATCAACATAGAATATATCATGTTGAGTGAAATGAGTCAGGAAGAAAGAGACAGACATAGAAAGCTTTCACTCATCTGTGGAATGTAAAGTAGCAGTGAGGTACAAGCTAGCAATGATGTAATTTCTGGCAGATATTTCTCTGGACTTAGTTACTAAAATACTAAAATACAGAAATCCAAAGCCTCACGGCCACTATTGTGGCCACAGGACCTCATATCTCTTAATTCTCAGCAATGGAAAACAAATTATCAAATGCTTCCTTTCCAGCAGGTCCGACTTTAGGGGGGGAGAAACTCCAAACAATAATAGTGAGTTTTCTGTTGAAATATTGCATGTAATCAAAGTAAAGAGAAATTAAAGTGAAATTTATCAGCTACACAGGTGGGGTGGGGGTGGGGGAAGGTTTACTGTGGTTCTTGGTGGTGGAATATGGGCACTGGTGAAGGATTGGTTGTTCGAGCATTGTATAACTGAGACTTAAGCCTGAAAGCTTTGTAACTTTCCACATGGTGATTCAATAAAAAAATAAAATTTAATTTTAAAAAATTTAAAAAAGAAATAAATTTAGGAAAGGAAGCTCAAGACTTACACAAAAAATTATAAAATATCATTAAAAATCTTAAATTAAAAAAAAAGATACACATCTGAACAAACACACAAAGTCAAAGGATGGAAAACAATTCTACAAGCAAACAACCCTCAAAAAAGCTGAGGTAGCTATACTGTGTCAATAATATAGATTTCAGACTGAAGGAGGTTATAAGAGACAGTGAGGGTCATTTCTTAATGATCAAGGAATCTGTATATCAGGAAGAAGTCACACTCCTAAATATATATGCACCTAATGAGGGATCAGCAAAATACTTAAAATAACTACTAGTAAACTTGAAGAAGGACAAAGATAGGAACACAATAATAGTTGGAGATTTCAACACTGCTTTGTCACCTTTCAATAGATCAATGAGTCTAAAATTCAGCAAGGAAATTCTTTATTTGAGAGAAGAAATGGATAAGAGGGGATTAGTAGAAATATATAAAAAAAATTTTCACCCCCCAAAAGCTGAATACACATTCTTCTCCAAGGCACATGGGACATTCTCCAAGATATATCACATGATGGGCCACAAAACAGACCTCCACAAAATTCAGAGGGTAGAGATTGTATCAACTATCCTTCCATACCATGAGGCACTGAGAAAACAAGTTAGTCAGATCCAGAAATGGAGAATCAAATCAAACACCTGGAAATTAAACAACTCATGACTGAACAACCAGTGGCTTAGAGAGGAAGTCAAAATGGAAATTAAAAGATTCCTGGAAACAAAAGAGAATAAAGACATGACCTACCAGAACTTGTGGGACATAGCAAAAGAAGGTGTTAAGAGGAAAGTTTATAGCTCAGCAAGCATTCAACAGGAAGGAAAAAGGAGCCCACATAAATAATTTAATCACACAGCTTGAGGTCTTGGAAACTGACCAACAGAATGAACCCAAACCAGGCAGGTGGAAGGAAATAATAAAACTTGGAGCAGAAATTAATGAGATAGAAGCCCAAAAAACAATCCAAAAGATCAATGAACTCAAGAGCTGGTTCTTTGAGAAAACAAACAAGATCAATAAACCACTAGCAAGACTCACAAAGAAAGAGAGAGAGCCCTAATAAACAGAATCAGATATTAAAAGGGGGATATCTCAACAAAAACTGCAAAAATTCAAAGGATCATCAGAGGTTACTTTGAATAATCTTTATGCCATGAAACAAGAAAACCTCACAGAAATGGATAAATTCCTGGTTTCCTATAGCCTCCCACGGCTGAACCAAGAGTACTTGGAATACCTGAACAAACCTATCCACTATCAAGGAAATTGAAATAGTAATCAAAAGTCTCCCCCAAAACAAGTCTGGACCCAGATAGATTCTCAGCAATGGAAAACAACATGGATGTTTTCCATTGTTTGTGAAAATGAGTTCTTTCAAATCTTTAGAGGACCTACTCCCTATCCTTTTCAAGCCTTTCCAGGAAATTGAAGAGTCAGAAACACTTCCAAATAGTTTCTATGAGGCAAATACCACCCTGATACCAAAAGCAGAGAGAGACACTACAATGAAAATTACAGGCCAATATCCCTGAGGAATACAGATACAAAGATCCTCAAGAAAATTCTAGCAAACAGAATCCAATTACTCTTCAAAAAAATATTACACCAAGGCAAATAAGATTCATCCTGGGGATGCAAGGATGGTTTAACACTCACAAGTCAATTAACATAATACAACAAATCAGTAAATGAAAAGATAAAAATCATATCAATCTATGCAAAGTAAGCATTTGACAAGATCCAGCACCAGTTCATGGTAAAAACTCTCAAAAGAATGAAAGTTGAAGGAGTTTTCTTCAGTATAGCTAAAGTCATGTAGCACAAGCCCACAGCAAGCATTATTCTCAATTGGGAAAAACTAAAAGCCTTCCCTCTAAGATCAGGGACAAGAAAGGGTTGCCCACTCTTGCAACTACTATTCAATACAGTACTGGAAGTACTTGCGATAGCAGTTAGGCAAGAAAAAAGATATCAAGGGTATCCATATAGGAAAGAAAGTGGTCAGGCTATCACTATTTGCAGATGACATGATACTATACACAGAAAATTTTAAAGACTCTACAAAAAAGCTTCTAGAAACAATAGGTTTGTATAGTAAAGTGGCAGGTTACAAAATCAATTCCCAAAAGTCCACGGCTTTCCTATATACAAATAATGAAAGAGAAGAAAGAGATAGTAATCTGTAAACTATGTATTTTCAACCTGTATCTTGGTTGGAAATAAAAGTCATTGATTTACAACCCTTATAGATACTTCACATTAAATTATCTATAGAGCTTTTCTTGCTCTCCACTGATTGTGTTTCAATACTGCTTTTAAAATGTGACTAGTGGACTTCATTTCAAGATATAGTGCAGGGACCAGAGTGTTACTACAACAGGTATGGCATTTGCCTGGCATGCAGCTAGCCCTGTGCACCATCAGATGTTACGCCATCACACACACATACAAAAAATATATATATGGTAGATAAAATAGAAAATTTTATGAACTATAACCAATTTTTTGCGTGTAGACACGTGTTTATTCTTAACCAAATGTTTAAATCTCTGCTATAATACACAAAATATGTGTATTGCAATTAATAAGGCAATTGCACTTGTTTTAAAGAATCACAGTATGAAAATATCTATGCTGATTGGAAAATAAGAATAAAGGTAGATATTTCCCATTAGATGACAAAAGAGAGAACATACTTCACTCTGCCTCAAAAAATAATGTCATTGTCACACAAAGATGTGAAAGATAAATCAGCAGAGCATTATAAACACCCCAGCAAAGACAGATGCACACTGGAAACTAGATGTAAAATAGAAGCAGCATCAAAAACAATTCAGAGGAGCTAGAGTAATAGCACAGCAGGTAGGGCATTTGCCTTGCGTGCGGCCAACCCGGGTTTGATTCCCAGCATCCTATATGGTCCCCTCAGCACCGCCAGGAGTAATTCCTGAGTGCAAAGCCAGGAGTAAACCCTGTGCATCGCCAGGTGTGACCCAAAAAGCAAAAAAGAAAAATTTTTTAAAAATAATGGGGAAATACTAAATGCTTCTAATGACTTTGAAAAATTAGATAGTGCAGAATTAAGTTAGATTACTGATATTGCATAAATAAAATACCTAAAACTACAATTGGAATATAAGGAATGCTTCAAAAGAATTCTTATACTTAGAGGAAAAAGAATAATTTTAAACAAGAGAGAAATGAAGTTGTCGGTAAGTCAAACAATAAATACCAGAGACAAAATTAAGCTAAGGATGAAGTTCTCTTAGAGTCTAAAACTAGTGAAATATAACTTCAAAATAATAATTTCTGATAATTCAGGAAGAGACACTATTACATAAAAATACAAAATAGAAACACAAAGAGTGAGACATCTAGAGACGACAAAAAATATGAATAAATTTTCACTTTTATTAACATTCAGATCATATAAATAAAGGATAACAAGGCATGAATAATGACAAAATTGAATAAAATCTTTAATATAAAAGTGTGAAATTTAATTACTAACCAAACTGTGAAGAACAAGACTCCAAGTGGATGTCTGAAAGGAGTGTAAACTAAGAGAGAATTTAATGGGAGATAGAAACAAGTATTCACTTAAAATAGCTAACTAAGTCTAACTTTTAGGATATTTTTATCCCTGAAAAATTCTACTAAGGAGGCACAAAAAATAATCAACAATACGGTAAATTGCTGCAAGGAGTTACCTGAAACGTAGCATATTTATTCATTCACAGTTAAATCATGTTGTTTCGTACAACATTTAGAGTGATTTTGCAGAGGTCTTTAAAAATACAGAACTAAGTTAATCAAACAAAATAAAAAATATTTATAGAACATTTCCATTTGTGAAACTGAATATGCATGAATACACAATAAATACTAAAAAGGGCAAAGTTATACCCAATGCCATTACTATCCCTAGGACCACAGGACCCAAGCAGTATCACATACTATAGCTTTTGAATTGAACCTATAGCCCAGTTGGCTGAAAATTGCCTGTAAAAAAAAGGAATTAATTCAAAATGAAATCAATTAAATACATAGATGGAAGAGAGTTTGTAAAAAACATATGCCAGGGATGACATCTGCAATGTCATTTTACAAGAATTAACAAAAAATTCTTAAGAAAAACAAGATGAAAGTCTTTGCAATCTTGAATTTGGTAATGGTTTATTAAAAGAAGAAAAATTAATCAATGGTATTATATTAATATTTTGAATGTTCATGATTCAAAGGATACCACAAAAACTGTTAATGCAATATACAGAATGGGGCAGGAACGAGTGCTTTAATTTACATCTATGTAGATGTTGGGCAGGAGTGATAGCACAGTGGTAGGACTTTTGCCTTCCAAGCGGCCGACCCAGGTTCAATTCCTCCGTCCCTCTCAGAGAGCCGGACAAGCTACCGAGAGAATCCCGCCCGCACAGCAAAGCCTGGCAAGCTACCCGTGGTATATTCGATATGCCAAAACCAGTAACAACAAGTCTCACAATGAAGACGTTACTGGTGCTCACTCGAGCAAATCGACGAGCAACGGGATGACAGTGACAATGACAGATGTAGATCTTATATAAATTCATGTAAGTCAGCAATAAAAATAGAAATAACTCAATGGAAAAAAGGAAAAAATCAAAAGATTTATCTTCCTAGAAAATAAATTAAAAATAAACATTTGGAAATTATTCTCAATGTAATGAGGGAACTTAAAATAAATATCACAGTGAGATACTACTTCACAACTACTACTGGCCATGGTCAGGAAGACAGAAATAACAATTATTGAACACAGATTTGGAAAAACTAAAAATTTCCTACATTGTTGATAGAAATGTAATTTAGTGTTAAAAAAAGAAAAGAAATATAGTCCAAAACATCCAAAAATGTATATAAAATTTTATAACAGAATTATTTCATAACTGTGCAAAAGTGGAAAGAACTCAAGTGCCTATCAACTAATAAATTGGTGAATTAAGAGTGGCATATTCATCTAATTGGTTATTGTTCATTCCCAAAATGGAATAAAAACTAATAAATGCTTCCCTCTGAATGAGCTTTGTAAAGAATTTGTTAAAAGAAAAAAATGCAAATGGCTACTATTATATAACTTTATTTGAATGAATACCCAAAACAAATAAATTAATAGAAATAGAAAATTCGGAGATTAATAATAGGATAAGAATGGTAAGAGGGAATCATTGCTAATTTATTTACATGATTTCTATTTTAGGTCTCTATTTCTTGTTTATTCATAAAAAATAAACTTTTAAATGGATATTTTATAGTATATGTTAAGTAGGTAAGAATAGTAACTGACTTATCTTTCACTAAAGCAATAATCACAGTTTTGTATTCCAAAGTAGTAACACAAAATTTTGACAGATTTTCTTAGGGATTAAAGGATAATTTGCAATTTATATTGCAATATAAATGTAAAATTTAGGAGTTAAACTTTGCATGGTTAGATAAAAGTTTAAGTGTAAAATGCTGATTAACATGTTCTGATAGAAATCCCTCATTTGAGAATGAACTCAGTCTTTTGAGAGACCTGTGGATAATCAAGAGCTGTGTCCTAGTATATAAAAATGTTAAAGTGTGCATTCACTATATATATACATATATATACATTTTCAACAGGGAATACCAGAAGTAGAACCAGATTTTTAAAAATCAATTACCTTTTATAATTTTTTAGTTTGACATTTTGGTCATTTATATCAATGTATTTTTGTTTATTAATAAAAGAACTTTGTAATATTGATTTGCCTTAGAGAATATTTGACTCTCATTTAATAAACATTAACAATCTATATTTCTCATAGACATCTAAGTAATTCTTAATTTAGTTTTCTGTAGTCTCTACGCCTTGAGTAATAATTCTTAGTTCTGTTGTAATCAACATAATTTTTCCTTAATATTTTCGCCCTAATCCCATTTTCAGCACTGAAGACAGAAACCATGGCTTATACATTTTAATTATTTTGTATGTTTTCCTTAAAAGTAAAATTTTTTTAAATTTCTCAAGATGCTCTGTCATTGTCACTGTATCACTGTCATCCCGTTGTTCGTCAATTTACTCAAGCGGGCACCAACAATGTCTCTATTTTAGCAGCCTCTCCTTACTCATCTTTTCCAACGATTGGAGACTCTTTCAGGGTCAAGGGAATGAGACCTATTGTTAATGTTTTTGGCATATCAAATATGTCATGGGTAGCTTGCCAGGCTCTGTCGTGTGGGCGGGATAATCTCAGTAGTTTGCGGGCTCTCCAAGAGGTATGTATGTATCTTTTACTGTATTTGGGATATGAATACGCCATGGGGAGCTTGCCAGGCTCTCCCATGTGGACAATAGACTCTTGGTAGCTTGTCAGGTTCTCTGAGAAGGAAAGCAAGCCTATTAAATATCCAGGAGCTTGGTCTTATAGTCTCTGGATGTTGGTTGTTGGTGGGATTAAACGGCGCCAGGGGCAGTTTGTGAGTGTGGCTGCCAAGCTACTGGAAAATGGGGTCTGGGTGGAGAAGGTCCAGTCCCAATCTGAGCAGGCTTGGAGATCTCAGCCCTGGGTCCAGCACACCTGGGTTTCTCTGTCACTTCTTAAAAGTAAAAATATTTTCTATTAGAATACAAAATGCAAAATACATCTATTGAATCAGTCTTAACTGTATTATTCAGACAGTCTTTATTTCTGATTAATGTTTTTGTATTGATTTCTCAGACCAATTCTGATCTATTAAATTTATTCTAATATGCCTTTATTTATTTCTGAAATGTTTTCTGGATTGAAAAATAAGTAAATAAATTATGTGATATAGACAGAATGTGAGTTTTTCCTCCCAATCCCCATTCATTTGGATGATAGATAAATCCTTCTCCTTGTTTCCATTTCAGTCTTAGTTTCCAGCCGACTTGGCCAAGGATTATTCTGCTACTCAGTGCGGTATTGTCATTTGACCCATTCTGTGGTTTCATACACTCAGCTGTTTATACTTAGAAAATAATTTAAACAGATTCAGTAACTTGATTGCCTTGCTCTACTTTTTTAAAAGCTCAGATTTGAAATTATTTTGCCAATTTTTCCAAAATGAATTTCTCCAAATGTGATGATCCATGCAAAGCCCGATTTGTCTGCCTTACTACAGAGTGCTGTGAGCAATAGTGATTTAATTCACAAACATCAGCGCATTAGAAACATAGTAAATCAGAAACACGATTCTATCATTCTGTTTTTATTGAATTGGAATATATCAATCCTTCTATGCTTTTACAGTGCCAAATTTAAAATAGCATAAATGGGTAAGAAAAACAGAAAATGTGAAGGGGGAATGATGTTAAGATACATAGCAGGACTGGTGCCTCCACTCCCCTAAACCACCACTCCAATAAAATACATCTGGCATTTTCCTAATTACTTAAGCTTCTGTCAGAAATTCACAATGCTTCACTGAACTGACGGTTAATAAAAGCGTACATATTTTAATTTTGCTGCATTTAAATTAACCATTTATTTTTAATTGAGGTAACATAGAATATAATAGTTTCCATACGGTTTCCATATTGTTCCATACTGCTGCACACCAGAGGGATGCATTTTAAGGTGATGGAGAAAGATTGTAGAATGACAGCTATTGACCTATTGAGCATGCTAAATATGTTTCTAAAAATGTGCTCAAAGATAAAACATGTATTATAATTTTAGAGACCAACTGAGGTGCATGTGAATATGTCTGTCCAGGCACATTTAACTGAAGTACAAAGAGCTAACAAATTACTAAGTGCTTATATTAATACCATTATATTTTACATTGAAAAGGTCAATGACAAATGCAATCTTCACCAAATTTATTCTAAACTTCACAAAGTTCATTTATAATTTTAAATTTTAAGGAAAATAATTAAGCTAAAAGTTTTCTCTCAGGAAAATAAAGTCAAGAGAAGGGAAGGCTTTTCAAGCAGACAAGACAATATTTAAAAGTCTATTTTCAAAATTATGTTTATTAACTACAAATATCTCTTACTAAAAAAAGTTAATTCAGTCCCCTTACCAGAACTAGCGATAGCACAGTGGGTAGGGCGTTTGCCTTGCACGTGGCCGACCCGGGTTCAATTCCTCCACCCCTTTCAGAGAGCCCGGCAAGCTACTGAGAGTATCTTGCCCACACGGCAGAGCCTGGCAAGCTCCTGTGGCGTATTCGATATGCCAAAAACAGTAACAACAAGTCTCACAATGAAGACGTTACTGGTGCCCACTCGAGCAAGTCAAAGAGCAGCGGGATGACAGTAACAGTGATACCAAAACTAGCTGATAAATTCCTTCCCCTCCTATCTTCTAAGACTATCCATTCATAAGCTAACACAAGTTATTGTTTTTTTTATTGAATTTGTGAAACAGATTTGTTTCAAACCTATTCATGATTGGGTTTCATCCATACAGTGTTTCATACCCATTCTTTATGGCAACCTCCTCTCTCTCTCTCTCTCTCTCTCTCTCTCTCTCTCTCTCTCTCTCTCTCTGTGTCTTTCTCTGTCTCGTCTCTGTCTCTGTCTTAATCTGCCTCTGTCTCTGTCTCTGTCTCTCTCTGTCTCTGTCTCTGTCTGTCTGTCTGTCTGTCTCTCTCTCTCTCTCTTCCCTTCTCCTTTTGGGCATTGTACATTGTGGTTTGCAATACAGATACAAAAAGGTTATTGTGTATATCCCTTTAAATACTTTCAACACTCAGTTCTTGTCCAGTGTGATTATTTCCAACTCTTATTGTCATACTGGTTCCTTCTCTATCTTACCTACCCTCCACCCACTACACACTTGTGGTAGATTCCAACCACTGGCCAGTCCTCCCGGACGCTTTTTTCCTTGGCCTTGAATATTAGTCTCCTACTAAACCAAAGTTTTAAAACTGTTCAAAATTATTCCACTAGCAAGCACTCCTCCCTTAGCATACAGTAGATATATTTTTTTAGGCCTTATAAATGGGTAAAACACTATCTTGCATATATAACCTCATCATCTTACCACAACCCTGAAAAAATAGATTTATTGAAGTTTTCTTTGTTGTTAATAAATCACAGAAAACCATGAATCAAACAATGTTGTCTTGTTGTTTTTGCTGTTATTTATTTTGGGAACACACCAGACAGAGTTCACAGCTTCCTCCCAGCTCTTGTGCTCAAGAATCACGCCTGAATTTGTGCTCGGGGATCCCTCCTAATGGGCTGGGGGATCATCAGCAGTGCTGGGGATTGAACTGTGATAGACCACCTACAAGGTAAGCACCTTCCTGTACTATCTTCCTTAGGTTACTGTCTCTTTATAGAATTTTGTTACCAGTTTCTCTCCTGATAAAAGATAAAATGGACTTCTATGCTTATATTAGGCAATCTGTTTTGTTTTTTATTGCACCACAAATAATTAAAAAAACACCAGGCATGGGGCTGGAGCGATAGCACAGTAGGTAGGGCATTTGTCTTGCACGCAGCCGAACAGGGTTCGATTCCCAGCATCCCATATGGTCCCCCAAGCACCGCCAGGAGTAAATCCTGAGTGCATGAGCCAGGAGTAACCCCTGTGCATTGCTGGGTGTGACCCCAAAGGTAAAAAATAAATAATAACACCAGGTATTTACACACATATGCTGTTCTTTACAAATGTAGCCTTCTATAAATAAAAAAATAAAATATAAAGAAGGCTATGTGTGTTTAGCATAAATATAGATGTATATTTAAATATATAATATTCATTATTTCTAGATATCACACACTCATGATCACTCTTCAAAGAAATCTCTGGCAAATATCTGTTAGTACAAGCACTATTCCAGGTGTTGAGAATAAACTGTGAATAAAACAGACAAAACTCCTACCTTTGTAGATATACAGACTGGTGAAAGAAGCATTCTAATCATTACATAGGATAACTGAAAAATTAATAGCAATCTAGAAATCAATTAATGCAAGATAACTGGGATGTGGGTTTCCATTTTATATATGATTTCAAGGTATGATTTTCTGGGAGTATAACTTTCGAAAAAACAATGGCTAGATCTTAAGACTTATGAGAGAAGTCAAGGAAAATTACATGCAACAAAGAAAAGTCTTTCATTTTTCATTACATATTTTTGAAGACAATATGTCTAACTGGTTTTCCTCCTACATTTTATATACCTCTAAGTAAATTATTTGCCATTCCATCACCTCTGTGCCCTTAATTTCCAAACAAGGAAGACTACTGATTGTTCTGGGACTATGGCTACTCAAAAAGCAGCAACAGACACTTCAGCTCAGGTAGCTGGGTTACCCCATTGTGAAGATGCTACGTATAATAAACATTATAAACAGGGTTCTCTGCATTTAAATGTTGTTGCTCCCAATCATCATGCCAAGAAAGTCTTCAAAATTGCAATGTTTTTTTTTCCCAATTCTGAGAAGTTATGAAAACCCTTTGAATGTGCTCAATATTCAATATATGTACCAACTGTGTAAAGTGTATCTATTTTCCATTGTCTCAAGAAGAAATATTGAGAAATATTGAAGGAAAAATACATTTTCCTTCAACTCTGTACCTTTTATGAGTGTTTACTGAAACTAATGCTATAAAGCAAGAATATTTTCTTCAATGAATGCAAACAAACTTCAATGAAAGGAAATATATTAATATGATTCATCACATCAAAATGCAAAAAAGAAAGTATATGATGTTTAGTACTACAACTGTTAGACCCTATGATAAATTACAACATCTATTATTCATTTCTAAATCTTGTCAAAACAAAAACCTCCTAATAAACTACATATATAAGGAAGCATTCATCTCTTCAGGTGTGGTGGGGGTGGGGAACAAAGAGACACTCTTTCTTTTTTTTAAAAAATTTTATCGAATCACTGTGAGATAGTTACAAGCTTTCATGTTTGGGTTAAAATCTCACAATGATCAAACACCCATCCCTCCATCAGTGCACATTCTCCACCACCAATATCTCGGGTATACCCCCCCCCTTCCCACCCTACCCCTGCTTCCATGGCAGACAATATTGCCCATACTTTCTCTCTACTTTTGGGCATTATAGCTTGCAACACAGACACTAAGAGGTCATCATGTTTGGTCCATTATCTACTTTCGGCATGCATCTCCCATCCCAACTGGTTCCTCCAGCCATCATTTTCTAGTGATCCCTTCTCTATTCCATCTGCCTTCTCCCCTCTGCTCATGAAGCAGGCTTCCAGCTATGGGGCAATCCCCCTGGCCCTTGTATCTACTGTCCTTGGATGTCAACCTCATGTGATGCTGCCCTACACTCCACAAATGAGAGAGGCACTGTTTCTAATAAGGAGAAAACTTGGCTATTTTAGTCAACAGTCAACCGTTTGTGTTTGAGGAGAACATGATTACAACCACTATCATTATCTAAAATTTTATGCACGTTCTAGCTAATAGGTTAATATAAGAAAAAACATAGGCCAGAGAGATAGTATAGCTGGTTAATGCTTGCCTTGCATCTGGCCAACCCAGGTTCAATCCCTGGCATCCAATATGGTCTCCTAAACTCACCAGGAGTGATCTCTGAACACAGAGCCAGCAGTAAGCCCCAAGTACTTCCAGGTGTGCCCCACTCAAAAAAAAAAGAAAGAAAGAAAATGAAAATGAAAGGAAAAAAAAAAGAAAAATGTGAGAACTACAAATTGGAAAGATAAGATAGAGCATGCAACAACACTTGCAGTGACAATGACCTTTAACCACATTTCTCTGCTTGTTCTAGAATATATAACATTTTAGGGAGCTGGAGTGATAGCACAGCGGGTAGGGCATTTGCCTTGCACGTGGCGGACCCGGGTTTGAATCCCAGCATCCCATATGGTCCCCTGAGCACCGCCAAGGGTAATTCCTGAGTGCAGAGCCAGGAGTAACCCCTGTGCATCGCTGGGTGTGACCCAAAAAGCAAATATATATATATATATATATATATATATATATAAAACATTTTAGTTTAGAGATTCTTTTTTTCCACAAGTAACTCATACCCCTTAATTTTTTTTCTTTTTTTTTAATTTATTTATTTTTAATTAATGAATCACCATGAGGTTACAGTTACGGATTTATACACATCTGTGCTTATGCTTCTCCCATACAAAGTTCGGGAACCCATCCCTTCACCAGTACCCATACTCCACCGCCAGTAAACCCAGCATCCCTCCCATCCTCCCCAATCCCATCTCCCCCCACCCCACCCTGTCACTGTGGCAGGGCATTCCGTTCTGTTCTCTCCCTCTAATTAGCTATTGTGGTTTGCAATAAAGGTGTTGAGTGGCCACTGTGCTCAGTCTCTAGCCCTCATTCAGCCCGCAACTCCCTTCTCCCACATGGCCTTCGACTACATTATAGTTGGTGATCCCTTCTCTGAGTTGCCCTTTCCCCAGAATGTGAGGCCAGCCTCCTAGCCATGGAGTCAACCTCCTGGTAGTTGTTTCTACAATTCTTGGGTGTTAGTCTCCCACTCTGTTATTCTATATGTCATAGATGAGTGCAATCTTTCTATGTCTGTCTCTCTCTTTCTGACTCATTTCACTCAGCATGAAACTTTTCATGCCGATCCACTTAAATAAAAAATTTGTGACCTCCTTTTTTCTAACAGCTGCATAGTATTCCATTGTATAGATGTACCAAAGTTTCCTCAACCAGTCATCCGTTCTAGGGCATTCGATACCCCTTAATTTTTACATTTAGAAGTTGAATTTGATTCAGTAAGTGTATTATAAATGCATATATGGGTACATATATACAGATATACATATATTTACATTTGCATGAATAACTAGATCTGTTTTCCATAATAAGCCTATTTTTATTGATAAACTTGATTGGAAGGAATTAGTTTATGTAGGTAACAAATTGCTTTTATTTTCAGAATTTGGAACTCATGATTGAGAAATAGAAAAGCAGTAAATATACACAATTTCCCACCCAACCCCACCAGAACATACGAACTAACACACACACACACACACACACACACACACATGCATACACACACGCATATACCCACACTTTCCTCATGATGCAAAGAATATTCAATTTGTTAATAAAACATTTTCTAGGTGTCTGACTAGAAAATTTTAATCCTACTCCTATTGATATAGAAGGGAATAGTGGAAGGAACACCTATTGCAGTCAGTCCATATGTGGCTATTATTCAATTATTATATGATCTGCTAATATTATTTCCCATTTTTTATATTGTAGCTAAGGTAACATGGTTACAATACTATTAACTGTTATGGGTTTGATATACATAGTTACTCCACCTCCTCACTACTACCAAAGTGTCCAAGTTTTTCAATGCCACCATTGTCCACCTCTTCCTTCCCTTCTCACCTTGTCCAGCTCACCTTTGTTACCTCAGTTATGCAACCCAAAGTCAGGGGTTTGTCATCATTTGATAGTGTCTATTCCCTTCTTTGGTTTCTCCCTATGCCATAGATGAATAAGATCATCCAGTATGTGTTGTTCCTTTCAACTTATTTCACTTAATATTGTGTCCTCCAGTTCCATCCAAATTGCAGTAGCAAGATTTAATCTTTCCTACAGCTGCTAAGTATTTCATTGTGTGTATATGCCCAAATTTCTAATTTCTTTGTTTAATAACCTGTTGTTTGGCCTTTGGGTTATTTCCCTATCCTGGTGATTATACAAATGACTGCAATGAATATATTTATATATGTATATATATATGAATATAAATTTTTGTGTTCTTGGGATAGATTACAAGAAGTGGTATTTTTTGCTCATATAGAAGCTCTATTCATACTTTCTTGAGAAGTCTCCTACTGTTGTCCATAGAACTAGAACCAGACAACATTCCCACCAGCAGTGAATGAAGGTTCCCTTGTGACTGCATCCCTACCAATACTGGTTATTTTCACTGGTCTTTTTTGAAACATGCCACTCTCACTGGTATGCTGTGAAAACTAATTGTTTGATTTGTATTACCCTAATAATCAATGATGATGAACACTTTTTTCATATGCCTACTGGCTATCCGTATGTCTTTTTCAGGAAAATGTCTACTCATCTCTTCTTCACTTTATTGACGAGATTATTGTTCTGTTGCTGTTGTTGAGCTTTGAGGAGTACTTTTCAATTTTTTTTTTTGCTTTTTGGGTCACACCCGGCAATGCACAGGGGTTACTCCTGGCTCTGCACTCAGGAATTACCCCTGGCAGTGCTCAGGGGACCATATGGGATGCTGGGAATTGAACCCGGGTCGGCCGCGTGCAAGGCAAACACCCTAACCGCTGTGCTATCACTCCAGCCCCATACTTTTTAATTATTTTACAAAATGTCATAAATAATTTTAAGACATAAAGGTCTATTGCTAGTTATTATTCTACTTTTACCAGACAGACTAATGATCATAATAATTGTGGCTCAAATATCCTACTTATATATGTGTATTTTTGTGTCGATTCTCTTCAAGTTTTTATATTTCTAGATATACCTGGATCTATAAAATGAAAATATAAAACAATAACTATAAAAACACAATTCTTTTTGTGGAGCTTAAAAAACAGAATTGAGTCTTATTTAAAAGTATAATGTGTAAACAACTTTTAGAACGGCAATGTTGGGAAGGATCAAGCTGCAAAAATTAAAGTATAATGTTGTGAGTACAAAAATAGATACATTGCAACTTAATTGATAGATGAGATTAGATAATTTAAAATAGAATCATACATAATAGCAAGCAGAGGTCACATATCAGATCATCAAAGGTGGCTGCTAAGAGAGGCAAAGAGCAGTCTTTTCAATAAAAGATTATCACAGATAATCTGGGATTCAGTTTTGTTGAAATATGAAAAAAACACGTTTGGTCATCCATTTTGTGGGGGATGTGATATATTACATTGTACCATAAAAGTTATATGCATTTTACTCTTATTAACCAATGCTACCTCAAAAATAAAACATTATATCTTCTTCAAATATTCACAGTTTCCATATGAGTTAAATATAAAATGTGAAAAAGAAAATTTTTGTGGTTTTTGAATAAATTTTAAAAAGTGTATAGGCCAAATGATCTGTGAGGATTAGTTATTTTAAATCTTTGATCACAGTCTGATCTCAAAAACTACAAATGAAAATGCCATTTTTATTCTTTTTAAAAGTTTATAATAAGCCTTAGGGCAGTAGGCATCACAGCAGTCTCATAACAAATGTTATACTGAAGTAAAGTTAGTTTGAGAAGGCTTAATTCATTAATAGCAATGAATACTTTAGCATGTGGAAAAGGAATAGTAAGTTTAATTTTTTTCTGTTAAGCGATATATGATAATTTTTTCTGTGGTATTCATGGAATAGAATCAATAAGGTCCAACATATAAAATGTCAAACTTCTCTATAATTTGAAAAACAATAAACCTGCCTATTTTTATTTGTACCCTTAGGGATATAGAAGCGGTAGTAAATGTATATCCACTGAAAAGCATGTTAACTGCACCAGAGCTATAAGATATTCCCTGGAGGAAAATAAATCTCACGCAGAAACAAATACAAAGTTATAACAAGAAATACATAATGTGGAAATATGTAAGATAAATTTAGTGTCAGAGACCATAAAAGAGCTATTCTTTACATTTGTAACACAGAGTTATATGCATGTTTCTCATTTGAGGAACTAGATTACATATTTCCTGTATCAATTAATAAACCTTACTAAGAACAGACTTCAAATATTTCAAAGAGTCTGGTCATTTTTAAGTACAATATTATTAATCTGAATTTTTTCATTAAAATTCTATGAAAGACAAACAGTTTTGATTGAAAGAGTCTTAGTAAAATGTGAGGAGAGAGAAGAGAGAGGAGTATGTGTTCAAGAGAGAATATGAACTTGTACACTGCAGACAAAAAAATCTACTACAAATGATCTTAACCTTGTATCTTGAATATTTATTCAAAACTGTTTCCTATGTGGTGAATTTTAATTTATATATAACTTTCATGCAAACAATCTTTCATGTTACCTAAGCACAATTTCACAGTGAAATGGCATTCATTAACTTAGTAAATACTCATTCTTTTAAAATCCAAATATTTATTCTTTTAAAATCCAGTAAATATTTATTCTTTTAAATTCACTCTGGACAAGGACTGAATATTGAAAGTAGGTAAACAAATAAGCATGAAATCCTTTCAGTATCTGTATTGCAAACCATAATGCCCAAAAGGAAAAGAAAGGAGAGAGAGAAAAGAGAGGAAGAGAGAGAGAAGGAGAGAGACAGACAGTGAGAGAAGAGAAGTTACTTTTCTAGAGGTGGGGGAATGGTAGTGGGAGGGCATGATAGGAGTGCAACTAGGGACATTGGTGGTGGAAAATGTGCACTCATAAATGGACCAATGTTGAACCATTGTATGAATGAAACCCAATTATGAACACCTTTGTAACTGTGTATCTCACTGTGATTGAATTAAAAACTAAAAGGAACAAAAATTAAGTAAATATCCCCCTTAATAATATTTTAAATAAAATTAAAATATAAGACCTTCTAAATATTATATTGCCAAAATTCTATAACACTTTTTTTATTGAGGTAACATGGATGGAAACACATTCCATATTATTGTCTTATGCATGTAATGCCTCTTTACAACTCCCACCACCAGTGTACCCCTCCACCATTATCCAAGATTTTTTTCTCTCTCACCTTCCTTTGCTGCCACACTGTTGGTGTTTCCATAGAGGACTGAGCAACCTCTTATTGCTGCTGTTTTATAATCACCATATGAGTAAGATCACTCAATTGACCTTTTTCTTCTGACCATTTCACTTAGCACAATACTCTCCAATTCTATCCAGGTTACAGCCCATTGAGTTATTTATTTTTTCTCATGACTAATAAGTATTGTAGCACACAATGACTATTAAGCATGCATGCACACACACACACACACACACACACACACACACACTCATCTGTCTTGGGGTTCTTGGATTGTTCCCAAATCTTAACTGCTGTAAGTAGAAATTAAAATTTTGCTAGAAATAGAGATTGGGATAGTACAAACATCTTGAAAAAGTAACTGTTTACTGATAGTTGAATGAATAAAGAAAAGGTGAATGGATAAACAAATGATAGATACTAGATGGTAAAGAAAAATATTATTCAGTGTCAAAATACAAGGAGGTTCTACCATCTGATGAAACATGGATGAAGTTCAAAGACATGCCAAGTGAATGTATAACTGGGACTTAAACCTGAAAGCTTTGTAACTTTCCACATGGTGATTCAATAAAAGAATAAATTTTTAAAAATAAAATAAATAATACAAAGACATGCCAAGTGATATAAACCATACACAGAAAAATAAATACCACAATTTCATTTGGACCTAAAATAGACTTACAGAAGCAGAATGTCATGACTTGGAGTTCAGACGGTGGAAGTAGGGGAGCTTTGATTTACTCTACTACATAGTACATAGAGTTAAAAATGCCAAATGTTCTTACTGTGTACATATTACTGAAAATAAGGTGGGTCAAATATAAGTGGGTGAGATTCTGGATAGTTTCCTGGGTTAAGATCATATTTAGCAAGTCATGAGGGCAAGCTGAAAATGCTTAAGAGTCAATGCTACAAGAAGACCAGTTATGGACCAGAAGCTAGTTGGCAGGTAAGTCCTGTATTCATCCCTGACTGGAGCAATTTTGAGGCTATGTTCTGCTCCTTAGCTCCTCCCTCGTTCAAAGGAGACTCCTGTTGGTCAATCAGATCAGGGGATAATAATCTACCCCTAATGTCTTCCTGTTCACTACCATGCTGACATTTCCTTGAACTGTTTCATAAATTACTGAAATCTTAACCTCTATATCTACTTCTGAAAGTATTCAAAACTAGAGACAATATTTCTAAGGGTATATATATTGTTGAATTTTAGATTATGGATATACTAGATAATGGTGAAGTCAAGTGATGAGTTTTTGTGTAGTGTCAACTTGATTTGCAAAATGTTTATTACTCGTCATAATGGCCATCAACACTAAATGACAGTAATATTTCCAACACTTGATACTATCATATTTCCTTTTAATTTTAACCTATCATGTGAGTGGAAAATTTTATCTCATTATTCTTAATTCTTTCATTATTAGTGAACTGTTTTCTTTATGAAATGAGTATTATAAATTCATGTTGAGTTAAGTAAGTCTACTCTCAATATTTTGTATTTTTAATTAATGATATTTCTGTCTTAATTTTTTCCCCTGAAACTCATGGAAGATTCACCAATTTTCTAATTCACTGATCTTGTTTTCTCAGTCAGAACTCATTTGTGGAATATAAAAAAAAAATAATATGAGACTAACTCCCAAGAACAACAGAAACAAGGAGCAGTGCAATTGGTCCACAGATGGAAGCCTGCCTCATGGGCTGGGGAAGAGGGCATTTGGGATAGAGATGGGATCATTATGACAAGGATGGTTGGAAAGGATTGCTCTGGATGGGAGATGTGTGCTGAAAGTGGGTAAAAGATCAAACATGATAACCTCTCAGTATCTGTATTGCAAACCATAATGCTCAAGAAGGAGAGAGAGAGAGAGATGAACAAAGAAAATTGCCCCCTGTCATAGAGGCAGTCTGGCAGTCTGGGATGGGGATAGGGTATGGCAGGAAGGGTAAGAGGTATATTAGTGGGAGGGGAGCTTACTAATTTACTTACAAGATTTTTTTCATCTTTTCATATGTCATCTAAGTTCTCTAGCACTCATCAAGAAAATCTGTATGGGGGCTGGAGCGATAGCACAGCAGGTAGGGCATTTGCCTTGCACGTGGCCCACCCAGGTTTGATTCCCAGCATCCCATATGGTCCCCTGAGCACTGCCAGGAGTCATTCCTGAGTGTAGAGCCAGGAGTAACCCCTGTACATCGCCAGGTGTGACCCAAAAAGCAAAAAAAAAAATTAAAAAACTGTATGTCTATGCCCAGATATAAGAAGGGTTCCCTGATATCATATGGATTACTGTCTAAAAATTTGACTAGTTAATAGAAAGTAAAAACATTTCCCCTAATTTTAAGGATAGAGATGGCAAACAATATGCAACATGGTTTCAGATTCTGTCAAAAATAATAAAACTGGGGCAATTCAGCAGTAGAGCACCTGCCTCACGGTTTACGGTAAAAGTTCCATCCCTGAGATTACCAAATGTTCTGAGAGCAATCCACATGACAAAACCTTTTTTTTTTTTCCCTTTTCTTTTTGCTTCTGTTTTGTCTCCACAGCCCTTCCAATCTCCCCGAACCCCTATCTCAGGCAACGCTGTCCAGTCCTTCCTGCTCCCAAGGGGCTGTTTCCCCAGAACTTGACCCTTCTTTCAACTCCAGTTCAAGGGAAGCAGGGCCCGGGGTAAGGGATTTCAGGAGTACGTTGGGGCGCCTCGGTAGTGTCAGGCTAAGTCCTGCCTGAGGCTCCCCTGTTCTCCCGCTTCATGGCCCACTCATCCCGGGGAGCCCAGTGGGCAGGTTTACGTGAACACTCCCCACCCCGAGCCAGACTGCAATCAGCTCCTCTCCACCCCCGAGACACAGGACTGCGTACTTGAACCCCTGGAGCACTCTGCCTGGAGTAATTCAGTCCTTGCAACGTCTCAGGCTGATGTGCTGTGATTCACACAAAGAAAAGCGAGGCGCAGAGGGATGAAACAGCCGGCAGCCGCCCCCCGTAATCTTATTTCTTCAGGAAACTCATCTGATCTTTGGTCATCTGGCTCTGAGTCCCTTTGGGCGCCGGGCGGACTGTTGAGATGCTCAGTGAAGCGCCACCAAGAAGAAAGGTGCTGGGAATCGGGATCTGGTGACGCAGAGGGCTCCTGGGGACTCTTGTGTCCCCACCTTTTCCAGCCACAGCTACCCACGTAAGTCCCTCTCCTCATTCTGCACTTATGACCTCAGGCCAGATGGCCTGGCCAGGAACTAGGATGCAGGCACGACTCCCCGTCAGTCCCACCCCTCCTCAAAGCCCTTTGCCTATGTGAAGCCCTTAAGAAGGGAGCCACCAGCTTACCCCGAATCCAGCAGACCCACCTCCCAGACCAGGGCCAGTCCAGCGGGTCAGAAAGAGGCCGCCCCCAGGCGAGGCCCGCACATGTGCAGGGCAGAGATTTGCAGGTGGAATTGGATGGCTCCAGGTGTGCAGAGCCCGGTGACCTTGCGGAAGCAGCAGCCAGGCCCAGGGCAACCTTCCCTGACACTGAGACCATGGCCTTGCATGAGGAGAGGATGCATGGCCCTGGTGATCAGGTGGCCCTCCCATGGCCTCCGCAGCAGACTCACGTGACCCTGCTTTCTGGAACATCCCAGTGGATGCCTGAGATGTCTTGGTATTGGACCCCACGTGATCCCTAGTTTTAGCTGTATTCTATTCCCACGTACAATTACAACCTCTGGCAATTCAGCTCAGTTTTTTGCCTACGGAACCTCCTGCAGGGGTCAATGAGGATGGGCTCTGGGAGAGATCTTCAGCCAGGAAGAGCTCTGACCCTACAGGCCTCCAGCAGGACCTGAGCTGGATACTGCATATCTCCAGGATAGATGTCTGTCCCCACTCACAGAGAGAAAGGCTACTGTACTGCCCCCCCCACCCCCATGCCAGCAGGGACCCCATTCTGCTTTCCCTGGCCTTCTGCTCTCCTTTGAAGTTGTGGTTAAAGGTGCAAATGTATTTAGCCCCCCTCCCCCCACCATGTTACCAAAATAATCCGAAGCTTCTCTAGCTCTGTCTGCTGAGGCTGTTGTAGTAAAGTAGCACACTCATGGTTCACAGTTCTGCCACCAGGAAGGCCAAGACCCAGATGTGGCAGTGATCTGGGAGGTGGGAGTTCTCCGACTTGCCTGTGTGAGGTCCTGGGTCCACTCCAGTGCTGGCCATCAGTGTCTATTGGGACCCACTTGCTAGCTGCCTGTTCTCACTTGGAACAGGGAGGCAGCACTCTGGGGTCCCTTTAAGGGCACAAATCCCTAGCTCCAACCTTAGGACCTAAGTTTCTTCCCAACATCTCTGCCCACTCCAGGTACCATCCTCATCAAGGTAAGTGGGATGAGCCACATTGCTTTGCATGTGACCAACTGGGGTTCATCCCCTGGCATCCCATATGGTCTCCCCGAGCCTCACAGAGTGATGTCTGCCCTATGCACCGAGCCAGGAGTAAGCCCAGAACACTGCTGGGTGTGGCCCCAAATAAATAAGAACTTGAGGGGACACAACTCTTTGGTCTGGGCATCCCACCACCACTGTTTTTTTCACTTGTGAGAAAAAGACCAGCAAAACCATTTTCGATCCTTGATGCCATAGACCAGTATATGCAAGCACTACCACTGAAGGGTGCAAGCCCAGAGGATCACCAGGATTGTGTGTCTAAACACTGCGAACAATTATATGACATCCGGTAATTACATTGTGAACATAAGGGAAGCAAGGAAGAAAAAATAATTAATGAAATAGGAGACCTCATGAAGACTGCTGTATTACAAATATTTCACATGTGGAAATGTTTTCTTTTCCATGTTGCTTTTATAGTTCATCCTTAGGTCTCTTTTCCAAATAGTAAAACAGCTCTAAGGATTTTGTTGATAAGATTATATTCTGATTTCAGGCTTTCAAATGGTCTTTGTGCAATTTACCTTTGCTATATTGGTTATTTTCTAATGGGAAATTGAAAAGCAGGGGAGTAAGTGCCTTAGCTTAGAGAGTTACCTTTCAATAAATGTCTGTAAATTTTAACACAAAATTCCTACAACAATAAAACAATGGATGAATATATTTGAATTTCTCTGAGAAAAGGTACTCAGTAGATTCATTTTATTAGTCTATAATATTCTCCTTTGCTAGGAAAAAATTATTAGCTCTAAACCAACTGTAATCTAATTCAATTATACCTTAAAACCCTAACAATTTTCTATAAAGCTTTAAAAAGTATGTCTTTTTTGACATTGCCAACATTATCCTCTTTTTAAAAAATCCATTTTACCTTCCTTTTGACATTGCTTTATTCCAGACTAATTACAAATGATACAGCCTCAACAAGTTTGAAAAGCTCAAACATACTATGAAATGATGCAGAACAGAAATTAAAATTCATGTATTAATTTTCTTTTTTATTTCCATAACTTTTTATTTCTACCTAGTATGCTACAGAGACCTAAGTATGAACAATTTAAAAATATTTTTCTCTATTTAATGACCTAGTTCTTTATTTAATGACTCTTTATTATGCTATTAAAATAATATCAAAAGTTAAATGTTCATTGTAGGTTATAATATTTCTATACAACTGTCAGTAGCACATTCAATTTCTATAGTAAATTTAGTGAAATTCATAATCATTTGGGAGCCATCAAAATTTGGATAATGGCCAAAGAAATAGTCAAATATATAAACTATTGTACAAAAAAGAGTTGATCTAGTGAGAAAAAACATAAAAAGTTCGTTTTTTATAGTGCCCCATTAAACTCTAGAGGGGTCTTCTTTGGTTCTGAGGATCATGGGATGTCTTTCTTGAGCTCTCCTTTCATAGAGTTAATGTTATAAGAGAATGTATAGGACCCCACCTACTAAAAACATCATTTCCATTTATTGTATCTTCTTCATGAAACTCGTTGGAGATGTCTAATTAAATTATGAAAAAAATCACATTGATTTTGACTGTGAGAAGTTTTATTGCCCATTGTGTTTCTTCTACCTAGAGTACCAAACAACATAGAGTCTTTACTATGACCTTTACAAAATAAGTAGGCAGACCTCCTTTACTGTTCTGTTGTTGATATGACTTTCTTTCCTTGAAAGCACCTCTTCACATTCTTCTAGTTAGCGTTACTTTCCATCTGACAGTAAAACTATGCTGTGTGATTTTTTAGAGGGACTAACCTCATTCCTGTCTACTGCAGGGCAATGGGACTGGAATCTAGTAGGTTACAATATTAGATCTGAGTTTCCTTCATTTAAATATGTACATTTTCTTTCTTTTGTCATATTTAATTACAAAAATTTGCCAAACACCAACTATTGCCTTTCTTATGTTACTTGTAGTAAGAAGTCTCTTTTCTCAGTATATTATAACCTTCATATTTCATAAGACACATCACTAGATTATGATGTGAGATAAAATATATGCAGCATTCAAAGTTGTTTTCATTTATATTTAATATAATTAAATATATTTAATATATATTTAATAAATTTAATATATTTAATATATTTAAAGAAGTCTCTTTTCTCAGTATATTATAACCTTCATATTTCATAAGACACATCACTAGATTATGATGTGAGATAAAATATATGCAGCATTCAAAGTTGTTTTCATTTATATTTAACCTAAAGTAGAGACATTCTTTTATTATTCTGCCATCAAATAGAGAAATCTAAGACTTGAAGAGCTGCATAAGTCTCAGAAAAATTCTTTACTCAAAAAGATGAGAAATCTGGGGGCTGGAGCAATAGCACAGCGGGTAGGGCATTTGCCTTGCACGCTGCCGACCCAGGTTTGATTCCCAGCATCCCATATGGTCCCCTGAGCACCGCCAGGGGTAGTTCCTGAGTGCAGAGCTAGGAGTAACCCCTGTGCATTGCCGGGTGTGACCCCCCCAAAAAAAAGAGAAATCGAATAATGTAAACATTTTACCAAAATAATATGTAAAACAAATGGAAAATATATACAATTTACCTATCTTTTTACAGAGAGAGTCTCTTGCCCACATGCCTGGCTGTCTTCCCCGGGGCCCCTCGGAGGGGATGGGCTCCAGCTTTCCTCCCCACCCCGAGCAGAGTTCCCGGCGGCCAAAGACCACCAGAACCTAGCTACAGCCATGCTCGAGGCCCCTCTCCACACTTTCGGACAGGCCTCACGCATGAAGGTACCGGCAGAGGAACCCAGGTGTATGTAATCCCATCAACAGCCAACATCCAAAGACTTAAAAGCAAGCTCCCAGAAGCCCACAGCCGCTTCACAGCTGCGCGATATCTTGTAGCCTACTTCTCCCTCTGGGAGAAACTGGCAAGCTTCTGAGAGTTTCCTGCCCACATGGGACAACCTTGCAAGCTTCCCATGGTGTATGCATATGCTAAAGCCAGTAACAAGCTGGATCTCATTCCCCTGACCCTGAAAGAGCCTCCAGTGCGCATCATTGGGAGGGCGGAGTCGAGAGAGACTTCTAAGATCTCAGGGAAAGGACGAATTGAGAGGTTACTGAGCCTGCTCGAGAAATCAACAATTAACGGGATTTCGTAATTCGTGATTCATGTGATTTTACATATACCTTCAATATCTTGTAAAAGTACTTCAGTAGCAAATAAAAGTCTACAGCAAATGACTTTTAAACAACTGAAATAGAAGCATTAACATTAATTTTTTATACAGTAAGTTCTAAGAATAGGAGCATAAACAATAAAATACTTTCAAAAAGTGTACATTCCAAGAAAAGGTGGCATCATCCAAGTTGATATAGCTATTGAGTCAAAGTAGACTTTTTACTTCATTAGAAATCTAACACATTAATTTAGCTTTCAGAGTTGTGAGGTGGCTGGAAAACTTTCTGATGTAACATGAGGTATTCTTTCATCTTTTTAAAATTTTTCTTGTTCTGATTTTTGTTTGTTAGGCCACACTTAGTGTTACTCATGGCTTACTCTTGGCTCTGCACTTAGGGATCACTCCTGGGGAAACTGGAGGACCATATAAGGTGCTGGAGATTGAACCTGGGTCCACTCTGTGCAAGGCAATAATGCCCTACCTGCTGTACTATCTCTTCAGCCCACTCTTTCCTCTTTCTATGGACAACAAAACATTATCTATAACCCTCCATTATTTTCTTTACTATAATTGAGTCATAAGTCTACCCCTGAATAAATAACCAGGAATGTGATATTATGATACTTAAGTTAGTGAAAAGTAGGGAATATGTTGACAAAAAGAAGAAAGGCATTCCTTCTATTAAGGTTTCTGCACCCAGCGGAATTTTTGCTGTGTTCTTTGAAGTCTTTTCCTCTTTCCAGAGCATAAGAAATTCTCTATGCATACAATTTTATGAAGATCCCAACATTTATTAATATAATGTGTTTTTTATTGCTTGAAATTTTGTGATCTAGTTCAGAAATCATGTGGTATCATTGTAATCAAGCTATGCTGATGTTGAGAAAATGTGCTCAAAAGTTATGTCAATATATAATGCAGAATGTTTTCACTCTTTTCAAATAAAGTATTAAAAAGTCAAGATCTGATTTTTATAGAAATTAAGGGTAGCAGAATATATTTTATTTAACATTTTGTACACTGGCAAAATGCATACTTTTCCTACGTTAATTGATAATTCTAAAGTCAACATATGTTAGCTACAAGGAAAATGCCAATGAAACTCCAAAACATTAATTTAGTGGGTCATTTTCTCTGCCTTTATATTTACAGCATTAAAGCTAAAAATAAATAGAAGAAATAAATGTTGAACATTTAAAAGCAATAGCACAGCAATTTTTAAAATCATCCAAATATCATATGTCAAAAATGAAATCAAAACTACTATTATAAGCTTTTTACTAATTAAAGGAAATGACAACATAGGGAAATATATGGGATACAGCAAGCTTAGAACTGAAAACAAGTATATACATATTTTATATATATTTAATGCCTATGACTGGCATCATGGAAAGAAAATTCTAAAAATTATTAGAGTGCTATCTATTTTATACTTCTCTATCTTTGGATCTAATTTTTATCGATGTATCTAGTGAACATTCATTATTTGCTTCCTTTTTATACACTCTAGCTGCATCGTGGATGGAGCTGGAGTATATCAAGTTATGTGAAATAAGTCAGAAGACGACAAATACCAGATGATCTCACTCATCTGTGAGAATATAGAGAAACAAAACAATAGGATAAACAATATTGGATAATAACAAACTCTTGCCCTTTAATTGCAGATCTGAGATACTCAAAAGTGGGGAGGAGGGACATATTAATGAAGACTGGACCAGAATTACATAAGGGCAGTGGTGGAGGGTCTTAGGCAATTCAGTGGTAGTGAAGGTGCAGGAATTATGTACATCAGTATCCTAAAAGTGAACACTATTCTAAACATCTTACTAAATTAAAACACACATAAAACTTAAAAGTGCAAAAATATTTTTTTTAAGATTCTGCCAGTAGTACTTAAAAATCATTGGTTACTTAACATCTTTGGTGAAACATTAGAATGCATGGGATACTCATGAATGTATGTTCACATTAAGTAGCCCAAATCAATGAGGGGCAATGCAAGTCTTAACATGCTATGTGACTTGCTCGTGGCGGCCTCTCCTATCCTTCAGCGACAATAGCATTGATACTGCACTGCTCCAAGCAAACCATATAAGTCAGCTTCTGGGAATATTCTAACCTTCCACATGAGCATTCTATGGCTTAAAGCTCATGAAAATACCAATGAACATCCATATGCCACTGGTGAATTCATTCCTACTCTGTTGACCTTTTAAGAAATGTGAAGAACAAAATTATGCCATATAGCAATCATGTAATGAAAGGTTATAAACCACTTTGGGGACTAAAAAAAACAGGGTGTCAAGCTTATGTGGTGGACACGACTATGCAGTGGAATATAGATTGTGCCCCAAATACTAAAAATACATTTTTAAAAGGATGTACAAGCACTAAGGCCAGGACGTGCAGCCACTAATGAATACATGTGTGAGCATCACAACTCTAACTTGTATGTTTCAACTAAGTGGGAGCCCCATCAAACACATGTGCAAGCACTGAGACTTAAGGAATACAAACCTCAGTGAGCACTGTGTTCAAGAGGGCAAAGTCCATAATCTGACCAACCTGATCACAACTAAAAATTTGCAAGCACGAGTGCCAAACATGTGTGCAAGTCTCACAACAACGTCAATAGTGTGGGGAAGGGAGAAGGGAGTGTAATAAAAGTGATGAGGATATATATCTACAATTCATTTGACACTTCCACAATGGCCTGAGACATTCCAAATGTTGTATGCGGGAAACAAATATTCACCATACTTCTCTATGCCACAGCTTCAAGCCTTATTTCTGTTCATGTCCAAGGCACTACTATAAACCCAGTTGCTCTAGAATGAATCCTGGCACTAATATTTCTTACTTATCTTTACCTATTTGTTTCTTTGTTTCTTTAATAATTAATCTTTTATGCTACAAATGATGAACACTCTCCAACTTTGAAACTTCTGGTGGTTCACCTTACAACCAGTACACATGCCACATTTTTTATGTGGAAAAGACTGAAGTTCTCTGTCCAACCCTACCTTCTTCTTCTTTTTTAAAAAATTTTATTGAATCACTGTGAGATAGTTACAAACTTTCATGTTTGGGTTACAATCACACAATGATCAAACACCCATCCCTCCACCAGTGCACCTTCTCCACCACAAATATCCCCGATATTCTCCCCCTTTCCCACCCTCCCCCTGCCTCCATAGCAGACAATATTCACCATACTCTCTCTACTTTTGGGCATTATGGCTTGTAACACACACACTTGGAGATCATCATGTTTGGTCCATTATCTTCTTTCGGCACACACGGACACTACCTTCTTGTTCAACCTCATTATCTACCCACTCCCAGTGCAAAATCCAGCTAAAATTTTCTTCCTTCCCTAGACCTTTTTCCCTTCTCAGATTATCCTTTTGCTATTAGGCATTGTCTGAATCCACATGGTACCTTCCTGTGTGTTTTTGACATTCTTGTTTTCCTTAACATTTAGTTAAATAGTCCTCCCCCGTGTTTCCATGGTTCTTAGTACTTATCACTAATAATGTTGATGCCACTCTATAATAATTTACTTTGAGTTTATAAAATTTATGGTCTTTAAGGAAAATTTATCTTCACAGCTTAAGGAAAGGGTCTTTTAAAAAAATCTTTCCATGGTTAGGCAATAACAGTTCCTGAATTGACCATGATCAGTGATATAATTTTACTATCCTGTAAAAAAAATAATTTTTTGTTGTTAAAAAACAAATACTATATCAAAATTTTACAGCTTTTTCTGACCTTTAAATTCAATTTATTTTATAGTTTTTAGACTATTAATTTTACTTTAATAAAGAACAGTAATCTACATGTCCTTGAAAAAATGTTCATCAAGACATTGAAATAATAATTATAGAATTATAGAATATGTCTGTGAGTTATAATGACTTTCTATTTCTCAATATTTTTAATTAAATGTTTACTCTGTTTTATTGCTTTATTTAAAGAACCAAGTCTTTTATGTATTTGTCAATTCTATTCTTTGTACTGGTTTTTAATTAATTTGATTACCTTGTGTAATTTACAGCTTTTGTTTTCTTGGTATTCTTTTATTCTGCTCAAAATTAGGACAATATTTGCATGTTACTCTTTTCACAGTAACTATTTTTTAAATCATTTTAATGATTTAATTTAAACATTTTATTTTATATTAGACTTGTGAGACTTCTGTAAATGTCTGGAAGGGAAAATTCCTAAGCTTTACTTGTCTTACTCTTACTCTTCAAATGAGCAAGCCCCAGGTTGCCAGGTTGAATTCAGTAGTTTGTTTTTTATCTTGCTTGGTATATTTGGGGTTCCTGGATTACCTGTTGGGGGAGGGAGACGAGGCCTGTGTGGGGGGGGGGCGGTGGTCTTGTTTGGTGCTGAAAACAAAACACCTGATATGGGGCATTGTTCACAAAATAGTTGTTTACCATTCAACTCCAGTTAACCTACTCAAGGCTCCCAGAGAAAAGATGCCTTCTAATGAGCCTTTCCTTAGAGTGCTGGTAGCCTTAGAGGAACTTTGTATAGCCTAAAGCAACTGTCCTATTTGGCACCAAACTTCTCTCCATAATAACCTCAAATGTATACATATATATATTTGGGCTTTGCATATTTATTGCCACTGTGCTCTGGAGATGCAAGTAGCAATCCAGTAGGATTACTTAACTCAATATTAAACATAGAAACATTCTCTTAGGTGGGGCTTACATGGATATTTTTCAAGAACCTATTGGCCATATACAATAGTTTGGGATAAGAATGTTTCTTTAATTAACCCACAGGGAGTGTTGGGGGGGAAAAAGTTCATAACAAAACCAGTATCTCAAGGGCTATATCTTAACTGTTGCAGAATCATTTTCTGAAGACTTACATGATCCCAGACGCATAGTCATAAAAGAGGATTTGAGGACAGCCTTAGGAAAATGGTAGACAGTTAGCCCGTGTGATGTTGGTGACTATATGAGACCACACAGGTGATCAAGGGACAATGCAAGCATAAGATAAAAGATAGCTAATAGGCATGAATGTAATGTGCAGTTATAATTTGTTGTGTTTTTTTTTTTTTTGCTTTTTGGGTCACACCCGGCAATGCACAGAGGTTACTCCTGGCTCTGCACTCAGGAATCACCCCTGGCGGTGCTCAGGGGACCGTATGGGATGCTGGGAATCGAACCCGGGTTGGCCACATGCAAGGCAAACACCCTACCCGCTGTGCTATTGCTCCAGCTCCGCAGTTATAATTTGTTGAGTATCATGGAATTTAAAAAAAAAACAGAAGATACTGAAGAAAAAAGCATATTGCTAATTCAGATAAAACCAGACAAAATTCAGGGTGTTGTGGTAAAATTATATTAACAATCAAGGTTAAGGATAAAGGTCTCCTTAACTCAAATTGTAAATCCTTTGAGGATATAACAGAGAGAGGGAGAGAGAGAATTTTGCTTTCTCTAGAATTATGAAGTCTGTTAAATATTAGGATATTTAAATCTTAAGAAAACTTAAAATTTATTTTCTTAGTTTTACTAGATATATTTCAATGACTCAGTTCATAGACATCCCAAAATAAATATATCCAACATCGCAAGAAGTTCTCTTGGACCATTACTTGCTCTGTCACTGTTCCTCCTCCATGTTCCAGAGAGATACAAATCATTCAGTAATGATTACATTGGGTTTGCTATTTGTATTTTTATTTCATCTTTTTAGTTTTTAATTTTAAACTGTATTTCTATCATAGGTGTAAGTACCTATGTGTTTACATTACTGTTTTGTATGTGATTTCATTATTTCCCTTTTAGAATTTACCATAGTTTGATAAACATTTCACTTATTTACCTTTCTTATTATCATTTATGACTTTACAAAATCAAGACTCTTTGAAGCAAAAGGAATTTGGTTTTTCTTTTTTTTCTAAAATATGCATATCACATACAGTTGTTTTTGAACCACATAACATGCTGAATCAAAGGCAATATCTAAGATTATTGAATTTGTTCTCTTCCATAAAAATAAGGTATTATATTACACACTCATCATAATCAATACCTACATTAGATTATAGAGGACAGTAATATATATGTTTCAGTAGACAGTTGACAGAAAAATTGGTGGTTCTATCTAAAGCAATATAACGGGACAAATTTCTAACATGAAAATCAAGGAGAGGGAGCTGGAGCGATAGCACAGCAGGTAGGGCGTTTGCCTTGCACACAGCCGACCAGGGTTCGATTCTCAGCATCCCATATGGCCCCCTGAGCACTGCCAGGGGTAATTCCTGAACGCAGAGCCAGGAATGACCCCTAAGCATTGCTGGGTATGACCCAAAAAGCAAAAAAAAAAAAAAAGAAAATCAAGGAGAGACACTTTTATCTAATTTATACAAAAGATTAGAAAGTGCCAGCATATATTGAAAGTATACTATAGCAGGTTTGTTGATAGTCGCATGACAGCAAAGTGTGATATACATAAACTAAGGATAGGAATCTAATGGAGGCAAAGACATTAAAACTTTTACTCAAAAATAAAACTTTTTTACTCAGACTATATGGCTGGAGCGGTAGATAGCACAGCAGGGTAGGGCCTTTGCCTTGCATGCAGCTGACCTGGGTTCGATTGGGAGACCTTTCAGAGACCCCAGCAAGAGTGTTCTGCCCACACGGCAGAGCCTGGCAAGCTACCCCGGGCATATTCGATATGCCAAAAACAGTAACCACAAGTCTCACAATGGAGACGATACTGGTGCCCGATTGAGCAAATCGATGAACAGCGGGATGACAGTGATGCAGTGACAGTGATATCAGGAAGGGAAGAAGTAGTATGCTCTGTAGAGGTAGAAACAGGCATATCTCTACCCTTCTGAGTAGATAGATAGCTCAAATGGCAGAGCACATGCCTGATATATGTAACGCTTGAGTTTAAACCCAGCACCATGTGGCCACGTGAACACCCCTGAGTGAGAAGCCTGGTATGTTCTTAATGGCCCCTAAACTCCAGCAGCCGTGTTGAACTCTTATGGGAGTAGCCCCAGTTTCCTGAGCACTGTTGGGTATGCTCCCTATTTTTAAATATTAAAATATTTTTTAAATAAGATTTTGCTGCCAAGAAAAAGTGGAGTTAGTAATGTTAAAAAATCCCCCTGAGAAAGACATCATGATGAGGACTAGTAATCAAGATTTTAAATTGAGAGTTAGAATGGGGAGTTATCGGGGAGTAAAAACAGGTTTGTTTAGAACTGGACAGCATAAAGGCTGATGAGCTTGCCATTCAGCCAGCAGGAAACAAGTTCTCAACAATACCTGTTGACTCACATTCATCACGCTGATGTACATTTTAGGGCCATTATGATCCTCTGTTCTAAAACACACTGGAAGACAACTCTGAGACTAATCACTTGTCAGTAGAGAGCAGTCTGTTCTATTGATTCAGATGTAATTTAAGGCTTATCAGTACAGCATGGGAAATTGGTGAAGTAGATTTGGAATCCAGAAAGAACTGAGTGATAATCTAAACTTTTTCTCAAGTTGAACATGAGGAAATGGCCATAAATTAAATTTTTACTTATGAAATGATATCAATTATATGAAATTGTATAACTGTTAGGGCTGTGGAAGATTAATTTAACCATTCATAAGGATAGATTCTGGCTTTTGAAAGAGATCCAGTGAATGAAGATTCCCTTCCCCTTTTCTAACTCTTAAATTTTCAATTTGAAACAAGTCTTCCTTTTAAGTCAATTCCTTTCTAAAAGATCATTATAAAAAAAACCTAGCAATTGAAATGTGTTGAAATTGTGAAATATAAGAGGGCCAAGCTTAGGTTTTGTGTATTAATTTAAACTGAAAAAGCAGTATATTTTTCCAACCGTTTGATTTCTTGCTCTCCAACCCCTGCTGCTCTCACTAGACACCTCCCCCCCAAAAAAACTGTTTTCATAATGGATTCCGCAGTATTAAGAATGATAACTTACAGAAGAAAGCAAATATTTCTCCTTCTATAAGAGACCATGGGCTGGAGCGATAGTTCAGCGGTAGGGCATTCGCCTTGCACTTGGCCAACCCATGTTTGATTGCTCTGCCCCTCTCGGAGAGCCTAGCAAGCTACCCGTGGTGTATTCAATATGCCAAAAATAGTAACAATAAGTCTCACAATGAAACGTCACTGGTGCCCACTCAAGCAAATCGATGAGCAACTAGATAACTGTGACCATGACTGTGATAAGAGACCATCTCATTATCTTGTCCACCTTTACTTCTTAATAATAGCCCCAACCTTACTTTAGTTTCTTTGAAGAATTTTAAACACTATACAATGAAGACTCTAGGAGCCAGCTCAGGGCAAATAATGTCTAAAAACTGCATGTCCAAGAACAATGAACTGCCCTCAGCCCAACTCCAAAAGACCTTTCTGAATGTCTAAGAGGAAAAAGTTTCCTTTTGCAAAGACACAATTCATGAACTTGACCATTTTGTTAAGTCATTTCTGAACTTCCCATGTCTCTCTGACATATTGCCATGACCTGAATTTACACTATATCTCAGAAATGGTTCTCTTTTCCTTATTTTTAGCAGCAAAGGAGGAAAACATTCAAAGCAGCACAAAGCATATTGGCAGAGCTTTATAGTTGATGAGATGCAAGTGACCTGGAACTCGAAGAACAAAATCACCTCGTTCTTATTTTTCCTGGGTACAAATAGAGTGCCAACTGGAGGACCAGAACATGCTTAGAAATGCTATTCTTTTCAAGAATCAAATCTTCATTCTGATTCTGTCATATGTCTTTGGTTCGGGAGCTGCCTTTGTGCCAAGAATACACTATAAATAAATAAAAATCCAGATTTCTAAAGCTTAAAGAAATAACATTTTCCAGTCCAGAAAATCACAGCTTGAAACACATCTCCTGTGTGCGAATCTCTGAGAGTTTGAAACTTATTTCCACATTTTTACACCTAATGCTTCCTCTTTCATGGTGTCAGGCTAAAGAAAAAGCAGGTATATTATCCTACATTTTGTCAGGCAGCCAGGAATATTCTTAGTACTGAGTTATGAATCTTTTTCCTGAAAGCACACCACACTTTTCGTTGATTCTTACCTATTTAATGTGCAGAAAGAAGGCACCAAAGACTGTCAATTGTCAAGTTGTTCTGCCAGTGGAACGTAGGATAGGAATGGAGCTCACTCCCTTTCCCACTAATGCAATCGATGAAGGAAAATTAAGTATCCTTCCTCTCCAGAAAGAGAAGCTTGATATTTGGATCTTGAACTAATTTTTTGGTTTGTTTGTTTTAGGAGCCAGAGAGATAATCCAGTAAATTAGAATCCAGCCTTGCATGTGGTCAACCTGTTTTTAATCCCTGCCACCACATGTGGTCCCCCATCCCCACCAGGAGTGAGTCTGAGCATAGAGCCAGAGGGGAGCTAGAGCACAGCCCAATAGGGTTCAAAAAAACATGTTCTGTTTTTTTCAAAGGTCCTTCAGGATAAGCTTACAGTGGAGTTGGTGGGGGATTTAAATAGAAGTATAACATTTTATTTAAAACTTAACTAGGAATTTTTCTTATCTCAAAAACAAAATATTCCCTTTGTCTTGCATGGGTAGGAATTTACCATCATTTTGTAATTTAAGGCACAAAAGAACAAAACTGGAACTGGCATTTGAGACTTGGGAGAAAGTTGCCAAAAACAACGGGATGGGACCAAAGAACTGTTCATCAAATAGGCCACTTGCCTTGCGTAAACTGACCAGGGTTTGATCCCTAGCCTGCTATATGGTCTCTCAAGCCCTACCAGGAGTGATCCTAGTGCAGAGTTAGGAGTAATCCCTGAGCACCGTGAGGTACACTCCTTCCTAAATAAAACCACCACCACCAACAAAAAGAGATATTCCTGGTGAATAAGATAATGATATTGATAAGATAATGAATATCTTATTAATAACATGGTAAATATTGATTTAGTCATTTTTATGATTATTATCACATGCCCAAGAATGTCAGACTTGTCTTTTGTCTTAGCAACCAAGGATATATGAATGTGTGTGCAATTCACAAATGGAAAATGTACTATGATGGATGACCTGGAGGCAGAGAATGAGGCTCCAAGTCCCTGTAAATAGGAAGAACTAGAGGTTGTATCTCAGACAAATCAATTGATAAAGTATTATCAATATATCAATGTTTAGGGGCTGGAGCAATAGCACAGCAGGTAGGGCATTTGCCTTGCACGCGGTCAACCCAGGTTCGATTCCCAGCATCCCATATGGTCCCCTGAACACCGCCAGGAGTAATTCCTGAGTGCATGAGCCAGGAGTAACCCCTGTGCATCACCAGGTGTGACCCAAAAAACAAACCAAAAAATATATATCAATGTTTGTATTAATTTAGTAAAGTTTCAGTAGTATTTTCAATGGTATTTACATTTATGGTCTTGCCTACGTAGTGAGCTTATTTTACCACTCCAAAGTGTCCAAGACCCCCTCACAGCCCTATTTTGCCTACTGTCAATCTATAGCCCTCCCATCTAGTGTTCTTGGTTTATATTGACTTGTGGCATTCAGGGAAAGTAAACATCACATATTACACTTTAAACTTACACATATTTTTGCATCAATGCCATCTCACTGAAGCTGAGGCTGAGAAAGTACTGGTTAGGTTTGACTATGTGTTCATTTTCCCCATAGAGTTTGTCCCATAAACAAATGCACATGAAGTTAAACTCAAACACAGTTATCAGTCATCTTATTTCCTGTGAGTAAAATTTATAAAAATATTTGCTACCAAATATATTGAGACTAAAGAAGAGTCTCATATTTGAAAAACAAAATATTTATTATTTTATGCTATGTCACTAATATAAATATTTCATATAATGATAAAATCTCATGCTCAGATAATACAGTTGGCCTCATTATGTATCCTTTGAGTTTTCTTCACCTTCTCTAACCCAATCTCATACCTTACCTGAATTAATTTAGTACGTTTCTAATCAATATTCTGGAATTTAATATCACACACTTAAAATTGATTCCTAAAATGAAGATGGAATGAACTTGGAAAAATTATTTTGCTCAAATCTTCGTCATAACCCTTTCCCAAAGTACTTAACCCTCCATACCCCGAACTGCTTGCTCGATATCTGTTCATTATTTTCTATCACAGCAGTATGTTTATTTATTTTCTGGCTCGTACTGAAAGTTATTAAATTCTGTATCTTATATTTATAGTTGTGTATTCACTAGACTTTATGCCTCTTGAATGAAGGGGATCATTACTCTTGTTGTTCATTATATCACCATTTAACATAGTCTTACACATAGAAGACATTCTATGAATATCTGAGGAATTAATGTGCCCTAATTTTTTACTTACAGAACTGCCAGAAATAAGAATAAGCTAATACTAGAATTTATGGATAAAGCACTAAAACCTAGATATTCTAAAATTCTTGAATCCTCAGAACATTCATTGGTTGCAATATAAAAATGCACTCATAACAAAGTACCATAGGTCTCCAATTTAAAGAAGGGATTAGCAGCATCACAGACAAAAATAGTCTGACATTATTTCTGACATTATCTATCTCCTTTATGTTGCAAAATAAAATACACACCACGTGTGTAGTATTTGTAAATTGACATTTGCCAAATGCAATCACAAGAACCAAACATGAAACATACTCAATATAATGTATGTAATACTCTGAAAACCTCCCAAAATTCAATGTCATGTTAAACTAAAAAGGTGGGTGAAGGGCCATTCTACATAAAATAAGAATTTTATAAATATCAAATAAGCATAGTATGCAGTTTTTTTATATATTCTGTCTAAAAAGTGTTTTAGGAAAAGTGGGAAAATTTGAACACCATACGTATATTAAATATGAATAAATTAAATATATTTTATATACTTAAAATTTTTGCTTAGGCAACATTTTTTAAAGAAATTATGATATGTTTAAGGCAAAGTGACATGTTGAACTTGTTCAGCAAAAGATCATCTATGAAACTTATATTATTATATTACATATACGACTTGCATATAGTATTGTTACATTTCATATATGTAATTATTAAACATAATTACTGTTATGTTGTGTTGCATTGTGAGGATCGGGCCCAGAACAGAACACAAGAATCTATTTAGCTTTCTTAAGACTCTTTTTACAGGAGCCCGCATTCTAGAATAACTTGATTTTCTGCCCCTGAGCAAGGAATTCAGATACAGGCACCCCGGTTCGCAAGAACGGTGGTGGTCAGACCAGATTATCAGACCCATATCACATGACCCGTATCACAAGACCCAGGACTGCCCCCAGAACCAGGACATTCCTGAATATTGGTGCAAATACTGATCTCTAAAACCATAGGCTAAGGAGTGATGTCCTTTTAAATGGATTGGTTAAGAAAGTTTGCAATATTATAAATCTATTGGCTATGAAATGCGTGGGCTCTGCTGTAACGGCCGGGGAAGGCCTATATAAGATCTCCTTTGGAGAAGCTCGGGGTCTTTGGCCCAACCTGCTGGACCTGCGTGTCCGTGTAGGCAGCTGGACCCTGGCTAGCCAGTCTTACAATAAACCCTGCTTGCTGTTTGCAGTCTCTGGAGTCTCTTTGTCGTTATAGGGAGATCTCGATCCGCGCCCTAACAGCATTACCTTACATGCATAAATAGATATCATGCAAAAGACATAAATATAAAAATATTTATATAAAAGAGAGAATGGAAGCATGTTAATGACTAAGAAATCAAGATTATGGTTTACCTATGTAAACTATCAAACTATTCTTTGAACTTTTTTAGAAACCTAACTATCTATAAATTCATGAACTATGCAACAAAGTATAAAACAAGGGGCTTTTTTTTTCAAATCAATAGATTAGGCAACTCTTAAGAAGATAGTCGCCTGCATAATATAAAAATAAATATAAATTACTGTTGTGCATATGAGTTATACATGAAAAGGAAAGTTGACCAATTTTGAAATAATTTGGAAAAGTACAATGGTATTACTTCCTTTTGCTTTCTGATATAGAACTAGCACAGTGTGCCATGAAGCTCACTGTTTTCTTGAAATGTGACATGTTTTCTCCTGGAGACAGAAAGTAAAATCTGGCTTCTTAAGAGCATGCTAATTTTAATTGTTGTGATCAACTTGGCCTACAAGTATTGTAAAATAAACCTAGTGGGTGTACTTGCCACATGCAAGTGAGTTAATCATCCCAGACTCTGGATCTGCCATCTTGTGGACATCTCAATAACTTTACAGCATCAGGATTGACTGCATTTATCACAGCTATTCTGTGCTCTAAGATGAATAAGACAGCTAATGTTTTTCTCTGGAAATAGACTGCCCTGACTCAACTCTTAATCCCAGGCTGTATTTTACAATCTTCATGATATTTTCATTATGTAAGTTAAATGCATCAATTAACATTACAAAAATAAATCATAAATCGTTATGCTTGTGATATCTGTAACGTCTGATGTTATCTACAATTTTAATTTAAAAGCTTAAATGTGTTTCCTTATGGAATGGATATACTAGTTATGCTCACATTTAGGGACTGACTGACTGTCAACAGACAGTAGAAAACATGATTGTCCTCTGCATATGTGAATCCACTTAGAGATTATCATAGATACTTAATAAAGAATACAGCTTTGCTTGAGGATATGTTTTCCCTATATTCTCATACATTATATTTCTTGTTTTCCCGTGTTCTTTTTTTGTTTTTCATTTGAGTAAACACAGAAATTAGATTTAAGCAGAAGTAAATTTATTTGGGGATAGTAAATTGAATGTGTCACCCATTCTTCTCTCTCATCCTTTCAGGTCCTATGAACACACAGTCTGTTTCAACAAAACTTAAAAAAAAGAAAGAAAATTGTGCTACAGATTTACTGATCTATAAGGAAGGTATTTGGGTTTAACAAATTCATTTTTCTCTTCAGATACATACTCCCAACATTATGCAGAATTTATGTGTTATTCTTTTTATTTTATTTTATTTTTTTATTTAAATTTTATTGAATCACCATGTGGAGGGTTACATAGTTCTCAGGATTATGTCAGTTATACAATACTCAAACACCCTTCCCTTCACCAGTGCCCATATTCCATCACCAACCACCCCATTATACCTCCCGCCCCTCCCGCCTCCCCCAGTCCCCGCCCTTGTAAGTGATAAGTTTCACTTCGTTTATGCTTTATCTTGGTTACATTCCATGTTTCAACACACAACTCACTATTGTTGCTAGGGTTTCCCCCAAAAAAAGAAAAGACAGTCCTACTGTCAAGGGAGCATTTGATAGCTCTCCATTTCTGAGAATGTAGAGATATTAAGTCCCACTGTTTGTTACATAACTTTTCCATTTTTCCCCCCCCCTCGTCCCGCGCCACTGAGTTCATGCCTGATTAGTAATCACCACGCTGCCTGATACAGGAAAAAAAAACGAAAAAGATGGTTATTTCCCGTCATCAGCCGGCGTGGGGCTCTGGCTTAGTTGATAGTCTGGTAGAATGTCTGCAAGCAGTTTCTGGAACCAAGAGTAATACGCTGGTATCGGCCCCGGCTCGAGATTCCACCAGCGTCCCGCTGTTCCAAGTACATAGTAATTTATTCCCTTGTATCCCATTCCCACGTCACCAGGTCCGTGTCAGCTTAATGGACATCATACTATGGTTAACGCCACGCCGCGTTTCTTCCCGAGAAAGAAGGATATTTCTTCTCAGCCGGCATGGGGATATGGCTTAGTTCAGTCTATAGAGATGGCTACCACTTTGATTGCCTTCAATATTTCAGCAAAAGACTTACTATTCTTGTTAGGATTTCCCACCAAAGTCCGACCCGTTAAAAAGGAACCATTTCATATTGCTGATGATCAAATGACATTAGGTCGCACGGCCATGGCAGTGGCCTCGCAGCTTTGAATTTCTGTATAAAGTCCAGGGAAAGTACAGCCAGAAATTACACGTCACTACAAACTTTAACCCTATTATGGTCCCCCCAAAGACCAACCCATTACAAAGGAACCATTTCTTATTGGTGATGATTAAATGACATTAGGTTGCGCAGCCATGGCAGCGGCCTCGCGGCTTTGAATTTCTGTATAAAGTCCAGGGAAAGTACAGCCAGAAATTACACGTCACTACAAACTTTAACCCTATTATGATCCCCCCAAAGTCCAACCCGTTACACAGGAACCATTTCATATTGCTGATGATTAGATGACATTAGGTCGCGCGGTTTTGGATTTCTATATGAGGTCCATGGAAAATTCTTTTGGTAATTGCATCACTTGCTGGCGGCGCCTGGGCCAGTAGCTCCGAGCACACAGTTTGGAGGCATTTTGGGGGCGCTGCTCGTGTCCAAAGTGGTTCAGTCGCCTCCGGGGTCTATCTCGCGCGGCAGCAGAAAAGAGCATACCCACATGGCTCTGTGCTTAAATACGGGCACAGGGTGGATCCAGAAGTCCCGCCCCATCGGCTTTCCCGGGCTTCCTGCATAGTCTAAAAACCGGCTGTTGCCTCACTGCGTTCAAAAAGAAAGAGTTGACAGACAAAAGACCATATCCCGCTGGCCGCGCCTGGGCCAGTAGCTCCGAGCACACAGTTTGGAGGCATTTTGGGGGCGCTGCTCGTGTCCAAAGTGGTTCAGTCACCTCCAGGGTCGATCTCGCGCAGCGGCAGAAAAGCAAGAATTTATGTGTTATTCTTAATTCAATAGATCATTCTGTAACATTTACTGATCATCGAAAAGATTACAGACATTGAAGGCAGAAGGCTTACAGTAGTGGACTTCAGTTTTGTAAGCAGAAAAAAAGGTATCATGTGCATATAATTATATTTAATGTTCATAAAGATTTTGAACTTATTAACAGATGATATGCTAATTGATTATACTATATACCAAGATATATATATATATTTAAAAGCAAAGTATATAATCAAACTTTGAGTTTCATTAATAATTGTGGTCAAAATATTTTAAGTCTATTGATTGACGATACTTAAAAAGTACATACCTATATGGGAACTCCAGGTCTTCTTGGTTCAGCCTTGGGAGATTATAGGAATCCAGGAATTTATCCATTTCTTCTGGGTTCTCTTGTTTCGTGGCATACAGATTTTCAAAGTAGTCTCTGATGATCTTTTGAATTTCATTGGTTTCTGTTGCGATGTCCCCCTTTTCATTTCTGATTCGACTTATAAGTGTTCTCTCTCTCTCTTTAGTCTTGCTAGTGGTTTATCAATCTTATTTATTTTCTCGAAGAACCAGCTCTTGGTTTCATTGATCTTTCGGATTGTCTTTTGGGTTTCCATGTCGTTAATTTCTGCTCTAAGTTTTATTATCTCTTTCCTTCTGCCTGGTTTGGGCTCCTTTTGTTGGTCCTTTTCTAAGGTCTTGAGCTGTGAAGTCAAGTTATTTATGCGGGCCCTTTCTTCCTTCCTGAGATATGCTTGCAGAGCTATAAATTTTCCCCTTAAAACGGCTTTAGCTGTGTCCCACAGTAGCTCGTGTCTTCATTCTCATTTGTTTCCAGGTACCTTTTGATTTCCTCCTTGATTTCCTTCCTGACCCACTCATTGTTCAACATCGAGCTATTTAATTTCCAGGTGTTTGATTTATTTTTCTGCATCTGTCCATGATTAACTTCTATTTTCAGTGCATCAGAGGCACATGAGAAAATGTTCAACATCACTAATCATCAGGGAAATGCAGATCAAAACAACCATGAGATATCATCTCACACCATAGAGACTGGCCCACATCCCAAAAAACAAAAGCAACCGGTGTTGGCGTGGATGCGGGGAGAAAGGGACTCTTCTTCACTGCTGGTGGGAATGCCGACTGGTTCAGCCCTTTTGGAAAACAATATGGACGATTCTCAAAAATTAGAAATTGAGCTTCCATTTGACCCAGCAATACTACTCCTAGGAATATATCCCGGAGAGGCAAAATGGTATAGTAGAGATGGCATATGTATTTCTATGTTCATTGCAGCACTGTTTACAATAACCAGAATCTGGAAAAAACAAGAGTGCCCCAAAACAGATGACTGGTTAAAGAAACTCTGGTACATCCACACAATGGAATACTATGTAGCCGTCAGAAAACATGAAGTCATGAAATTTGCATATAAATGGATCAACATGGAAAGTATCATGTTGAGTGAAATGAATCAGAAAGAAAGAGACAGACATAGAAAGATTGCACTCATATGTGGAATATAATGTAACTGAGAAGTACAAGTTGGCAACGATGCAACTTCTGGCAGATATCTCTCTGGACTTAGTTACTAAAATACTAAAATACAGAAACCCAAAACCGAGAGGCCGCTAAGTGTGGTCACTCGACCTCATACCTCTTCATCCTCAGCAATGGAAAACAAATTACCTAATGCTTCCTTTTCAGCAGGTCTGACTTTAGGGGAGAGACTCTCCAAACAATAATAGTGAGTTTTGTTGAAATAGTGTATGCAATCAAAGTGAAAGTAAAGTGAAATTTATTAGTTACACATGCAGGGGGGCTAAGGGTGGGGGATTAGGGGTGTGGGGGTGCGGGGTGGAGCTATACTGGGATTCTTGGTGGTGGAATATGTGCACTGGTGAAGCGATGGGTATTCGAGCATTGTATAACAGATTTAAACCTCAAAACTTTGTAACTTTCCACATGGTGACTCAATAAAAAATTTTTTTAAAAAAGTACATACCTATATAGTTAATTCATAGTATACAAAAAACCCTGCATGACAGAGCCTGGCAAGCTACCCGTGGTGTACTCAATATGCCAAAAACAGTAACAATGACGGTCCTCATTCCCCTGACCCTGAAAGAGCCCCCAATATGCCATCGGGCTACACTAGCACATAACAGGGACAAATGGAGATGTTACTGGTGCCTGATCGAGCAAATAGATGAACAACAGGATGAGAGTGATACAGTGATACAAAAAGACAAATGGAAGCAAAATAAGTAATAGTCTTACCTATATTTGTAAGTACATAAATATATATAGGCATAATGGCTTTGTAATCATCCATGATGATTGAGTATAAGCATCCAAGATGCTAAAAGTTTAACATGGTATAAAAACTTAGCATAAATATTAGCATTTAATGCAATATGAAAAGGAATTTTTAAAATTAAAAACTATAAAATTGGTGATATTATATCTGAAATCAATAACTGAAAACTTTTTGAACACTTACCTTGCTATAAAAAGCAACGCTTACTAAAATGTCACTGGGAGTTTTTAGAGCAAAAAAGATATATTCAAGGACTCAAAAAGCATAACAGGTATTCCCACAGCTTAGTAGATAAAATTTTTGAATACTTTTTTTAATCATCAAAGAAAGATTGAAATACTAAAGTATATAAATTACAGAGAAGTTGAAGAAATTATTTTGAAGCAAATTCAGACTACTTAAATGTAGAGATAATTCTAAATCTTACAAATGTGATTATAAAGCTTAAATACGTGGTCTAAACATTCTTCTTTAAATAGAGAGAAGTTTGGGCCAGAGAGATATTACAATAGGTAAGGTTTTTCTCTTGCATGCTGCCGACCCAGGCTTGATTCCTGCAGGCACAATACATGTTCCTCTAAGCCTGATAGGAATGATCCTTGAGAAAAGAAAGAGAGAAAGAGAGAGAGAGAGGGAAGGGGAGAAGAAAGAAAAAAGAAAGAGAGAAGGAAGGAAGGAGGGAAGGAAGGAAGGAAGGAAGGAAGGAAGGAAGGAAGGAAGGAAGGAAGGAAGGAAGGAAGGAAGGAAGGAAGGAAGGAAGGAAGGAAGGAAGGAAGGAAGGAAGGGAGGGAGGGAGGGAGGGAGGAAGGAAGGAAGGAAGGAAGGAAGGAAGGGAGGGAGGGAGGAAGGAAGGAAGGGAGGGAGGGAGGGAGGAAGGAAGGAAGGGAGGGAGGGAGGGAGGGAGGGAGGGAGGGAGGAAGGAAGGAAGGAAGGAAGGAAGGAATGAAGGAAGGAAGGAAGGAAGGAAGGAAGGAAGGAAGGAAGGAAGGAAGGAAGGGAGGGAGGAAGGGAGGGAGGGAGGGAGGGAGGAAGGAAGGAAGGAAGGAAGGAAGGAAGGAATGAAGGAAGGAAGGAAGGAAGGAAGGAAGGAAGGAAGGAAGGAAGGAAGGAAGGAAGGGAGGGAGGAAGGGAGGAAGGGAGGAAGGGAGGAAGGGAGGAAAGGAGGAAGGAGGGAGGGAGGGAGGAAGGGAAGGAGGGAGGGAGGGAGGGAGGGAGGGAGGGAGGGAGGGAGGGAGGGAGGGAAGGAGGGAGGGAGGGAGGAAGAGAAATTTTTAAAAAGACTTTTAGGTAGAAATAATAAGAAAAATCCTGGATCTCAAACTGAAAGACCTTAAAGATAATCTTGGTGTATATAATTTTCAAAATAATTATTGCATCCCTTAAAACACATAAGAAAATTTTTCTTTCAGAGGGTAAGGATGTGTTTCAAAGGATGCAAACTTTGTTTTGCAAAATGAAAACATTTTGGGAATGTATAGCATGGTAGAGTGTGTATAATTATCACTGCATCTTTAGAAATGGTAGAATTAGTAAATTTCACGTTCATATTTTGGTGAAAATAAATGTATGTCTTTTAAAATTAAGAAAATAAAACAAAGTATATGCCATTTAACACAATACAGTAAGGAAAAATGCATTCTAAATATTACTCTAAAATAAAAAATAATAGGTATATGAAGCTTTGAAGAATATTCACAATAAAGTCAACTCAGGAAATTATTTTGCCTCCTTAATATTTAACAACTCCTAAAATAAATTTTTAAGTAACAGAATTATAGAATTTGGGGGTTAACTACAATAAATTAATGCATGATTTATAAATCTGCAAAGGTTCCTAAGGGATGTTAAATAGAAAAATAAATAAGGTAAGTATATGGCAAGCATGAGCAATTTCTGAAAGAATAACAAGAGAAATAATATTTCAGACAGCATAAAATTAATAAAAAACAATAAATTAATTGAAAAGATTTAAATATATCTGCCAAAATAAAATCAATTTGCAGGATTAAAAATATTAACCTAAATAGTTTTATAGTGAAAAATAAGTGTTTTGTATTTAATCTCATAAAATGCATAACTATAAAATATATGCATAACTTTTAGAATATTGAAGAAATGTTTTAATTATACTAATATAAGAACTTGGAAATAATTTTTTATCCAATATTAATAGACTGAGAAAATAAGTACATATATTTATATGATATCACAAAAAATTAGATTAATTAACATTGCTCTGTGTCCACAGTGGCCACTAACCCCTTTCACCCAAGACATTATATTGCTAGCTCAAATCTTAATAGCTAGTATTTGCAGTAGTATGAGTTAAAATCATTTGAACAAAATAGGTGAGTAAATTTTAAGTAGAATCAGCCTGTCTTTTGAAGAAGAATAAAATTCCTTATGAGATTAACTAAATAAATAAATATAAACATTTTATGAGATTAAATGCAGAAAACTTAAATATTGAGGAAAACAACTGGTTAACTAGTCAACACTCAGGAGATAATATTTTTAAAACATAAGGCTGCCCAGGCACAGGGGGATTCTCCCCCATCCCTCTGGGTAGTTCTTGGACTGGTTCTGCAATTGAAATAGCACTAAGATGAATTGGAAGATGAAAAAGATCAGATTTATAAAGCAGGCACAGGAGAGTTACACAGATTATGCTGGTACTGGTTTCACTGAAGGAGAGCAGGGTCTAAATCTTGAACCAAAGAATGAAGCAAGGGAACCCACAGTGTTAAGAGACTGGGTACTGTACAAAACTAGTCTTCAGTCTGAAAGTAGATTGATTTCTCAGGCTGAGAGGACATGTTTACGAATAAACCTTTATTTGCCTGGATGATCCCTCCCTACCTCCAGGTATGTGTCTGTAGGTGATAAAAAGGAGCAGCATTCACCTCTTTCACTGGGCTTAAGCAAAGAGTTTCTCTAATGCCAGAGGGCTTCCATTCTTCTCATCTCAAAATAGTCTGCATATTTGAGCACAATTTTTAAGGAAGAACAATTCTGAGATTCTTGAAGAAACTTCTTTTGAGTAACTTCAAGACAGAAAAATAAGAAACATATGTACCATGGAAACACTAATCAAAAGAAGGCTGTTACAGCTGTATCAGTAACAGGCAAAGAACACCTTAACACAAATAGTACTACTCAAGTTGAAAGAGACATGCCACAATAACAAAAGAGTCAATTTAACAGGAAGATACACAATCTTAAATTTGTAAGCAGCTAATAACAGAGAATCAAAACCTATTGAGGAAATGTTGACAGGCCCAATGGAAAAGAAGAGAAAAATCCACAATCATAAATTAAGATATTAATGCATCTCTCACAGGAACTCTTAAGTTCCCCAAAAGTCAAAGGACTAATTTTCTATCGCAACAAAATGAAAGACATTCCTCAGAATTTATGAATGTTTCACCACCATTAAAAAGCTGATGTCACACAAGACAAATAATGGTGTTTTGTGAGGCATATCAAGTAATAAAATGTCTTGAAGTTACATTGTCTCATTTTAAAGGAAAATATTGTGAATTCCACATTCCACTTAAAGCACAAGAAAGAACAATAAAATAGGTACCATTGATATCTGTGCCTTCTAACTTCTCTGACAAAAGCTCCTGATATAATATAGGGATCTTATGTTATATAGTCCATCCTAAAAATTCTAAAATGTCCATAGCTAATTTACCTATTCAGTATTATTTCTTCATTTTGTCTATTTTTTAGTTTTTGTGGCTTTATCGTCTCATATATTTCAATGTGAATGTCATCTCTTCATAAAATATTTCCTTGAACACTTAATCTGATGTAAGACTTCTTTTTCTCTTCATTCTTATGACCCATACTCTCCTCTTATAATATTTATCAAAATTCATTATTTGTCCTTACTTTCTGAACATTTTAAAATCTGTCTACCATGTATACTCCCTTAGAGAAAAAAAAAATGTATCTGCTTCATTATATCCCTGGCATTTAGTACTATGCCAAATTCAGAAGAAATCTTCCTGTGATGATTCTTTCTTTTGGAATTAATTTCAAAACATTTTTCCAGAAACAAATAATGTTTCAAGTATTTTAATAGAATAAATACTCTTATCATGTGAATGTTACCATGTGAATCAATTAATTGAGGGGAAGGCATGTATAAAAACTGTCCTACCAATGGTAAATAAACCACTCTTCCTCATGTTTTGAAAATTCCAGGTTTCTTCATGCCACCCTGGATCTATATAAGTGGTATAAGTTTCTGATATTATGATTTTAATAGCTGGATTATTCATTTAAAAATAAATCATTATAATGAATATATTGCCATTATGTCACACAAGTGCTAGCAAAATCATCAGATAAGGAACTAAACCATCTACACCCATTAAAGTGTCTTTGGAACTTTATACACATATTGGTATTATATTGACTGCCCAAGTGATAACTATGGTTAAAACTAAAAATGACTTAACAATTTAAAATAAAGGCAATGAGTTCTATGTGAGGATATTAATATATAGGCAAGGAGGCAATGACAAAGCCTAAGTATGCCAAATGACCAACACTCACCCACCTCCAATCCAAATAAATAAAAAGTGGCTCTGACAATATACCTCTGAAGCCACATACATGTAAGATCTGAATTACGCCAATCTGAGGAGTTTTGAAGTCCCTCTGACAGGGGAGTTTCTAGAGCTTTCTCCAGATTTAGAAGCAGCTGCTGGAGACACGGCCTGGAAGAATAGCGTTCCCTTCCTGAAGGAATTACAAGGGAAGTTCTAGACTCCAGATCCCATAGATTTGGAAAGGTTGGACTGCATCACAATGGTTCATAACCTGCTTTTTTTACTGTTATTTGAATCGTATGCTTATACTTCCATTACATTAAGTTGCCCTGAAAATCAAGACTATACTTATACTGTATCTCACTGCATATTTATTGTATCCTGTTTATTCCGTCCAAAACTAAGATGGTTTACAATCTTTCATCAAGCAATTTCATCATGAAATTGTCACATGATATAATTGTACTGTCATGACAGAGCAGCAGTGGTGCCAATGGCATAGGCCTGCACAGTTTCTTCTTTCGCAGTGCTAGTCACTAGCTAAGAATTCTCAGTCCTCTCACAATGGCAGTTTATTTCCACTTGCATGGTTTGTTTAAAGTGCTGCATGCTAACAATGTTTTGTCACTCAGCCCAATAAAAAGCCCTAGGTGCAAGAGCAAACAGCCTGGCAGGTAAAGACTCTATGAATAAGTCATATGACATGGAAAGTCGTATCTTTCTTTGTGGGTCTGAACTATTCTAGTTTAACATATTCATGAGTATCCCCTGGATCCTAATATTGCACAAAAGGCAGTTTGGAAAGAAATGATTTTCAAGTAATCCAAACACATTTTTTTTAAGTTTCACATATGTTTGCATCCCACTTTCTGGCAAAAGGGGAAAAAATTAAAAGCATAAAATCTTCAACAATAGACCAGAGAAATAGTAGAGTGGTTAAGTGGTTAAGACTAGTAAGTGGTTAAGTTTAAGCCTTACATGAGCTCAAACTTCATTTGATCCCTAGAACTACATGGCTTCCTGTGAACTGCTTATAAGACTCATTGAAAAGTCTGGGATGAATAACAGCTGAAATATTATATGATGACTTTGAGAGGTAATGAAACCTCCCCACTGAGATCAAAGATGTTAGATTATGGAGACCTGAACCATATACTATAGCAATGCAGGTAACTGGTCACTTGAATGGTCCTGCCGCCAGTGTTGAATATGCTTTTGTACTTCAAATTAGCCAATAAAATATGATCCCATGAAACACCAAGTCTAGTATAGGCAAAGTAAGAACAAAGCCTTTCTATCTCTTATCCTTGCCCCTCTACCACACACTCCTACCTGTGAAACTGTGTGTGGTCCTTTAAGGTTCTGTGTATCCTTCAAGATTTGCAAATAATAAACTTTGCTCCTCAAACTTTCCTAATTGTTGTTCTTTTTTTTTAGTTTAGTTTTCTTTCTGAAGTACTTCCGAATAAAATCCACAACGATCTCCCTAATCACAACATTGTTCTTAGTGGAGGAAATAATCTATGGATGGAGTCTTATTATGAGAAATATATGAAGGGGAATGTCTCCAGCATACCTAGACAGAGCATTGACATCAGTTCTCTGAAATCTACACTACAGCGGGTAGGGCATTTGCCTTGCACACGGCTGACCCGGGTTTGATTCCCAGCATCCCATATGGTCCCCTGAGCACCGCCAGGGGTAGTTCCTGAGTGCAGAGCCAGGAGTAACCCCTGTGCATCGCCGAGTGTGACCCTCCCCCCAAAAAAAGCAAAAAAAAAAAATCTACACTATATAAACAAAGTACTGTAAAGCTACATACATTTTCTAAATGATCCTAGAAAAGTATTGCTTCCTAAATGTCAAAGATTACATAACAAATTAACAGGCAATTGTTCCAATAATACAAAATATAAACCAAAGATACCAGAAAAAAATTAAATATAATTCCACTTACATAAAAATTTTAGGTTTTCCTTTATTTTATGTAGAAGAGCAAGAAATTATAAAACTAGAAAAGTACCTAAACACTATATTTTAAAGAAACTGATTGAAACCTGAAAATTGCCTTTGAAATGAGTATATCAATGAATCCATGGAACTGGACCAGAAAGGCATTATATTTTCACTGCATTCTGCAAGCCTTAAAAAACATAGAGAACTTTTATTTTATTCTCCCCATGATTCATGAATCAAAGTTTGTAAGTACTTTATGGAATGTGAGAAACAGAAAGGGGTAAGTAACCATGCCTTTCCTTGTATGCAGACTGAAATGCAAATCCAAATCTTTAGATTCCCACAGAAACATTCTTTCCACTAGACTGGACCATCCAATCTCTGAGGTAATTGAAAAGCCTTTTACTAAGTACCTCTAAACAATGAAAATAAATTGAAGACATAATCCCAGATTTTCTTCAGGAAATCTAGATACAAAACAATTCCATTTACATACATATGACCTAAGATTCAGGTTTCAAAACAATCTATACACAGATATAAAGGTGTCATGGATGTGTTTTTATGACTGTCATTAAACTCAGAGAAAAGGAAAGAGTAATCAATTTTAAGTAATTTAGTCATATCTTCAATAAGGAAAAAGGCTAGATTATGGAGGAAAAATGAAATCCAGTGTTCTGGTTATACTGATAGCAATTACAGGAATAATATCCTAACAGTAGATTCCCATTAAAGTGTACTTGATATTCTGCATGATTGTAATTCATTAACTACAACTGCTTTTCTGAAGTCACATCCTATCATTTAATGCTTTCACTTTTATCTCAAAACCTGCAGTCGATGAAGCTAATTACTTAATAAAAGGACTGCCTGGCCAGGCCAATGTTAAAGTAGAAATTACACCTACAGGGAGTAGAAAAGATAATGATGAGGTGAATTTTTTTACCTGGAAGCTGAGCATTTATCTGATATGGGTTTGCCATTTCATCATCCTTTATTTCTACAAAGTCAAATTTAAATCTAGGGGAAAGTCACAGTGATTGGGAGGGTGAGAATAGGGAGATACACAGAATGAAGACTTGGAAACATTTTAGAATTTGGCTGTATTGGAAAACTGCCTCCATGCTTATTACAACTCTAGAGTCCCAGGTCACTGAAGAAGTGGCTGTCCTCTTCCATCAGCACTGAGCATCAGAACTACCATGGGGATTCTTGTGACTCTATATGCTCAAAGCTCACCCAAGTCTATTAAATATCGATCGTAGCAGTGTAACACTGTCGCAGCACTGTCATGCTGTTGTTCATTGATTTGCTCGAGTGGGCACCAGTAACGTCTCCATTGTGAGACTTGTTGTTACTGTTTTTGGCATATTGAATATACCACGAGCATTTTTCCAGGCCCTGCTATGTGGGCGGGATACTCTCGGTAGCTTGCCGGGCTCTCCGAGAGGGATGGAGAAATCTAACCCAGGTCGACTGCATGCAAGGCATGCTGTATATTTATCTTTGACTTAAAAACATGCAGATGATACAATTGGACATGGCGAATTAATACTCTTTGCAGCTCCCGAAATGCATAAATTTCATATGGACTTTATCAACACTCGAATGTCAGAATCATTTCTGAAAAATAATAAATCCAAAACATGACACTTTGACTCAATGATCATTTTGAGTTGGTGGCAAATGAGACTAAACATGAAAAGTCTTCACCATTTTTCTATCTGCATTATGTAATTTTTTTCACTAATTAATTTTTTAGCCTCCATGATTTACAATACTATTACTGGTAAGGGTTCAAAAGTTCAATGTTCCCACAAGTATCCACTTTCCTCCCCACCACTGTCCAATACCCCTCATCCCCACTACCCAACCACTCCCCATGAAGCTCAATTCCGCTCAATTCCATGGACCAATTCTTAAGTTCTGTTGCCTTTGGGAATTTGTTATTTTCTTACGGTTTCTCTTGATACAAAGAGAGAGATCATTCTGTAGCTATCCCTTTCTTTCTGGGTAAGTTCACACAACATGATACTGTCCAGTTCTATCTATGTAGCAGAACATGACAAGACATATTTTGTCTTTTCTTATAGATTAGCAGTATTCCATTGTGTATATGTATCATGCTTTATTTATCCAGTCTTCTGTTCTTGAACATGGGTTGTTTCCAGATATTGGAATAATTCTACAATGAACACAGCAGCACAAAAACCTTTTCTGAACATTTTTGGGGGACTATGGGATAAATACAAAGATGAGAAATTGCTGGGTAATATGGTCATATAAAAAGTATCTATATTGTTTTCCAGAAGGGTTGAACGAGTCAACATTTTCCTTTCCAATAAGGGCTCATTTTAACCCACATATCTGCCAACACTTACTGTTTTTGATCTTTTTGACGTTGTGCCAGTCTCACTATGTGAGCTGATATCTCTTTTTTTATTAAGTTGCATTTCTCTAAAAACAAGTGATCTCTATATATCTGTATACTCATTGCCTATCTGTTTATTTTCTTTAATGAAATATGACCTTCTCCCTATATTTATGGGATTGATTGGATTTTCTCTTGTTCAGTTTTACAAAGGCTATTTATATATCATAAATATTTTCCCTTTGTCAAGTAATCAGTGGGCAAATACTTTTTCCAAGTCTGTGGTATGCTTTTTATTCTGGTCATCATTTTTTTATAGTTCAGATGCTCCTTAGTTTGATGTAGTCCTATTTATTTATATTTTCTTCCATTTTCTTAGACAGTGGAATTGAACCATTGAAAGCTCTTCTGAATTTATAGTCATCATATGTTCTGCCAATGTTTTCTTCAACATATCTTACGGACTAAATTATGATATCAATGTCTCTAATCAACTTTAAGTTGACTTTGGGGTGTAATTTTTTTAAATACATATTTTCATCCCTCCTTTTCTAGGAAGAAATGTAGCTGATCACCGAAGACAACTACAGGTGCTTTTAAGCCTGGAGTAAACTCCAAAGAAAAACTGTATCATCAACAAACTTTACTAAGGTTTACTAAAGGTTTTTTATTAATTCCTCCCATATATTTGTGTTTCAGTGGTTTCACCACCATTTAGGGGCTGGTGACTCCTTTTCTACATCTTCTCATCTTTCTGAAAGTATATTGGGATCAGAGACATAGTACAGAGTATCCTCTGCCTTGCAAACAGCAAATCTGCGTTCTATCTCCTGTACTATATATGGTCCCTAAGTCCCACCAGGACTTATTCTTGAAAGCACAGCCAGGAGTAAGCCCTGAGCACTGCTGCGTCTAGTCCAAATCCACTAAAAAATAAGCTAATAAAGTAAAAAAAAAATTGTAACAATAAGATTTAAGCTCAAATCATGGTCATGCCTTTAAGTTACCCATTGTTATTCACACACATATGATCAACATGCATGTCTGTACATGCATGCATTTTAATGTCTATGTAGTTTTAGTTTTGTTTTGGTTTTCTGGACATCAAACCTGAGCCCTCACACATGCAAGGCAAGTGCTCTCCTGCTGAGCCGCCTATCTAGCCCTTTCTGTGTTTTTCTCTATTTTATGTTTTATAGAGCCCAAACCAAGAACTAAGAATGGTATAAAATGAAATTAATTTGTTTATATCCCTCATATGTATTCAAGGTAAGTAAAAGAAAAAATCATATTAAAGAAATATTTTGGAACAATATTTTCAAGATCAAAAGTAAAATTTTAGAAAATTTTAAAAATGAGGATTAGAAACACATGTCCAAAAATGAGAGGTGGTTTACAACGCACAGCAGCAAAGTTTGTAAATACATTTTGAGTTAAGTCAGTCTCAAGCAGTAACTCTACAACAACTATTTAGGACAGTTTGATATGTTTTCCTGTGCTTGCATAGGGTGCAGTGATCACAATAGTTAACTTTATAAATGTTCCTAAACAAAGTCACCCAGAAGGAGAGGGCCAGACAGAATGATTCCTCTCATACATGGGGATAAGTTGCTATATGCAACGTGCACAATGAAAATGATGAGTAAGGCACAGACTTTAAACTTGAGATCTCACAGACTGTTGGAGAAGTGGCCACAAAACACAACATTGCAGTCTACTAGACATTATTGTTGAAATTGGTAAAGGAAACTCTGGGAAGACAACAATGCACTGTCATAGCACTGTCGTCCTGTTGTTCATTGATTTGCTCGAGCGGGCACCAGTAATGTCTCCATTTTGAGACTTGTTACTGTTTTTGGCATATCGAATACACCACAGGTAGCTTGCCAGGCTCTGCCATGTGGGCAGGATACTCTCGGTAGCTTGCCAGGCTCTCCAAGAGGGACAGAGGAATTGAACCAGGGTCGGCCGTGTGCAAGGCAAATGCCCTACCAACTGTGCTAAGACCAGAATGAGCTCCTTTAATCTGGGACCCATGAAAGGCCCTTGTTTCACTCAGAATCAAGGTGCTGATGGGTGGCTGGCAGTACTGACTTGAACAGAGTTTCAGCCCAATTTTTAAGTGTCCTTTCACAGTTATCTTGTATTTTATTCCTCACATACTATTAAATTCTAGCAGTCTCTTAAGGGGTCAAAAGGGAAAAAGTTTGCTTAATTAAAATGGCATACTTTTCATAGTTACTTGGTTTTAGCCTTTACAAAATGTCCACAAAAAGGTACTGAACAAGCAGGAAACATCTCAGAGTATAACTTTCTAAAAAAATAGAGGAAACTTTTGAAATTATAAAAACGTCTATAGAATATACTGACCACTGAAAAACACTGAAGAAAATGTTTTAGAAGGTCTCAATTTTTAAAGAAGCATCTTGGAAAGGAAATAAAAGAGGAATACAAGAATTCTTAAATAAATCAGGTTTTAGAGAACAGACTATTGAGCTCCTAAATAAGAAGTTAGAAAATTTATTAATGAGGAAAAATTATAATAAAACTTTTAAGATAGTCAGAGAGGGAAAGTCAGACTTAAATGAAAGAAAAATTGGCAAAACGACTTATGAGGAAGTGAACAGTGTATAAAAGACCCAGGTGAGAAATTTCTCTCCAGTATATGAAGATAACAGTGAGTTACTACTCTCTCCAAACCTCAGCAGAACAAAATTTAAAAGATAAGGCATAAAGTTTAAAACTCAAAGAGGTAAGCTTAAAAATAATCATCTAATAGATGAGAGTGAATCATTAGATAGCAGAGGGTGGGGGGTTGAGAGGGACAGATGGAGACTCAATCATTCAGATTTTGAAATAACTTGGCTGTTGGTATTTTTTAAAGGATGCATCAATGATAGGGTGATTGACAAATATTTACAAGAATGTGAATATGTATAAGAATGCACATAATAGAAAATATATCCAACTGTTTCTGAATTATGCTTTTTCATTTACATAGCTATCACAACCATCAGCTCAAAGTTAACTTTTATTCTTGACTATTGCAATACTTGGTTTTGCATATTTTTCTCTTTTTTGCTCAATTGTACTTTATCCCTTTATCCTTATTGTACTTAGTGGTTTTATATTAATGCAAATCTTTGTGCATGTGTATATGTATATTAAAAATTTCACAACCTCTACATGCAAAGTAAAAACAAGTTACTGTTCTTGAAGAAAATCATTTAGCTATGAAGAAATAATACTGCCATGCTCCATTTATTAATACAATCCAGAGTTCAGTAGCTAATTTTAGGATTTGATATTAATTCGTTTATGAAATAAATAACCTTATATGTCTTATAAATTCAATTTTTAAGTAATTTTAATTTGGGTGACTGTTGGACAGCATTGGGTTGTCCTTGCTCCTCCTGCAGGGAGCTTAAGGTTTATTGAGTCACTCCCACAACTGTGCCCCTAGGCACACCCAATTCCATCAAGCACTAATAATCCTATATTGCTTTTCTCTTTCCTTTATGCCATTTGCATGGTTGATTTAGCAATGTCCTTTTTGTATAGACACAGGAAGACAGTTAATTCTATGCTTTGGAACATGGGAGTTAATTGACTCCAAAATAATATTTACTCCTGGGCATCCATATTTACTTGACTTAAGCCTCAGTTGCCCTTAGTTCCTAGCACTGTAAGAGCAAGGTCCCAATGAAGGACTGGATGGACCCAGGGCAAGCTGTGAGCTACCCTGACATCAAAATGGGCCAGGCCAAATGCCGTACTACTTAACTATAAGTTAAGAGCACAGTCATAGACAAACTCTGTCATAACCCAAAAAGAAGTAACTGAATAAGGACCCTGCTGGATTAGGAAAGACTAAGCTAGCCTGAGGACTGTGGTCTGGAACATATAGTGATATGTCCCCAGGAAGAGACAAGCTTTAAGCTTAATATATCTCTTACTGTGTTCTTAAAAGATGACTAGAGGGGCTGGAGTGATAGCACAGCAGGTAGGGTGTCTGTCTTGCATGCGGCCGACCTGGGTTTGAGTCTCAGCATCTCATATGGTCCCTTGAGCACCACCAGGAGTAATTCCTGAGTGCAGAGCCAGGAATAACCCCTGTGCATCACCAGGTGTGACCCACAAAGCAAAAAAAAAAAGGCTAGAAATATTATAAGAGGTAAATTTACTTTGGTTGTTTAAATGGACTTCTAGCTGAGGAAAGGAAAAAGCAATACACCCTACATGGAATCCCACTATTGAGAAGATCTCTTAGTAATCTGGAGTGCTGAACCCTCAGATGAGATTTTGTCCATGCGTCAATCTCCTAAAGGAATGGCTTTACCTCTATTTGCTGTTATAAGGTTCAACCCCACCTTTGTGTATCCCCACCCTTTATGATTGTTATATAACTATGCTGTAAGGGGTAACAGGACGTTGGGGACTAGATGTTGAAGACTAGAAAATCCAGGACCAGGAGGATGAAAACTGAGACTTTGGGATTTTGAGGTCTTTGAGGACTAGAGGGTAGACAATGACTGGAGTAGAGGATTATGAGACTATGATGAGACAAGGAAGAAGATTCTTCATTCCCCCAGTCCTTCACTTGTCAGCCCATTGCCATCTTTCAGCCTGGGGAGGCGGCTCTCGGCCATTGAACCACAGAGTGCGCCCACGCATTCCTCTGGAGGCTCACAGTGACACACCTGGTGATGCTCAGGGCTTGCTGCTTACTCTACACTCAGGGATCATTCCTGGTGAGCGTGGGGATCTATATGTGTTCTGGGATCAAACTGAAGTCTGGTACATGCAAGGCAAGCACTTTACCAGTTATTCAATCTCTCCAGCACCTATAAATAAAAATTTTATTAAGGATGGGAGTCATATAAAAATGTAAAATAACTTAATTCAATTCATCAAGGGGACAAAAAAATCCCTCATTCTAAGACAGCTCTTTAGCCTAAAAACTTTGTGTTTTTTTCCTCTGCTCCATGATGTTCCAGAAAGGACACTTTAAAAATAAATAATGAGAAATAAAAGAACCTTCATTCACTATTGATGGGACTGTCATCTGGCTTAGCCTCTATGGAAGGCAGTACAGTGATTTCTTAAAAAATATTATAATATAATTTCCATATAATCAAGTAATTCTACTTCTTGGTATCTACCCCCAAATAAAAAAACAATCATTCACACTATATAGGCATATCTATGTTCATTAGTGTGCTTAACAAAATAGCCAGGATATGGAAATAACCTAAATACACAACCAAAAGTGAATGTATGAAAAAAGACATTGTGGTATATATTCTATATTATATGGAGTATTATGCAGCTATAAGAAAAGATGAAATAAAGCAGTTCCCTAAAACATAAATTAGAGGAATTAAAGGGTATCACATTAAGCAAAATAAGTCAGAGAAAGGACAAATACCAGATTTCACTTATTTCTGTTAAGTAGAAAAACAATACAAAACAATAGACAGTATTGAACAATGACAAACCCTTAGCATTGGACTACAAAACCATCTGCTAAGTAGAAGGGAAAGCAGGAGGAAAGAAGACCAAATCAGAGGTGATGTAGGGACAGTGGTAGAAGGTCTTGGGCATCGTGGTTGTGAATGGTTATAGTAACTTTTCTATGAGGAATTGCCTAGCAGAGCTTCCACTTTCTCAAAACATATTCAATGTCTATTCTACTAGTCCTCTCCTGTGCTATACAAAGAATATTCCTACTGAAAATGCATGCATGTATATAGAGTAGCATTTTTTTCATTAGATCATATGTCTCAAAGAAGTGCCTCATAGAAAAGTTAGACCCAAAGTAAGTAGATTTTATGTGCATAAATTCAGTGCACTGACTACACACTGGAATTCTACGGTAGCAGTTGATTGTGTGTACAAACATTATTCTTTAGTAATTGTGTTACTGCATGATATAGAAAATATGAATATTCTACCTTCGTACATATAATCACAAAATAATCTATCGATTCAAACTTTAATAAACTCCAACTTTCCTCAAAGAATAGAAGAACATGGCCATTTCCCCCATTAAAACATCAAGAAACAAGATGTTGTGAAATGAAGAAAATAATGTGTTAAAAACAAAAACAAGAGTGACCTTGAGTAGACCAAGTGGGATACCAGTGATGTGCCCAGTCTAGCATTTTCAGATAGAGACAGAAGAAATGATAGGAAAGGGAATGGGTGGGCAAAGATGCAGGGAAGGGGAAAGGAGAGAAAGAAAAAAACACCAGGTAAGGTTCGGGGTTACTGTTTCTAAGAATAAGCCAGAATTCAAGCAAAAGCATATAATTACCAGAACACTTCAGGTGCTGGCCTGAGGCTGTCCGTGAACCCAGAGTCCTGGTTGCTGCGTGAAGGATCAAGCCCTTTGGTGTCAGTCCCACCTCTGTTAACGGTTCTTCTCACTCAAACTCATTGTAGCTCTTAGATAATTTCAAATAGTTCGTTGTGCATTTAAAACTTATTAATAGTCAGGAACCAGATAAATTTCGATAAGGAGATGTCAATTATTGCTGAAGCCGTATACATTGCATAACAGTTGTTCCCAGAAAATGGGGGCCAGCATTCTGGAGAGCATTATCCCCTATAAAGTTTTATAGATACATTTTAAAACAGCCCAATGTCATATTTCATGCAGATACTGTAGGCACAAAAGCAGCACATAAAGCATATTTGTTTATTGCATAGGCTGAAGGAGAAATGAGAATTTCATCAGGGCAGCCAGCCAAGCCACTTCAGAACAGGCTGCACGGAATTTTACAAGCTGAATCGGGCAGGTCATGCCAGCAAACAATGACCAGAAATCCTACTTCTAAGCTAAAGGTGACCGCTACCAAGTTGTAAGGGATCTCTTCTGACTCAAAACTCCCACTGAACTTTAACTCCCTTTGGAGATGAGCACTTTTTATACTATATTTCTTTGCATTTGCTCTCTCTCCCTTAAGACACAGAATTTCTTTGATGAGAGAACCTGTATTTCATTCAGTCTTGTTCCTGATAGATGGTTCAGCACAGACAATAAAATTTCTATTTTGTGGTGTTGACTAGATATAGATATAGATATAGATATAGATATAGATATAGATAGATATCTTTGAGGAAAAATACACAGTTTAATAAAGGTTTTTCTGATGTTTTTCTATACACCTAGAGAGGTTTATTGTAAAATTTCCCAATCAATAAATAATTTACTACTGAAGGTCTTTATTTCTCACAAACTATAAATTTAAAATATTTAAAATAAAACATTTTAAGAAAAAGTGGTCCATAGTAAATTTTCCAAACTCTCTTTTAAAGAATTCTACCTGTTCAATATTCTAGACAATCATTATTTTTGCTTAAGGGATTTTAGAACTTGGGCATTTTAAAGCTTTTTTAGCCCATTTTTACAAATTTTATTAAACCACTGAAATTTTTATTACCTAAAACCCATCATAATACACATGGTCTTTACCATTCCCAATGATTCTCTTTTTGAAATATTGTTCTGGTATATTATAATGAGAAAATTAACAAAATATATTTTGCTATAATTCTTCCATATGTGCTTATTTCAATAATCTTCAATAAAACTATTTCAAGATTACTATTGTCAAGTTTATTTTTGTGATTATATAATAATAAGTAACATAAGTTATATGAAAATAAATGATGCGATTTTATAAATAAATACTTCCATTTATAGTTTTTGTATTATAAGAGAAAATATTCACTAATACCTACTTGTATGATTAAGAATATTCTGGATTATTTGGTAATTGTTTGTGGCACAATCTCATTGCATCCTGTCCCCAATCAGTTTTTTTAGATTATAAGCCCTGCTGCAGATGATAGGCTATCAGCTAATGAGTGACAAGCAAAAGTGACAGTATACCTATTCTGAGCTTTAGCTGCTTATAATTCACTTTGCTGTGCCTACTAGAACACCATGCATATAGTTAAAGATTATCAATATTTTATCAATAATTATCAAAATCAATATCAAAATATTGATGTGAAGATTATCAATATTTTATCAATAATTGTCAATATCTGTTGAGTGTACAAATAAACAATGAAAAATAATTTTGGTTTGGGGGCTATACCAAATTACTCCTAACTCTTCTCTCAGGGATCACTTCTGGTTGTGGTGGTGAACCACATGGGGTACCAGGGGTTAAAACCCAGATTGACCGCATTCAAGGCAAGTGCCTTAGCTTCTGTATTATCACTCTATAATTAAATTATTGAGTCAGCTGTTTTTCATATTCATGATACCAAACTGTGTCTAAACATTCTAAGTTATAGTTACAACAGTGTCTTTTAAAATTATAATTGTTGGGATTTCAACACAAAATATTAACTATAACTTTATTTTAATAATTCAGTGATATTTAAAATTCTTATAATAAAATACAAAGGAACATCATAAATCTTAAGCCAACATAATTTTCTAGAATCAATGACTTCAATTTTCCCTCCATTCACAAATTGAATATTAACCAAAATGAACAGTTAGTCATTTTCCTACCTTCATGCAAAAATAAATACATTATTGAAGGAAACACTTCAATCTCCCACATTCAGGTCCAGAAATACTTATAGATACTTTACTACTACAATAAACAAGCTTTCTTCCCTTCCTTCTAAATCTAGTCATTCCATGTTTATTATAAGTCCACCTTCCCTTTTCAAGGGGTAGATAAATATTTCTTTTTTATAATAATATTGGGGGGCTGGAGAGATAGCACAGCGGTTGGGTTTTCACCTTTCACTCGGCCAACCCATGTTTGATTCCTCCGCCTCTCTCGGAGAGCCTGGCAAGCTACTGAGAGTATCGAGCCCGCACGGCAGAGCCTGGCAAGCTACCCATGGCGTATTGGATATGCCAAAAACAGTAACAGTAAGTCTCTTAATAAGAGACATTACTGGTGCCCGTTCGAACAAATCGATGAGCAATGGGATGACAGTGACAGTGAATAATATTAGGCTGGAGTGATAGCACAGTGGGTAGGGCATTTGCCTTGCACACGGCCAACCTGGGTTCAATTCCTCCACCCCTCTCGGAGAGTCCGAAAAGCTACCGAGAGTATCTTGCCCTCGTGGCAGAGCCTGGCAGTTACCCATGGAGTATCTGCTATGCCAAAAACAGTAACAAGAAGTCTCACATGGAGACGTTATTGGTGCCTGCTTGAGCAAATCAATGAGCAATGGGATGACAATGATACAGGACAGTGACAGTTATAATAATATTATTATTGAAGAATAATTGATAGATTAATAGTAGGTACAATGTGTTTATCTTACTTTCCAGAATTCTAAATGAATGGTATTATAAAGTACCAGTTTCTTCCACTCATCATAATTATTTGAGATTAACATTGGCCCACATTCCTGTTGAGCAACACTCTTTTGGATAGGTATGTCACAGTTCTGATTATTTATTTACCTATTGATGGACATTTAGGTTGCTTTCAAATTAAACTATACATATAAATACTTCGGATGTTCATGTACAAGAATATCAGTAATATGATTTGTTTCAATGAAACTGCCTGGAAGAAGACAGGCAACTTTTGACTTCCACAAATTCCTAAGTATTCAGGGTATCACTGTAGCACTGTCATTCCACCGTTCATCGATTTGCTCGAGTGGGCACCAGTAGCGTCTCCATTGTGAGACTTCTTGTTACTGTTTTTGGCGTATCGAATATGCCACAGGTAGCTTGCCAGGCTCTGCCATGCGGGCGGATACTCTCGGTAGCTTGCCAGGCTCTCCAAGAGGGATGGAGAAACTGAACCTGGCTTGGCCGCATGCAAGGCAAATATCCTACCCGCTGTGCTATCGCTCCAGTCCAAGTATTCAAGGTACAAATATTAATAAGTTCTAATTGACATATTCACTGAATGGCTAGTATTCCCTACCTGAGAAAGCCAGAAAAGTACCTAAATTGTTACTCAAGAAAGTAAATGATATATTTGGCTACAGAATGACAATGGAACTTCCTTCACTTCTATAGTGACCCAAGATTTAGTCTCTGCTTTAAAAATTGTCAACTCCACACAGTCTGGTACCCCCAAACAACAGGAAAAGTGGAGAAATTTAATCATCCTTTTAAAAAGATAGTAAGGAAGCTTTGTCAAGAAACTTCTGAGTCTTGGCAATTATACTTGCCTATAGCTTTTGTCAGGCACAAAATAGCTCAGAATGGTAGTAGTCGTATTGTTGTAGGCCCTTTTAGAGGACATACTTGGACTCATCTAGTAGTTGGGTTTTACTAAAAACCTGGAAAACTGAATCCCTTTGGACCAATTACTGACTAAATGGACGTGAACTTACCAAGACATCCCACTGCCATAAACTTAATGGAATTTCTAGTTGAGTGAATCTCTCCAGGAAAAAATCAACTCCAGCTCCCTCAATCAACAGCCATACCTTGCTAGAAGATGAGTTGACCCACTCCAATGAACCCATCGAGGACTTAAAACTCCCTTTTCAGAAAAACTGTCTTTGCTTTTCTCTAAAAGCTAAGTAACATATTCTTTTCCCAAAGGTCAAAACAAATAGGAGCTAACATTTTTATTTACAGAAGATTCATCAGAATGCCAAAGAAGGGAACAAAAGCTCATGCTATGGTCATTATTTTCTTGTTTCCTTAAAACACTTCCCTCCCTGGGGAAGGGAAAACTATTCTCCAGGGCTTAATATTTTTTTTAAATGTTGTCTAATCTATCTGATTTCTCTTTCAGACTGACCACTCTGAAACCTGCTAAACCATTGCCTGGAACCCAGTGCTTGGGGGACCCTGAGGTGCCAAAGATCAAACCAGACCAACCAGTGCCTTCATCACAGTAACAAGCTCTGCAGCCAAGTTCCTCTAACTTTTTCCAGGTTTTATCTCAACCTAGAGCAAACAGGAACTTCCACACACTCGGGTATCCTTAAAGACCCAGGTAGGGTAGGGAGGGAAGGTCTGTATCTGTAAACCCATCAGCAAGACCCTGAGCAAAATTCACCCCACCTTTAGCTATTCTGTAAGATTGTGTGCATCTGTATCAGAAATCCTTCTGTATCAGAAATGCTTTCCTTATTAAATTTAATTTAATTTCTATCTATAAAAGAAAACTCTGATATGATAAGTATTATGTTTTGCTTGATCAAAGTGACATATTTTCTAAATGTCACTTGTACACAACTGCCACACATTTATTTCTTTTGTAGTTCCATAATTCCTTTCTTCCTGTATTAATAATAATTACAGTTGATTATTAAAGTCATCAGTTAGAAAATAATGAGTATTACACATCAAATAAACAATGATTTGGAGGCTGGAGCAATAATACAGTGGGTAAGGCATCTGCCTTGCACGTTGCTGACCCGGGTTCTATTCCCAGCATCCCATATGGTCCCCCGAGCACCGCCAGGAGTAATTACTGAGTTACTAATGAGTAAAGCCAGTAGTAACCCCTGTGCATCACTGGGTGTGACCCAAAAGCAAATAAACAATGACTCTTAAATTTATAGAGGCCCATGTCTGTGCACATGACAAATATGATGTTCTGTGTCATTTGTCAATATAATAATTTCAACAAAAGTACAGTATTAATTTTTAAGTTTCTCATCTATGCATAAGTATGCATACATAAATATCGTAAGCACAGGCTGACACCCTTTCTTAAATAGTTGGATACATATTACATTTCTTACCTCTAAGTATAGCATTCTGAGAGGGTGTACACTATTTCTAAGTATTGCTATATAGAGACATTCATATAATATTACATTTATATAGCAGCTGTAAAGGCTTTAGGATATAGCAAGTTGCACACTAAAAAGGGAATATTTTTAAAATAGAAACTGCACCTTTTCACTGAGGGAAGGGGCTCATACACAGTGACTTCATGGACACATTGTGACAAGCTGAGGTTTTTTTCCTCTGTAGTCAAAGAACTCCAGGGGAATTGCTTTGAGGTTGCATTTCTCAAAGCACAGCCCAAGGGCCAGCTACATCAGAGACCTCCTGTTTGTGTCAAACAATCCATTTCCAGGACAACCCCCAAATCCACTCCATCCGAATATCTGAGGATTGGGTCCATGAATCTAGATGTTTAACAAGCTTGACAGATGATTCTGTTGCACACTGCATTCTGGAATCATTGATCTAAGGCACCCTGCCTTGGGCAAGCAGCCTTGTGTTGAAGAATGAGAGGCACGATGGAAGAACAGCTGTGAGTGGGAAGTTAGATATTCTGTGTGAAGCACAGACGGTTGGCTGCATGGTGGGTGCTGGCATGCTCAGAGAACTGGATTCAACGGGGTGTGGGTGATTACAGAACAAGGATTGTTTTAACAAGGACCTTATGTTCCCCTTCAAGGTTAAGGAAGCAAGACTCTCTGTCTGCTTTTCCAATTCTCACTTCCCTTTCACTCTCCTCCTGTTCTCTGACCTTTCCATCAACATGTTTTCCATTAGAAACATGTTCTGAATCCTGGTGAAACTTAGGGCCGCCTTCCTCCGTTAGCTTCAATCATCTTGCCAAAGTTCATCTAGATCCAGACGCTGGTTATAGACAAGGTCATAGAGCTGCAGACACAATCCAGAATCTTCGGATATGTCACTTCCAAATATGCAACAATTACTCGTCAAACTCAGAGAATATCACGAACGAGCAGAATTTTAGATCGCTGAAGTTAACACTGTCATTTTACGTTAAACTCATAAAAGGAGGTCAACACAATCACTTGAAGCTAAGGAAACAGCTTTAAAAAGAAATTAGAAAATCTCTGATGACAAAGCAACTTAGAAGTTCTGCTCTGTTCTTTGGGATTCCTTTTTATCTATCTGATTATCCAGAAATCCACTGTCCCCTTAAATGAAACCAATATACTATACCCTTCACACAGACAGTTTTGATGTAAATATAACATTGGGTGATGGATAAAAAATGAATAATAAATGCATAATACTGATGAAAAAAATTACGAAGCATGATGAGCAGTTTTAGGTAGATAGTCTCTGGGTACCAGAAACCCAGAAAGAATGAATAAACACCATTTTAGAAGGGTATTTCACCATCTATAATTTTGTATTTTATAATATATAGCCTAACATACACACGATGCTTGACATACAGAAAATACTTTCCATATATAATCTTGTGTGTTGCTTTTAAAACTGTTTCCAGGTAGTCATGCATTTTTAAAGTAAATTTTAAAGAAAAACCTGGCGTTTAAAAGTTTAAGAAATGTGATATGCTTTACATAACTGTTTATGAATAGAAATAGAAGACAAATCTTGACCTGTTGAATCTCTTTCTATTGACAATGAAAACAAAAGACTATATCTAGAAGTCCTTACACAAGTCTTTTAGGAGGCTTACGTGATCTCACTCTTTGATTAAGGCAAGACACAAGAATGCTTTTCATTTTTACTTAAATAAATAAAATATATTTTAAAAATAAGAATAATAGTGGGTAAGTTTAAAACTTAGGAAGTAATAAATAGATTCAGAAAGAAAGAAACTAATTGTAGTAGCCTTTTCTATTATCAAGCATCTGGCTCAACCGCCAACTCATGAATGTCTTCCACTATTTTAAATCCATCCTGATTTCTGGCCACACTATGTTACTGACTCAGAGTTCATCAGGAAATCAGACCAGCTGCTGCCTTCTACATAGTTGCTCGATTATTTATTTAACAATATTAAATGTTATTTTTACTAAAATGGTATTGTTTCTTCAAGAACACAAAAAAGTTTTATGCATTTATATTTAAATATTCAAAGCATCAACAAAATAATGCATGTATTTCACTTTATTTATAAATAATATTTCAGAGTTGTATACAATAAGTTTGACTTAAATATAATTTTTTGGCATAAATGTCATCTTTTTAGATTGGTAAGCTCCAAGAAGAGATGCAGAAAATCTCTAGAAAACAACAGAAAGTCAAAAAATGTCCGAAATGAAATGTACAGAACACCAGAGAAATATGGGATGAATGCAAGAGGAAAAACATAAGAATCATCAGAGCCCCTGGAGGTGATTCCATGAAGAAACACTACATAAAGATATCATAGATAAGAATTTTCCAGAATTGGGGAATAAAGGCTCTGAGGTCCAAGAGGCCTGAGGGGTTCCGTGAAGACAGACCAAAATGGAGAAACTTTAAGACATACCTCAATCAGAATAAAAAAACACAAAGAATATTGAAAGAAAAGAGATGGAAGAAGAAACTTATACACAAAAGAACTCCCATAACAGTCACATAAGATCTGTCAAATGACACTTTATAGACCAGAAGAGAATGGTGGGATATTGTAAACAAACAAACCAAAACTGAACACCTCACAAAAAATACTTTAACCTGCTAGATTATCATTCAGATTTGAAGAGAAAAAACAGAGCTTCATGGATAGGCAACATATTAGGGAAATCATAGATTTGAAATCAGTTTTGTAAGAATCTTTGAATAAATTTTTATAAAAGACAAAACTTCTCAAGACTGATTATGACATTCACTCATGGAGCTTATGGTAGCCCTCTACTAGATTAAAAAAAGTTCTGCCTATACCTACCTTCAAAGAGATTTTATAATTTTTAATAATAAATTAATGTTTATCTATATAAAACATATAGATAAACATATGCTGCGTCTATTTAGATGTTTATCATATATCTAATTTTGTACATTTTTATACATCTTGTTTAGTACTTTTTATACAGAGATTTTATGATCTTTTACTTATTAATGCAAATACTTAAGCATTATCTATATTATATGATATAATAATTTGTAGCACAAAGTCAATATTCCCTCCTAAAGATAAAACACACTTTTGTACTTTTATAGAGCTATTCAAATTGTCTCCTAAAATATATTTAATTCTCCTCTCTCCACTCTTATTTAATAGGGTCCTTATAGGATTTATCTGGGCTCCTTATAAATTTTGAAATGTATTGTCAGAATTATTCACACTGTTATTTTTAATTTATATACCTATAAAATAAGTAACATGAAGTTTTTTTGAAAAGAAAGTTTTAAAATTGTTATTGCTTTATAATTTTGTAAAATTTTAGGAGTTCAACTTTATCCATTTATATGTGTATAGATGTCACCACCTCCATAATTTTTTATGATATCTTTCTTGGAATATAAAGGAACATATTCAGGGAGCAACAAATGACCAAATTCATCAGAACTGAACATTTTGCTCATATAACTGAGCTTTACTGGTGAAGTGTTGCTTTGAGGGGAATTTTGGGACAGTGGTAGAGGGAAGCAGGTACTCTGGTAATGGGTGTGGAGTTGAGATTATGTATGTGAGAAAAAGCATAGTGATAGTATTATATATTTTTGTAGCTCAATTTCTAGTTTTTTAAGTAATGCTCAAATTGTTTTCCAAAAAGGCATTCCTCCCACAATGAAAGAGAGTCCCTTTCTCCCCATATCTGCACCAGCACTGGTTGTTCTTGTTCTTTTCTATGTGTGCCAGTCTCTGTGGTGTGAGATGTTTTGATTTGCATCTCCCTGATGATTAGTGATGCAGAGCATTTTTTCATGTGCCTTTTGACCATTTGTATTTCTTTTTTGAAGAACTTTCTGTCAATTTCTTCTCCTCATTTTTTGATGGGGTTGAAGGTTTTTTTTCTTGCACAGTTCTACTAATGTCTTGTATAACCTGATATTAACCCCTTATTTTATGGGTATTGGGTAAATAATTTTTCTTATTCACTAGGCTCCCTCTGTATTTTGGTCACTATTTCTTTTGAGGTCATTATTTATTTTGGTCACTGTTTCTTTTGAGAGACGCAGGCAGGTGTGTGTTTGTCAGTGTGCAGGTCGTAAAAACATGGCAGTCGACCAACGGCTTACATTCGGTAGACTAGGAACACCTGTAAAAGCAATTAGAGGCCTTCCAAAAGCCTCCGTCCCTCTCAGAAAGCCAGGAAAGCTACCAAGAGTATCCCACCCATACAGCAGAGCCTGGCAAGCTACCCCTGGCCTACTTGATATGCCAAAAACAGTAACAATGATGGTCCTCATTCCCCTGACCCTGAAAGAGCCCCCAGTATGCCATCGGGCTACACTAGCATGTGACAGGGACGAATGGAGACATTACTGGCACCCGCTCGAGCAAATTGATGAACAACGGGATGGCAGTGATACAGTGATTTTTTGGTAACTCAATAATAGTTCAAATTAAAAAGTATCACTTCTTAAGAAATATTATTTTCAGTGGCAGCATGATGTTCCATCTTATGGTTATCTTAGAATTAATATCACCAATTTCCAATTGCTAAAGTTTCAAGTTGTCTTTTAATTCGTTAATATGAATATGTATCTTTATATATAAATCCTGTATCCATTTTTATAGCAACTTGTGTTTCACTGTATCACTGTCATCCCATTGTTCATCAATTTACTCGAGCAGTCACCAGTAACATCTCTTTTCCTCCCAGCCCTGAGATTTTAGCAGTCTCTCCTTACTCGTCTTCCCAATGATAGGAGGCTCTTTCAGGGTCAGGGAAATAAAATCTATCATTACTGTCTTTGGCATATCAAATGCACCATGGGTAGCTTGCCAGGCTCTACCCATGTGGCAGGATACTCTTGGTAGCTTGCCGGGCTCTCTGAGAGGTATGTGTATATATATATATATTACTCTCTATGATTTGTTGCCTACTGTCTGAATTCCATCAAATATAGTGTGTTAATTACGGAAAAGGGGTAGGAAGTGTCTTTATGATGTGTTGTGCAGCTGCAACAGTCCAGAAAGTAACGTGTAGCATGGTGGTGGTTGGGTGGTGGAGGTCGGCTGCCAGGGCTGGGTCCCTTGGGGTGGGGAGGGTTCTCACTCACCCCCCTCTGGGATGCCCGAGTGAAAACAGCCTGGCACGAAGTCTGGTGGCATGGCTGTGGGGGCCTCATTTTATACTCCCGTCTGGGAGAAGCAGCTGTTGAGATCTGGAAGGTAGCTAGTGAGGAGACAGGGTGTGGCTTATGGGTGTAACCCCAGGTCACCGGAGGCTGGGGGATAGCAGGCAGAGGATCTCTGCTTCTGTGTTCTGTTGAGTCCGAAGTCCAAGTCACAAAGTTCCATATTATCTGGGTTCTGGGAGACTTCATTCATGCATGACGCTCGGCCAGAGCATCCGGAAAGCAGCCTGAAGCATGGTGGTAGTTGGTAGTGGAGGTCAGCTGCCAGGGCTGGGTCCCTTGGGGCGGGGAGCGTTCTCATCCTATGCCTTGTCTGGGGTGCCCCGAGTGAAAACAGCCTGGTGTGGACTCCCAGAACTTGTGTTTATGAAAATAGAAATTCTGATCAAACCAATTCCCCCTTCCTTAATGGTGCTAAACCTATTAAAACATGTTCATTGACCAAGAATTCCCTTTCAATGTGCTAGTTGAAGGAACTGAGGTTAACTTTATTTGTTATTTTGGCTACATTTAGGCTAATATTCACAATTTTAGAGTTTAATTCACTTTATATAAATTTCATCATCATCATCATCATCATCATCATCATCCCGTTGATTGTCGAATCTCTCGAGTGGTCTCAGTAACATCTCCATTTGTCCTAGCCCTGAGATTTTAGAAGCCTCTCTCTATATGTCCTTCCCAACAATGCTGCATTGGAGGCTCTTTCAGGGTCAGGGGAATGAGACCCAGCTTGTTACTGGTTTTGGCATATGAATACACCATGGGGATTTTGCAAGGCTCTCCCATGTGGGCAGGAAAACTCTCAGTAGCTTGCCAGGTTCTCCCAGAGGGAGAACTAGGCTATAAGATATTGTGTGGCCGCAAAGCAGCCATGTGCTTTCGAGAGCTTGCTTTTAAGTCTCTGGATGTTGGCCGTTGATGGGATTCCACGGTGCCGGGAAATTTCTTAATTTGTATAAATCTAATATAATATAATATAATTATATCAATATAATATAAAAGAAACCCAAAATTTAGAAATAAAAGTATTAAGAGTAGAAAGTCTTCTCACTGACCTAGTAAAGGTTGTAATTTGAAGAACATCCAGAAGGATAATTTGCCAAGCACTGAATAAAATGTCAGGAAAAGAGAGCTAGCACGCATGAACATGGTTTAATGCTGTTCTTTGTATGCAAGATAAATTGGTGGGAAATTCTGGGTTTGAGATGGGCTCCTTTATCACACTGAAAATTGAAGAGTATTGGTTATCAAAGAAATTACTGGAATAAAATTTCTGCTTTTATGAATGCAGTTACCAAAATAGGAAATAGGTTTCAAATGGACTAACTCACAAAGGTCTTTGATCAACACTGATTAATGATTTTATATGGAAAAATCAATCAGTAATCAAAACCAGGTTTATGGACTGGGGAGATAATATAAAGGGTTAAGGCATATACCTTGCATATGGCAAACTCTAGATCAATACTTGGGTTCCCACTAGGTGAAACCCTGGAGGTCCCCAAGTACCACCAGGAGGAAGGAAGGAAGGAAGGAAGGAAGGAAGGAAGGAAGGAAGGAAGGAAGGAAGGAAGGAAGGAAGGAAGGAAGGAGGGAGGGAGGGAGGGAGGGAGGGAGGGAGGGAGGGAGGGAGGGAGGGAGGGAGGGAGGGAGGGAAGGAAGAAAGGAAGGAAGGAAAAAGGGAAGGAAGGAAAAAGGGAAGGAAGGAGGAGTTAGATTATAGATTAAAGATTATTATAGGCACATATGCTGCCTGAGCCCATGTGCTGCTTGTGCCCACGTGGCCGAGCACATGCGGTGCCCAAGCACACGTGTCGCCCGCATCTCCCCTCTTGAGATGTGTACTTTCATGCTTTCATGTCTAGCGCTAGGATGTGTGTAGAGCTCTCTCCACCATTGGAGAAGCCCGCGTTCTCTCTTGAGCGTGTTATTCTTACTATTCTCTCCCACTTATTCCTTCCTCCTTCCCTCAAAAACCTCTAAATAAAATCTGTTTACTTCAAAAAAAAAGAGAAATTGCTTTTGGACCCGGCTGTGGAAGGAGCATGATGGAGGGGCCCGAGGGAGCGCCCTCGGACCCCAAGCAGCCCACTGAACTAATTCCGGCATGGGACCAGAGACCCCACGGCGTGCTGAAGCTGTGGGACCCGGGCATCCCCCAATTCTTTTAACCTGTCTCTCTCTCAACTCCTCCCTCCTGAGCACAGCGCAGGGGCCGCGGTTTTCCTGAGCGCAAAACGGAGACGCCGAGCCTCTCTCTAGGTTTCTCCATCTTATGAGCACCACAAAAGGGTAAAAGTTTGTAGTGATGTTATTTCTGGTTGTACTTTCCCTGGAGTTTATACAGAAACCCAAAACCTCGCGGCCGCTGCCGCGGCCGCGCGACTTAATGTCATCTTAGTATGAGCAATATGTAATGGTTCCTTTCTAATGGGGCGGACTTTTGTGGGAGATCCTAATAGTAAGTCTGTTGCTGAAATATTGAAGGCAATCAAAGTGGTAGCCATCTCACTAGACTGAACTAAGCTATATCCCCACGCCGGCTGAGAAGAAATTTTCTTCTTTCTCGGGAAGAAACGCGGTGTGTCATCAACTACAGTGTGATGTCCATTAAGCAAACAGACCTGGTGGCGTGGGAATGGGATATAAGGGGGAAAATTATGTACAAGGAACAGCGGGACGCTGGTGGAATCTCGAGCCGGAGCCGATACCAGCGCAAGACCTTCGGTTCCAGAGACTGCTCGCAGATACTCTACAAGTCTATCAACTAAGCCAGAGCCCCACGCCTGCTGATGACGGGAAATAACCATCCTTTTCGGTTTTTTTTTCCCTTGTCAGGCAGCGTGGCGATTACTAATAACAGGCGTGAACTCGGTGGCGCGGGGCAAGGGGGAAAAAGAAAAACTATGTAACAAACAGCGGGACTTAATATCTCTATATTCTTAGCAATGGAGAACTATCAAATGCCTCCTTGGCAATAGGACTGCTTTTCTTTTTTGGGGGAAACCCCAACAACGGTAGTGAGTTGTGTGTTGAAACATGGAATGTAATCGAAATAAGGCGTAAACGAAGTGAAACATATCATGTGCAAGGGTTGGGACTGGGGAGGTGGGAGGGGGCGGCAGGTATACTGGGGGGGTTGGTGATGGAAGATGGGCACTGGTGAAGTGAAGGGTGTTTGAGAACTGTATAACCGACATAATCCTGAGAACTATGTAACCCTCCACATGGTGATTCAATAAAATTTAAAAAAAAAAAAAAAAAAAAGAGAAATTATTATAATGCCAACATAGCATTATGATGCTCTTCAATCAATCTCTAAACTTCTGTCAGTTTAGAAACCTGGAGTCTTTAATATTTAGGAGATAAAAATATTTTTGTAGAAAAATATCCAGAATTTTATATGTGAACTGTGTATCTTTGCAAATTCAAAAAATTAGAATTATTCTAAAACTATACATAGAAAAAACAAGAGGGAAAAATAGAAGAAATGGAAAGAGAGAAAGAATGAAAAATAACATGATATTTTAGGAAATATTAACACTGGTTCTGAGTTAACAAATAATATTATTTGGGGCTATTGAGATAAGAAGATAAACGAATAAATTAATTTTTTCCTTAATTACTCCTGAAGTTCTTCTCAAGGTAGGTCTACTAGTATAGAGATGAGGCCAAATGGGTCAAGTAAAACATTAAAGTTCTTTCATGTTAAGAAGAAAAAAATCAAAGCAAAACCACATCTTTAGAAAATATTCATAAATTAATTGTATCTTGAATGACTCAAAAGGCACAGGTGTTAGAAATTGCTATTGTGACTCAATTTACCTCTACAACTTGATTCGAGAAAGCTGAAATCAGCATTCTTATGAATAACTATGGTAAGCACTGAAAAATAATCTTTTAAATAACAACTTTTGGAAGAGTTGCAAAGCAGTTAAAAGCATGTGTGAACTAGAGAAAAAATAATCACTGGAGCTATTCAGTTGAGATTGATATTTTAGCTCTTTCTATGAGGGAATCTGTGGATGCGTATACTGTGCATCAAGAATAACAGTATTTATTTTACTAGACTTATGAATTAAAAGTTAGAGTTCAGAATCACTTGAACGTGAAAATGGAGTGATGAATCAAAAGAAGACTCTAGAGAAGGAATTATGACACTACCTTACATGTTTTTCTTGGAACTGGAGGGATAGTACAGCAGTTCATTCACTTGCCTTGAACACAGCCAACCCTGCTTCCACCCTTGGCATGTCACAAGGTTCCCTGAGCATGAGTGATCCCTAAGTAAGTAAGCCAAGAGTAAGTCCTGGGTACTGCCAAGTGTGGCCACAAAACAAAACAAGACAAATTTCTCAAATATATTTCATGGACAATTATATTTCACATGGATAAAATAGCACTCTAATTATATATGCCAAATACAATAACAATGATGGGTCTCATTCCCCTGACCCTAAAAGAGCCTCCAACGTGTAACCATTGGGAAGGACGAGAAAAGAGAGGCCGTTATAATCTCAGGGCTAGGAGGAATGGAGATGTTACTGGTGTCCGCTCAAACAAATCATTGATCAAAGGGATGAAAGTGATGAAAAGTGATGAGCTATATAAATAAACATTTAATACATTTAAAGCCCCCACCGGTGTGAGGGAGAAAGCTACAGAAGACAAAACACTCGAAGGGCAAGAGTATATGCCTTGCACACACAATGTCCCAAATTTAATTCCTAGCACCTCACAACCTCTTCCCACAGTAACCATCAGTTGTCTGGTGACCCCCAAGATCCCAACAGCATCCCCAGGCCCCAGAATGAAAAAATAACATGATATTTTAGGAAATATTTACATTCAATCATCTAGACCAGTTAACTGGTAATCCATGATGGAGCCTGGGACCTCTGAAAATTGCTTAGATGACCTGCCCCTCCCCACCAAGAAAAAAAACTACAAAACAAAGAAATGAATAAATAATAGAACCAAGAAGAGATTTCAAGTAGTTAATACAGAGGAAAGAAAGTATGAAAAGCTTGGAAAGTCAAGTATTAGGAATAAGAATCTATCAAAAAGCCTGGGCCAAGTCTCTATAATCAAGGAGGAGGTATACTTGTATAGAGATACCCTAAAAATTTACCTCAAAAATAAATCTTAATACTCTTTCAGACTTTTTTTTTTAATTTTATTTATTTATTTATTTATTTATTTTTGCTTTTTTTTTGGGTCACACCTGGCGATGCACAGGGGTTACTCCTGGCTTTGCACTCAGGAATTACCCCTGGCCATGCTCAGGGGACCATATGGGATGCTGGGATTTGAACCCGGGTCGGCCGCGTGCAAGGCAAACGCCCTACCCGCTGTGCTATCTCTCCAGCCCCACTCTTTCAGACTTTTAAAAATTCTATTTTAACAATAAAAGCAATATTATCTCAAAAATGCATCATTTATATGAGTTGGAAAATTTTATTGGTTATTACTTAAGTTACTAACCATGAGAAGAAGGTGAATCATAGCAAAGGGAAAAATAACCAATAAAAGCAGTTTCACATATTGACAAAGATGCTATTTAAAAACCCATATATTTCCAATTTAGTGATATAATAGATATAATAAATATTTATATGAAGAATATAAATAAATATTTGCCATTTTTAAAAGGGGACATAAAATAAAATTTAACATAATAATCTGAAATAAAACTGAATTTTATAGAATCTTGGACGAAATATAAGAAAGTCTCAATAAATTTGATGCCAGTAGAAGTTACACAAATGTACACAAGTTCGTGAACACTGTAAGATTAAAAATGAACATAGTCACAGAATTCTTCCAAAGGGGTGATGTGCTGTTTAAAATCTAAACCTAAAAAGAATGTGAAAGAGAATGAAGCATAAAAATATTTGAAGAAAGAATTGCAAAGATCTTAAAAGTAGTTCTAAAACTAAAGAGCGATTAATAACAAAGAAAAAACATTTAGTGTAAAAAATATCAACTCATATCTAAAAATTATTGTGTTTTCAAAGGAAAATAAATACAAAGAAAATATAGGCATTAAACAATCAACTTTCTGATAATTAAACAAAAAGTGCTATCTTTAGAAAAATATTATCTGAGTATAATGATTAAGACAACTCATGCCTGCTATTTCTGTTTATAATTGGAAGGTTTTAGACTTGCTTTTCCATCACATCGCCAGAGTTAGAGAAGCACTACTAAATAACTGAAAATGTTACAAAAGAGTGCCATTTTGTTAACATTCACACTGTATCACTGTCATCCCATTGTTCATCAATTTGCTCAAGCGGACCAGTAACTTCTCCATTCATCCCTGTCACTTGCTAGCATAGCCCAATGGGTATTGGGGGCTCTCTCAGGATCAGGGGAGTGAGGACCGTTGTTGTTACTATTTTGGGCATATCGAGTACACCACGGGTCACTTGCCAGGCTCTACCCTGATAGAAGGGATATTCAAGCATATGCCAGACATGTGAAAAACACTTCTAATTCACACACGTATTTTTAGTTTGGGGCCACACTTGGAGATGCTCAAGGTGTTACTCCTGGCTCTTCACTCAGGAATCACTCCTGGTGGTGCTGAGAGGACCATAAGGGATGCTGGGAACTGAACCCCGGTCATCATCATGCAAGGCATGTCATTACATGCTGTGCTATCTCTCCAGCCCCTACTCTTAATATTCTTACCCATTTTAGAAGAAATATTTATGCATAGGCCAAGAAAGTACATTTATACTAAATAATAAAGAAAGCATCTTTGTTAACATTATAAATTACTAATAACAATGACATTCTCAGATGATTCATATTAAGTAGAAAATATATTAGTCCCTCTCTAAGAAAAAAAAATGGTCAACATCTTCATGTATGTAAAAAATTATTGACAAGGAACAATAAATTTAAATCATAATTTGTTGAAAAGAAATTTTAATTTGTGACAAGAAATTTAAATTTGTGGACAATTTATTAATAGGAAACAAATTTAAACATATAAGAAACAAATTTAATATACATATATACACCTATATACAAATGTATACATAGAAAGCAAATATCTTACCTACTCTGTATACACTTGCCTTGAATGCTGCTAAAACCAGTTCAGTTATGGTACTGCATTTGGTCCCCTGAGCACTATCGGGAGTGATCCCTGAGCACAGAGTCAGTAGTAAGTCATGAACACAGTTGGTTGTGGACTCTAAACCAAATATTTCTTTTTATTCATATGTATATACAGTTCAGTTGCATTATAAATTAAAATTAAAATTGATTTTCCAAGGTCAAATCATTTGGATAAATCAAATGTTTCTTTAATTAGTGAAATTTAAAATATGTACTGTTGATCTAATAATTTATAATATTCTTTCCAAGTTATTTCACCAGATATTGACATATTTGTGTTCACTATAAGTATGTGCACTCGTACTTATATGCATAGATAGACAGATGCACACCAGCATTTTGAAATAAAATGAACATGAAAAGCAGAAAATACCACTATCTTCTTTGCTTTGTCATTGAGGGACCCTAAAGGAATTGTTACATTCTTACTCCAAAGTATCTCATTTTATAATTATGAATATATTATTGATATAATGCAACTTTGACAAATATGCTCACATCATAAACATTAAACAGATTGTAGCATTTGAAACAATGATCATTTCAACTAAAATCTTGATAAGAGAATATTATATTGCTAAAGAAACAAATTTCTTTGAAAGAAAAACTGAACAATATTTTGAAGGGAAATTTTCCTTTAATTAGTGAAAGTTATTTCCTTCCTTTTGTTCTCCCCCAAACTCCCCTCCCCCACCCCGCCCCTCTACTTTCCATCTTTTAGTATTGTACTGGGGATTCTAAATGGCAGGATGGGAGCTTTACTGTTTTGCAATTAAGACTTGATCTCATTTTGAGTAACATTATTTGAGCATAAAAGTAATGATTTTCTTTTAAACAGGCCTTTCAAATATTTTCTCTATACTTTAGTGTTATTTTATTACATCTAAGGGCTATGTTTCCCCTCTGCCCCAAGAGAGACAAATTTTCCATTTTATGAAGTCAGCAGGGAGCCACAGTCAATTTATAAAAATTAACTTCACAGGGAACTTATTCTAAGACTAACTATTGCTACATGAAGAAGCTACACTCTGGTAATCAAAGTCTCACTTGCAGAAATAATTAACCCTCTAGCATTAAGAAACTAGTTTAATAAAATACTGAGAAATAGTGAAATTATATTTTGCCCGAAACAAGCAAAGTTCCTTATTAGATTGTGCACAAGTTTGATAGTTCAGGGAGGAGATGCTCAAAATTGGTGTGCAAGATTACCCTTTGGGAGTCTGCAAAGAACTTAAAAACTTTTTTTTGCAGTGAAATCTCACCACAGACCTGATAGTCATGTTTTTATATATAGTTCACATGTGCCAGATACTTTAAAACTGGAGGATGCTGGGACAATCTATGAATAACATCAGTTATAATTAATGTGCCACATTCAGGCTAAGACTTCTTACCAATTTTCAATAAATCGCTACAGATAGTAAAGAAAAGGCAGGGTAGACCTAGTCAATAAGCATGAAACATATGTTCATGTAGAGTTCAAATCTTCCCAGCCTGTGAATTATACAATATAAGAATATAGTGTTTTGGGGGGCTGGAACAATAGTACAGCAGGTAGGGCATTTGCCTTGCACGTGACAGACACAGGTTTGATTCCCAGCATCCCATATGGTCCCCTGAGCACCGCCAGGAGTGATTCCTGAGTGCAGAGCCAGGTGTAACCCCTGTACATCGCCGGATGTGGCCCCAAAACAAACAAACAAAAAAGAATATAGTGTTTATTATCTTGGAAACTACAAAGTAATTTAAATTCTTTGCGACAATTATAACTTCTGGGACACTTTATTATGTATTTTCTAAATATGAATCCTGCCTCTTTTTTAAGTCTTCGAAGACTGTACTTTACATCATTTTAGCACCATAATCCTAAAGTCCAGTATCCAAGAGGAAATAGTGCAGTATGATGAGGTTGTAGAGTGCCAGTTTATGAGTTTGTTTATTCTGCAGAAATTTTACTGCTTCTCAAACTGACTGCATTTTAGTACCTTAAATCACACAGCATAATCTGCGGACTCAAGATCAGAACAATAAACTTTACTGAATTTACAGGCTCAGGAGAACAGCATTCAATAGGGCCTTTTATTATCATCCAATCCTGACAATGTTTTTCTGACTTTCATTGCTTCAGGAATGCATAGGAGAAACACCAAAGCAGTATGTTGTTTTATGTCTGGGTTCAACCCCCACTGTCAATCACATCAAATATTGAAGAAAACAACTAAACTAGGCAAAAAACAATATAGAGGGATATCAAACGTGGGTGCAAAAAATTGCTCCACTACAGGTTAACAGAATATTTTGAAAAAGAAAATGTGGAGACGTTTATGAGTAACTTAAGCTTTCTTACTGAAGAGCCTTACCCTTATGGTCCCCTGAGCACCACCAAAAGTGATTCCTGAGTGCAGAACCAGGAGTAACCCCTCAGCATCACCATTTGTGGCCCAAAAACAATAGGAAGGAAGGAAGGAAGGAAGGAAGGAAGGAAGGAAGGAAGGAAGGAAGGAAGGAAGGAAGGAAGGAAGGAAGGAAGGAAGGAAGGAAGGAAGGAAGGAAGGAAGGAAGGAAGGAATGGGAAGATTGATATATGTATTTTGATATGGTATCATAAATGAGACCTTGCTTATTAGTTCTTAAGAGAGTTATGTTGGTATAATTTTCTATATTTATTTTATCTGTATATAAAGTTAAATTTATTTTTTCTTTATAATCTGTATGTCATTTATTTTATTTTCTTACTCTGTTATGCTGGATACAACTTCAGTGCTATGCTGAATATCAAAGGTACGTGCAGCTTTCCTTGTTTTTCTTATCTTAAGGGGAAAAAAGCATTCAGCATTTTATCATATTAAAGTGTTAACTAAAAGATATTTTAGTATTTCAAGAAGTGTTGAAAATTAGCCTCTATTCTCAGTTTTGTAAGAATTTTTATCTCTAATGAATACCGAATTTCTTCAAATGTCTGTTTTGCGGGAATTGATATGACCATTAAAATTTCCTACTTTGGCATGCTAATATGTGTATGGATTGATTTTAAAATGTTGAAGCAACTTTGTATGCCTGAAATAAAGTAGACTTGCTTTTGATTTATAATTCATTTTATGGATTTATAAGTAAAAATTCTGATTTTGATAAGGACTGTTGTATTGCTTTTTATGAAGAATATTAGACTGAGTTTCTTTCATATTTTTGAAAATTATTTTCTTTTGTTTTGGGTTACATCCCACCAGTGCTTGCACCTGACCCTGCGCTCAGAGATCACACCTGGCTGGACTTGGGGGAACCTTGAAGGAAGTATGTTTAAGTTAATGCCTAGGTATTCAAATAACTTTCATCCAAGGACAGTAGAAATGAAAGCAAGGCTCAAGCTGTTTTCTGTGGAGCACCGTAGGCACTTTGGGTTATCAGAAGATAAATGTCATTTTGTTTCATGTTCGCATTTCTTGTCTATCCTCAGTTTAATTCCAGAGTCCTTGTTTTGTTTCATTCCATCACCATCACAGAATGACCTCCAGGCTGATGGTGGGGTGTGTGCATTGATCAGGGGACACAGTTCTAGCTGTGATTCAGGCAGGGCGAAGACCTCAAGACAGTGGGTCCTTCTCAGCAGTGTCTTTTGAGACTATGAATTCTGAAAGACATTGCCCTCACTGATGTTATCCATCTCCAAACATCCTCTTTTCCTGAAATTTTATGTTTTCATCTCATCTTGGAGCTCCTCTATCTTTCTCAGCTACTGTTATTCTGATGTTCAGACCATCTACTGAGCTTTTTCTATCACCACCCACACTCATCATTTCTGCCATTTCTAGTTGTAGTTTTCTCATTTTGGTTCTCACACTATTTGTCCTTTGCTGATGACCTGTGCCATCATTTCTTTGAGCCTAATCAAACATACTATCCATGCCCTTTTAAATCTCTTGCAACAAAGTGCATGATCTCTGGCACACCATAACCAGATGTCTGAAACACCACAAGTAAAGCACCACGGCTAATGTGTGCAATTATTTTGTTCATGACAATAGTCAGTCTCAAAGGAAAAAGAAGGGAAAAAGGAGAAAGTAATAAAGACAATGTTTGCAGAGGTCAGTCCTGTCTTTCTGCATCAGTCCACTTGCCAAGCAAATTGAATATACCATTTCTTGAATAATAAGAATCACAGCACTCTTGAACATCATGGGTCTCAGCAGTCTCCGTGTAAACAGGAAGGAAGGGATAGGATGGGGCAGCTTTCAGGAGGTCACCTTTGTGCAGAACAAAATGTCAATTACAGAACCTATAGGATTTTAAAATCCCAAACATTCCACGATACTGATAGGTGTGAGAACACAGTTAAAGGGTGTTTACTTTTGTGACTTTAATGGAGAGATCCAATAGCTAGTTTTCTATTCATTTACTGAAATGAATAGATATATAGAATGCACTGTAGCACTGTCATCCCATTGTTCGATTTGTTCAAGGGGTCGCCAGTAACATCTCCGTTGTGAGACTTGTTGTTACTGTTTTTAGCATATTGAATACTCCACAGGTAGCTTGCCAGGCTCTGCCGTGCAGGTGGGATACTCTCAGTAGCTTGCCGGGCTCTCTGAGAGGGATGAAGGAACCAAACCCAGGTCGGCCTCATGCAAGGCAAAAGCCCTACAGGCTGTGCTATCGCTCCAGCCCATATATAGAATAAATACAAATATATAATAGATAGTGCTATATATCAAAGTATGTATCACATACGTATATTTAATATAGGTAAATATAAAATTGTAGACATAATAGGCCATAGCAGATTACAAGACAGACGTGTACAGGGCTTTCAAAGAGCTGTAGTGGATGAAAATTAACTTAAAAACAAATTCTTAGAATAAGATCAAGGATGTCATAGACCTCATCAATAGACCATTTGCTTTGCCTGAGTGAAGCCCTGATACCACCAAAAAGAAAATTTATTAAATAAAATAAACTGATCCACCCCTGAGCCACCCTCCAGTGTCACTCCGTTTTCTCCCTTTTCCAGGTCAGTAATCGAACCCAGGATGCCACCTCCCCCACACCTGGGCTTCAGGCATCCTGCCCACCTGCCCCCCAGCTAGCACCCCACCCACATCGCTATAGTGGGTGTGGCCTCCACAGAAATGGGCATGGCCTATTGGGGGCCTATTTTCCACTTTCCTGGCACTCAGAAATCACATCTTCATTTCCATCACCTAATTCTGTGGTGATAATCCTTTGACCATCTCAAACACATTAGGACAATAGTCCAGTAGCGTATTCCAATTGCATCATAATACTGGCATCACAAGAAGATCTACAAGTCCAATATAAAAGAACACATCCTCCGAAGCTTCACTAAAGACCTCACCTAAGCCACTGAGGAGCACCTGAGAGGAAGAGAGCAATACTGATAATGAACTGGAAGGTTCCACCACCACACTACTACAAAAACATGAAGAAACAACAAAAATCCCCACCACAAGGAAAAGATGATGAAAAGGGTCCAGGCACCTCAACAAGCAATACCCATAAATACAATCTCTTCGATAAAGACTTCAGAGATGAAATATTGAAGATGTTCAATGAACTCTAAGAAATGGCTCAACAGACATCCAGGAAATTAAAGGAGGACATGAAAGAAACAATGGAACTGACAGCCAAGAAAATATAGGAAGAAATGAGAGCAGAAATTAAAAAGCTACAAAATGAAGTGTCATGAATTAAGGATTCTGTAGATGAAATTAAAAGCTCAGTGGGTGCCCTCAATAGTAGAATGGCCACAGCCGAAGACAGAATCAGTGAGCTTGAAGATGAGCTGCAGGAAGCTTACAGGCAACAAAAAGCAATGGGAAAAGACCTCAAAATAGCTCTTAGGCGAATCAGAGACCTAGGAAATGATTTCAAGAGGAACAACATTAGAATCATTGGAGTACCAAAAGGACAGGGAGACAACCCCAATGAAAAAGTTAGAAATATCATTGTTGAAAAGTTCCCAGAGATGGAGAATACAGGCATTCAAATCCAAGGAGCCGGAAGAGCGCCAACTAAAAGAGACCCTAGTAAAAAGACTCCAAGACATATCATAGTCAGAATGATGGATGCCACAGACAGAAACACAATACTGAAGCAGCAAGGTAAAAGGAGGAAATCACAATCAAAGGAGCACCCCTTAATTTATAGCAGACCTATCAGAGGAAACCCTCCAAATCCAAAGACAATGAGGGGATATAGTGAAAAAAAAAAACTCAATGAAATGAACGCCTCACCAAGAATAATTTTTCCAGCTAAACTCTCACTCAAACTTGAAGGAACAATACACTATTTCATGGATAAACAACAGCTCAGGAACTTCATAGACTCAAAACCAAACTTAAAAGAAGGACTAAAAGGGCTACTATATGACAAGAAAAATCCCTACAACCACAACAAACCCCTGCAGAAAGATGGCACAAAACCCTATGACAATAAAATCTATCAATGTTAATGGTCTAAATGCACTAATTAGGAGATACTGAGTGGCAAAATGGATTTGGAAACTAAATCCAACATTCTGCTGCCTACAAGAAACACACCTGAACAGTCAGAGCAAACACAGACTCAAAGTCAAAGAGTGGAAAACAATCCTGCAAGCAAACAACAACTCCCTCAAAAAAGCCAGAGTGGCCATACTAGTATCCGACAACATAGATTTCAAGTTGAAAAAGATTAGAAGGGACAGTGAAGGCCAATTTTTAGTAGTCAAGGGATATGTACAGCAGGAAGAAATCACACTCCTAAACATGTATGTACCTAATGAAGGAACAGCTAAATACTTAAAACAGCTGCTAACAAATTTTAACAAGGACATTGCTAACCACACAATAGTAGTTGGAGATTCAACAGTGCCCTATCACCTCTAGATAGATCTACAAGATTAAAACTCAGCAAAAAAACATGGCTTTGAAGGAAGAGATAGAAGAGAGAGGGCTAATAGATCTATACAGGGCTTTGCATCCCAAAAAGAAAGGATACACATTTTTTTTCAGTGCACACAAAACATTTTCCAAAATATATCATGTGCTGGGTCACAAAACATACCTCAATATAATCGGAAGATAGAAATTGTATAAACTACCTTTGCAGACCACGATGCACTGAAGATAGAATTCAACGAAACAGAGACTGCTTGTGGGAATGCTGAATAGTTCAGCCCTTTAGGAAAATAGTATGAACATTTCTCAAAAAATTAGAAATCGAGCTCCCATTTGACACAGCAGTATCACTTCTGGGAATATATCCCAGAGATGCAAAAAAGTATAGTAAAAACGACATCTGCACTTACATGTTCATTGGAGCACTGTTTATAATAGACAGAATCTGGAAAAAAAAACAAGTGCCTAAGAACAGATGACTAGTTAAAGAAACTCTGGTACATCTATAAAATGGAATACTATGCAGCTGTTAAAAAGATGAAGTCATTAAATTTGCATATAGGTGGAGCAACATGGAAAGTATCGTGTTAAGTGAAATGAGTCAGAAAGAGAGGGACAGACATACAAAGACTGCACTCATTTGTGGAATGTAAAGTAACAGAATGGGAGACTAACACCCAAGAACAGCAGAGATAAGTACCAGGAGGATTACTCCACAGCTTAGAAGCCAGCCTTGCATGCTGGGGGAAAGGCAGCTCATATAGAGAAGGGACCACCAAGTAAAGGGTGCTAGGAGGGCCCTCGGGAAATGGGAGAAGTGGGCTGAAAGTAGAGTATATGGTACGCCTTCTCCAGATGGAGCCCCGGCAACACTGAGCAGAAACTAACACGGCTCCAGGATGCGGGACTGGGACATCTCCTTTTCTGAAAAATGAAAACATACAATCTATTGATGCCATCCAGCATGTCTGACTGTTAGAGGAAAACCTCCAAATAATAATAGTGAGATTCCTGTTGAAAACTGAATGTAATCAAAGTAAGGAAAGAGTAAAGTGAAAAATGTCTGCCACACAGGCAGAGAGGGAGTGGGAGGGGGGGTATGCGGGTGTTTGGTGGTGGATCAAATTTGAAAACTTTGTAACTGTATTTCATAGTGATTTATTAAAAAAATAATTTAAAAAAAGTAAAAAAGTAAAAGGGAAAGAGAATTTCCATTTTATCATCTGTAAAACTGAAGCTCTGTGAAAAATACCACTGTCTTATGATTGTCTGGAAAAAAATTAAAACTAGGCCATAGCAATAAAAAAAAGAAAGAAAGTAGACTATAGGCCGAACATGATGGCCACTTAATACCTCTACTGCAAACGACAACACCCAAAAGGAGAGCGAGAGCGCGCAAAAGGAAATGCCCTGCCACAGAGGTTGGATGCAGGGGGATGGGGAGGGAGGGAGGGATGCTGGGACCATTGGTGGTGGAAAATGGGCACTGGTGGAGGGATGGGTACACTATCATTGTATGACTAAAACGCAAGTACAAAAGTTTGTAAGTCTGTAATGGTACCTCTTGGTGATTCACTAATAAAAATAAATAAACAAAACAAACCAAAATGAGAATTATTTTGAAAGGTAGTTTAATAGAGATAAAAAGAAAAGATACTACTGATTAATTATTATTGATTGTCATTGCAAAATATAAGTACAAATTTCTGTTTAGTGATAAAGGACACTATAACAAAGCCAATGTTAATATCAAATGTTAACACAAAATATTATTAATCGCTTTTAATGTTTTTCTAATGCTATATAATGATAGAGTTCCAGTTCTTCCTCTCTTTAAACTAGGTGAAGTAATATTTACATGAAATAACTGTATTACTGTCATCCTGTTGTTCATCGATTTACTCAAGCCGGCATCAGTAATGTCTCCATTCAAACATGAACTCATGTTCACACATGAGTGAACATTTATATGAAATAGAAACATAAATTAGCAAATTACAATCACTGCAGGAAACTTGCAAATACTTCCTTTGGCAACTTTTGACAAAACAAAGAAAAATAAATATTAAATAACTACAAAGTTTCAATAGCATTTATATTTCTTTCTTCTAAAAGGTCATTAAAACACTTTATCTTCTCCTAGCCTGTTGGCTTTTGTTTGTTTGTTGGCTTTTTGGGTCACACCTTTTTGCACTCAGGGTTTTACCCTAGACTGTATCACAAGAAAATTCTCAATCAATTCCAAGCATTACTCACTCTTTGAAGGTAATCTAGATATTAAAAATTAAAGGAACGAGTCCCTAGAAGATTGTTCAGTGACTGAAAGTACTTACCTGACATGCACAATGTGGTGAGTTCAAATTTCAATGCTGCCCTCAAATACTCAGTAATTCTGATCTCTCTGTGTTTTGGGATCTCCAGTGGGAAAGGACCTAAAAGATGACTCAGGGGCATGGGTGGTTCAGTGGTAGAATTCTTGCCTGCCAAAAGATGACTCAGGGGCTTCAAAAGGGCCCAGGGAAAGCTTGAGTTTCTCTAAACCCTGGTGCCACCTTGCATTGAAGCAACCCTGACTAGCACCCATGGCCCAGAGTCTCCAGCAGGAAAAACAATGGTACGCTAACTTAACCAAATTAAGGCAAAAGAAAAAAATCACCACCATTTCTCCAATGAAGCAAAACCGCATAAAGGTATTGTTATCCTAAAAAAAAATCACTCTTTTTCAAAATGTAAATGAAGAAAAGAACATAGAAATTCAGACAGAGCTGTACAGATAGTATAATCTATTACTCAAAACATTCTTAGTAGGCATATAATGAACTGTTTTATCAAGAATATAATACCAAATAATATTAAATAAGAATAAGCAATGTAACATAAATATGAATCAATTAGAACACAAAATTAGTAAAATTTACGTTTCCTTAGATAAGTTTCTAGATCTCATATTTAATCTTTTCAACATCTTTAATACCTATTTATTTTCATTTTGGAAACACATCCAACGGTGGTAATCTCAGGAAACACTTTGATGTGTTCAGGGGACCATATGTGGTACTAGAGATCAGAAGCCAGGTTGACTAATGTTCAAGACAAGAGCTCTATCCACTGTAAGGGATTTTGTTTTCTTCTGATTCCTTGTTTCAATTTTCACCTCCATTCTCTAAAACAAATTAGAAGTGAAAGTAGGCGTAGTAAGCTCCCTGACTATGGGGCAGCTCAGCCTCTCTAGCACTCTATTCCATACATATATCATATGGCATATTCCATCCACACAACCATTTCTGTACTCTGTACTGCAAAATATCTGAAACCTCTAATGCTCTGGATGTGGCACACAGCTCTCCAGTCTAGCTCTGTCTTCAGGATGGAATATGAATGTCTGTCTCAGTTTGGGGTTATTTTGAAAAACAAGCTTTTAACCACATCATCTATTTCATGGTTTTTAAAAATAAAGTAAGTACAAAACTTTACCCAAGAGTAGTTCATGTTTTGATGTGTTTCTTCATTGTAACTTTATAGCAAGCTCTCTCAATTTCCATAGTACTGGCATTTAAGGCAGGATAATTTATCATTGTAGAATCTGACCTGTGCTTATAGGATGTTTGACAGCATTGCTAGTCTTCAACCAAGGAATGACAGGACTGTAGGTAACTGTGGCACACCCGTGGTTTTGATAAAAACTATCTACAGACACTATTAAATATCTATACACACACACACACACACACACAAAGAAACTCTTTATGAATGGGGAGTAATCCATTGTCTACTTACTGGTTCTTCTTTCTTTTTAGTCACAGGATTCAGAGTCAAGTTCATATTTGATCTCACCTAGGAAGCTCTTTCTGATGGTTCCAGCATATATCTTTTTGATTTAATGCCTTTGTAACATTAATCTTTTTTATTTTCATCATGTTGGTAGAAATATTCTAGTCTCTCATTATGGTTTTAATTTGTGTTTCCTGATTATCGAATGAGGATAAGTGCTTTTTTGGTCACAGAAAGTACTAATAGCTTTTTGAATGTCCTATTTTGTGGAATGGCTAATCAAATCCTTTGCTCATGTTTTCATTGATTGAATTATCTTTATATTATCAGAAAGAGAGTAATCATTAGTGGATGATGAATTTATAGAAAATATACCTCTTTGGGTAGTAGATCTTCAGATATATGGGGCTACAAAGAAGAAGACCTTTAGGACAGGAGTATCAGGATATGGAACATTCAATTTACAAAAATCATTTTTTAGGATATCCAAGAGATTATGATGCTTTGTCAATCCAGCTACATATCAAATGTCAGTTTAGAAGCAGCTCTCAGGCCCAGCTCTCAGTAGGTTATGCTAGGGACTCATTTAAACATAATGACATAGTAATCTCCATAAACCTGGGGCAATTATCCACATAATTTGGAGGTTGTTAATAAGCCAAAGTTCCATCAAAATTTATTACTCTATCAGAAACACCCTTGGCCTGAAGGCAGACAACCAAATAATGTCTTTTTAAATGGCATTTTTTAACTAGAAAACCATGTTTAAGTGTGATTTACAATAAAAATGCTGACATTAAAAACTAGACATTGTAATTCCATGTGTTCTAGACTTTAAAAGGATATTAATGCACCACGAACATTTTTATTTATTGAACTTTCAGTCACAGACTACATCCCAAATGATTGCCAAATAGTGTTTTACTGCATATCAGAAAGGTTTTCCTAGACCTCAAAAACAAGATGAATTAAATTATATTTTCCCTGAGTTTTAGTAAAGTAATTGAAATATCTTCCATATTCCCAATTTAAGAAAACAAACAACTCTTAGCACTCTAAACCACATTACCATAAGCCATTTGTTTTTTAGAGTTGGAACTTTTTTAATGTGATATGACAATATTGCTTCAATTAAAGGGTCTCTATCCCTCCCTCCCTTGCCTTTTTGTTGTCTATCTGTCTCTGTTTCTGTCCATTATTGCTCTATCAAAAGGATGCGGAATGTATAAATCTTCTAGATTCACCTCATTATAGTAACATTGTTTCAATTTAATATCAAATAGTTGGAGAAAAACTCAAAAGAGGAATGTTCTATGTTAAAGATAATATTAGCGGGTGGGTGGCGGGAAACAACCAAAAAAAGAATATATTTGCATAAGTGTGCAGATGATATTAAGTAAAACTTTCCATTAAAACTTTCAATATGTCTAATTTGATTTAGGGAAATAAATTGATACAAGAAGAGACTTGTATTAAATGAAAACTAGCCTTTTGTTGAAGTCAAAAGCCTGGACTTAAAATATTGCCAAATAGTCTTTGGCAAGACTATTGGCATGACAGAGCTAAATATATGACATCCACATAGTCAATTACCCAGAAATCATGAGACTCATATTTTAACAAACAAACGTAGAAAGGTATCTGTCAAAATGGCAGGTAAGGGGAGTGGGATAGGGGAGAGAATCTAGGAATATTGGTGGAATAGAGCTGACACTGGTGGTGGGATTTGTGCTGGAATACTGTATGTCTAAAGCTCAACTATAAATAATTTTGTAAACCAGGTGTTTTTTTTTTTCAGGGCATAAAGCAGACATTTTATTCTTTTATGCTCCCCACTTCATTTAAACACCGTGGTTTGCAAAGTTATTCATGATGCATTTGCTACAAGCAATCAATATTCCAACATCAATCTACCACTCCTGTGACCTTCCATCTACCATTTCCATTTTCCCACCTACCTCAAAATCCTGCCCCCATAACAGGGTCAAAAAATACTTCAGTAAAAAAATTGTGAAAATTGTTGTATCCCACTATGGGTTTATTAAGCCCTTGTCAAAGTTTTACTAAGCTGTTGCTGCTAGTTGAGCCTTCTGTGTTAATGTTTTGTTTATTTTTTTAATTTATTTATTTTTAATTAGAGAATCACCGTGAGGGTACAGTTACAGATTTATACACTTTTGTGCTTATACTTCCCTCATACAAAGTTTGGGAACCCATCCCTTCACCAGTGCCCATTCTCCACCACCCGTAAACCCAGTGTCCCTCCCACCCTCCCCAATCCCATCTCCCCCCCACCCCACCCTGCCACTGTGGCAAGGCATTCCCTTCTGTTTTCTCTCTCTAATTAGCTGTTGTGGTTTGCAATAAAGGTGTTGAGTGGCCGCTGTGCTCAGTCTCTAGCCCTCATTCAGCCCGCAACTCCCTTCCCCCACATGGCCTTCGACTACAATGTAGTTGGTGATCGCTTCTCTGAGTTGACCTTTCCCCGGAACGTGAGGCCAGCCTCGAAGCCATGGAGTCAACCTCCTGGTACTTATTTCTACAGTTCTTGGGTGTTAGTCTCCCACTCTGTTATTCTATATACCATAGATGAGTGCAATCTTTCTATGTCTGTCTCTCTCTTTCTGACTCATTTCACTCAGCATGACACTTTTCATGCCCATCCACTTAACTACAAAATTCTTGACCTCCTTTTTTCTAACAGCTGCATAGTATTCCATTGTATAGATGTACCAAAGTTTCCTCAACCAGTCATCCGTTCTGGGGCATTCGGGTTTTTTCCAGATTCTGGCTATTGTAAACAGTGCTGCGATGAACATACATGTGCAGATGTTGTTTCGATTGTACTTTTTTGCCTCTCTGGGATATATTCCCAGCAGTGGTATTGCTGGGTCAAATGGGAATTCAATATCTAATTTTTTGAGAGTCGTCCAAATTGTTTTCCAGAAGGGCTGAACCAGTCGGCATTCCCACCAGCAGTGAAGAAGGGTCCCTTTCTCCCCACATCCTCTCCAACAGCGGTTGCTTTTGTTCTTTTGGATGTGTGCTAGTCTCTGTTAAACCAGGTGTTTTTAAAAAATTAATTTTTAATTTTAAAAATTACTCATGAATATATGCAGAATCATGATGGTATTTCTTAAAGTGGTTCATATCACATTTCTATGTAAACTTTGTGTATCTGTTTAAACATAGGAAAAATAATATTGGGCAATTGGAAATTTCACAGCTCTGTTATTTAAGCTGTAAAACACTCAAGATGCTTTGTACTACCACATTAGGTATCAGTCTTGGATGTCCATGAGAAAATATTAATGAAAATATTTGTTGTCTTTGATCTTTTTGCCACCTATTATCCTTAGGCAACCAAGTCTTTAAATATTCAAATCTTTAAATTAGCACAGTCAAATAATAACAGTCTACAAATACGCCTTATAAAATATTCCTTGTCAATTCTAGAGCTAATTTTGAAATTCAAAAGCCATCACTGAGTAAAGGCACTATTTTGATGAGCACTGAAATAATATTTTAATAATTAAAATGAACATTGACAATCAAATGAAGTTTAAACGCATTTAGAGAAAACATACTATGTACAGAACACTGGCAAAATATTTTACTGACTAAAAGATTCTATATTTTATTATATGTAACATATCACATCCAGGACTGGAGAAAAAGCACAGCGGGTAGGGCGTTTGCCTTGCACTCGGCCAACCCAGGTTCAATTCCTCCGTCTCTCTCAGAGATCCTGGCAAGCTACCGAGAGTATTTTGCCCACACGGCAGAGCTTGGCAAGATACCCGTGGTGTATTTGATATGCCGAAAACAATAACAACAAGTCTCTCGATGGAGAAGTTACTGGTGCCCACTCTAGCAAATTGATGAGCAACGGGATGACAGTGATACAGTGATATTGCATCTAACTATATAATTTAGTGAGTGCTCAGGAACCAACATTTGTGCACACAATGTTTTGTAGAGGAATTATTTAGTCTACAAAAGTATTCTTACTAATATTGTACTTTAGTGAGATTTTTTGTTATTGTTATTAAATGTAAACATAACAATAAGCATGAACAAGGACATTGCAAATGAAAAATTAATAAAGAAAACAAATGTATTTTCCAAATCCTAAAGTACTCAATGAAAAATGCAACAAGCATTTACTAAATCATAATAGAAAAAACTTTCCAGATTTTCTCTAGTTTAAAAAGATGATAGTAACTGACTAAATATATCTTGAGCATGGCAAGAGACACAGCTCATGAGCTCGTGAACTAGAGCTCATGCTTTGTATGCAGGAGGCCTGGATTCAATGACACCACATGGTCCCCTGAATATTTGAAGAAGTGGTCCCAGGAGTGACACCTCCTGAACATTGCTGGATGTCACACAAACAGACACACACACACTCTCACACAGAGACAACTTTAGTATAATTTTTCTTTCCATTGTATTTAATTTTGCTCGAGCGGACACTAGTAACGTCTCCATTGTGAGACGTGGTGCCCGCTCAGGCAAATCAATGAGCAACAGGATGACAGTGAAAATGACAGACAGTATTTAATACTAATATAATCAGTTATAAAAAAGTTCTCATTTAGGGTTCACAGCTATTATAAATCAGGTATGGAGCTTGCCTTACGTGTGGCTGGCCTGGGTTTGAACCCCTGCACCTAACCTGCTCTCCAAACCATTGAGAAGTGAACCCTGAGTGCAGAGTTGGGTGAGCACCACCAGGTGTGGCCCAAACACCAAAAAAAATTTTTTAATTAAAATTAAGTTAAAAAGAAGCACTCAGTAATTCTCTATCTTAGTTTATTCTGCACCTAACATTACAGTCTCACCTTTCCTCTAAAGACTATCCTAACCCTCATTAAGTGGAAAATAAGATTGGTATTAACTCCAGGGGTTGTAATAAAGTTGGCCTCTATCATTTCATATCATAATTCTTTACAGCACTTCCTCCTGACCCATGTCCCTATTGTTCCATGATCCCCGTTGTCTTTGGTATGCTCTCTGCTGTTTCCTTGGTTTTAACAACAGAAGTGGCATTGAACGACCTACCCTAGTGTTGACATTCAGTTACTGCTTCCATCAAAGATGCACTAATTAGAGGGGGATGTGTGTTGGAGTTCAAGAAGTAGAGAAGTGTGTCATTGTCTGAAACTCTTAAAAACACATTTACCCTAATAGTTGGTGTGTATACGTTACAATTACTGACCCAATTAATCATTAGTAAAACTTTTGTATCAGATATCAGTGACTAGACCTATTTTAGTCAGACCTGTATTGTGTGTAAAAAAAAAAGGGGTGCACCTATGAACACATGATATGTTGGAAACTGATTTCTCCTTTGAAAAGAATTTTATGTAAGTGAACATGTAAAGACCACATAGAGGAAAAAAGCTTTAAGATCAAGGGAACACCACCAAATGTGACCCCCTCCCAAATAAATAAATATAAAAGTAAATTATAAAGGGGTTCTGTGACATGATGCAGCCACAAGCATGTGTTGTGTGAGCATCTTAGGAACATTGCCTCTTTTTATAGTCCAACATAGGACATTTAAATTAGTGACATTTTATTAGTGAGAAGAAAAATTTTAGGCTTTCAGTTGGTTGCTATTTGTTTAAATATTATTTTCTGCCTCATTCTTTCCTCCACTCTCCTTCAAAACCTAACTTATATTAAGGCTAAAATATCTGATATTGACCCCAAAACAACCAAGGTTTTTATGGGGTGGCTTTTCCAGTGGTCATTGGGACCATTTTATGCCTGGGATCAAGCACAGGACCTGTACATGGAAGACATGTGCTTCTGTTCTTTTAGCCATCTCCCAGCACCTGAAAACACCCAGTCCTTTTCTTTAACATTTTTTTTTAGGATATAGAATTTTTATTAAATTAAATTTTCTATCTTTTTTTTTTCTTTAAAAAAAATTGTTTTAGTTGAATCACAGTGAGATACACAGTTACAAGGTTGTTCATTGTTAGGTTTCAGTTACATAATGTTCCAACACCTGCCCCTTCACCAGGTGTACATTTCCCCACCACCAATATCTCCAGTTTCCCACCCACAAGTGCTCCCCTGCCTGCACCCCCAGTTTCTGTGCAGAATACAGATACTGACAGGTTATTATGCATGTCCCTTTACCTAACTTTCAACACTCAGTTCTTGTCCAGAGTGATCATTTATAACTATTATTGTCATACTTGTCCCTTCTCTATCCTACTTGCCCTTTGTCCTACACACACTTGTGGTAAGCTTCTTATAGTCCTTAATCAGTTCTTGTAGCCCCTGTTTTTCCGGCTTGGATATTAGCCTCATACTATTTTTTTTTAATTTTTAAATTTATTTATTTTTAATTAGAGAATCACCGTGAGGGTACAGTTACAGATTTATACACTTTTGTGCTTATACTTCCCTCATACAAAGTTCGGGAACCCATCCCTTCACCAGTGCCCATTCTGCACCACCCGTAAACCCAGTGTCCCTCCCACCCTCCCCAATCCCATCTCCCCCCCACCCCACCCTGCCACTGTGGCAAGGCATTCCCTTCTGATCTCTCTAATTAGCTGTTGTGGTTTGCAATAAAGGTGTTGAGTGGCCGCTGTGCTCAGTCTCTAGCCCTCATTCAGCCCGCAACTCCCTTCCCCCACATGGCCTTCGACTACAATGTAGTTGGTGATCGCTTCTCTGAGTTGACCTTTCCCTGGAACGTGAGGCCAGCCTCGAAGCCATGGAGTCAACCTCCTGGTACTTATTTCTACAGTTCTTGGGTGTTAGTCTCCCACTCTGTTATTCTATATACCATAGATGAGTGCAATCTTTCTATGTCTGTCTCTCTCTTTCTGACTCATTTCACTCAGCATGACACTTTTCATGCCCATCCACTTAACTACAAAATTCTTGACCTCCTTTTTTCTAACAGCTGCATAGTATTCCATTGTATAGATGTACCAAAGTTTCCTCAACCAGTCATCCGTTCTGGGGCATTCGGGTTTTTTCCAGATTCTGGCTATTGTAAACAGTGCTGCGATGAACATACATGTGCAGATGTTGTTTCAATTGTACTTTTTTGCCTCTCTGGGATATATTCCCAGCAGTGGTATTGCTGGGTCAAATGGGAGCTCAATATCTAATTTTTTGAGAGTCGTCCAAATTGTTTTCCAGAAGGGCTGAACCAGTCGGCATTCCCACCAGCAGTGAAGAAGGGTCCCTTTCTCCCCACATCCTCTCCAACAGCGGTTGCTTTTGTTCTTTTGGATGTGTGCTAGTCTCTGTGGTGTGAGGTGGTATCTCATGATCTGCATCTCTCTGATGATTAGTGATGCAGAGCTCTTTTTCTTTTTTTTTTTTTAAATTTTTATTAAATCACCATGTGGAAAGTTACAAAGTTCTTAGGTTTATATGTCAGTTATACAATATTCAAACACCCATCCCTTCACCAGTGCCCATATTCCACCACCAGAAACCCCAGTATACCCCCCGCCCCCACCCCCTACCCCCTACTGTATAACTAATGAATTTCACTTCATTTTTTCTTTACCTTGATTACATTCCATAATTCAACACAAAACTCACTATAGTTGACATAACTCTCTCTCTCTCTCTCTCCTTTTTTTTTCTCTTTTTCCTTTTCCCTTTTTTTTTTTCTTTTTCCCCCTCATCCCCCTTCCTGCGCCTCATAGTATGGTGTACGCCACGCCACATCGGCCAGCGTGGGGCTTTTGCTTAGTTCACAGTCCAGAGGTGGCTGCTACATTAAAAACCTTCAATATTTTCAACAAAAACTTACTGTTATTATTTGGAGTTTCCCCCCCAAGTCAGACCTGTTCAAATGGAACCAATTCACATTGCTGAACAATTATAAATGTTAAGTTGCGCGGACGCAGCGGTTTTGGATTTCTGTATAAAGTCCAGGGAGAATTCTGCCAGAAATTACATAGCCCAGCTCACAGTCCCAGTGCATTGCTGTAAGAAGTCTCTGAATTCAAAGTCTTTAGGTGCAGAGGGTCCGATTCGCGCTCAGCGGCTCCGGGTTTATCTGGGCCGAGGGCGTGCCGGTTACGCCCCCTTCCCATGAGTTCCTGGGAGCCCCCAAAGTAAAATCCGAATACCTGTGGGTCTGGAATCAGAAGATGGCGCCTGCCACATGGTGCCGCTAGCCCGCCGCTTTCCATGCAGGAAGACAGGGTGGGGAGGAAAAAAAAAATCCACCCCCAGCAGCACCGAGTTGTAGCCCAGTTTGGTGTCCCAATGCATTGCTCTCGGGTGCTGCGCTGGATGCCCGAATGTGTTACATCTTTGGAGTCAAAGTCTTTAAGCGCCGCAGAGGGTCCGATTCGAGCTCAGCGGCTCCGGGTTTATCTGGGCCGAGGGCGTGGCAGAGCTCTTTTTCATGTGCCTTTTGGCCATTCGTATTTCTTCCTTGGTAAAGTTTCTGTTCATTTCTTCGCCCCATTTTTTGATGGGGTTGGATGTTTTCTTCTTGTAGAGTTCAACCAGTGCTTTATATACCATTGATATCAACCCCTTATCTGATGGGTATTGTGTAAATATCCTTTCCCATTCTGTGGATAGTCTTTGGATTCTGGTCAATGTATCTCTTGCGGTGCAGAAGCTTTTTAGTTTAATGTAGTCCCATTTGTTGATCTCTGTTTTTACTAGATTGCTTAGTTCCATGTCACCTTTGAAGATACCTTTATCTTCAATATCGTGGAGGGTTTCGCCGACCTTGTCTTCAATGTACCTTATGGTTTGTGGTCTGATGTTGAGGTCTTTAATCCATTTTGATCTGACTTTTGTGCATGGTGTCAGGTCAAGGTCTAAACCCATTTTTTTGCATGTGGTTGTCCAGTTGTGCCAGCACCATTTGTTAAAGAGGCTTTCCTTGCTCCACTTCACATCTCTTGCTCCCTTATCAAAGATTAGATGGTCATACATTTGGGGTTGTGTGTAGGGATATTCCACCCTGTTCCATTGGTCTACGGCTCTGCCTTTGTTCCAGTACCATGCTGTTTTAATTGTTACTGCTTTGTAGTAAAGTTTGAGGTTGGGGATGGTGATGCCTCCCATCATCTTTTTCCCAAGAATTGTTTTAGCTATCCTTGGACGTTTGTTATTCCATATGAATTTTAGGATTGCTTGATCCATTTCTTTGAAGAGTGTCATGGGTATATTTATAGGGATCGCATTGAATCTGTATAATGCTTTAGGGAGTATTGCCATTTTGACAACATTGATTCTCCCTATCCACGAGCAGGGTATATGTTTCCATTTCCTCATGTCCTCTTTGATTTCATGGAGTAGCGTTTTGTAGTTTTCTTTGTAAAGGTCTTTTACTTCCTTGGTTAAGCTGATTCCGAGGTACCTGATTTTCTGGGGCACGATTATGAATGGGATTGCTTTTTTCATGTCCCTTTCCTCTGCCTCATTGTTTGCATATATGAAGGCCATGGATTTTTGGGTATTGATTTTGTAGCCTGCAACTTTACTGTATAAGTCTATTGTTTCTAAGAGTTTCTTAGTAGAGGTTTTAGGCTTCTCTAGATATAGTATCATGTCGTCTGCAAATAGTGAGAGTTTGATTTCTTCCCTTCCTATCTGGATGCCCTTAATCTCTTTTTCTTGTCTAATAGCTATCGCAAGTACTTCCAGTACTATATTGAAGAGGAGTGGTGAGAGTGGGCATCCTTGTCTTGTGCCTGATCTCAGAGGAAAGGCCCTTAGTTTTTCCCAGTTGAGGATAATGCTTGCCGTAGGCTTGTGATAGATGGCTTCGACTATCTTGAGGGAAGTTCCTCCAAACCCCATTTTGGCGAGGGTTTTCATCATGAAAGGATGTTGGATCTTGTCAAATGCTTTCTCTGCATCTATTGATATGATCATATGGTTTTTATCTTTGCTTTTGTTGATATGCTGGATTATGTTGATTGATTTCCGAATGTTAAACCATCCTTGCATCCCTGGGATGAATCCCACTTGGTCGTGATGTATGATCTTTTTGATGAGTTGTTGGATCCTATTTGCTAGTATTTTGTTGAGGATCTTCGCATCGGTGTTCATCAGGGAAATTGGTCTGTAATTTTCTTTCTTAGTGGTGTCTTTGTTTGCTTTTGGTATTAGGGAGATATGTGCTTCATAGAAACTGTTTGGGAGAGTTCCTGTTTTTTCAATTTCCTGGAAAAGTTTGAGGAAAACAGGCAATAGGTCTTCTTTAAATGTTTGGAAGAATTCGCCAGTGAAACCATCTGGGCCTGGGCTTTTGTTTTTGGGGAGGTTTTTGATTACAGTTTCAATTTCCTTAACATTGATGGGTCTATTCAGGTATTCCAGGTCTTCTTTCTTCAGTGTTGGGAGATTGTAGGAATCAAGGAATCCATCCATTTCTTTTAGGTTCTCTTTTTTTGTGGCGTAAAGACCTTCAAAGTAGTCTCTAATGATCTTTTGAATCTCACTGGTTTCTGTTATGATGTCCCCCTTTTCATTTCTGATTCGATTTATTAGAGTTTTCTCTCTTTCTTTCTTTGTGAGTCTTGCTAGCGGTTTATCAATCTTATTTATTTTCTCAAAGAACCAACTCTTTGTTTCATTGATCTTTCGGATTGTTTTTTTGGTTTCGATGTCATTAATTTCTGCTCTAATTTTTATTATTTCTTTCCTTCGGTCTGGTTTGGGGTTCTTTTTCTGGTCCTTTTCTAGGGTCTTGAGTCATGAAGTCAAGCTATCTACGTGGGTCCTTTCTTCCTTCCTGAGGAATGCTTGGAGAGCTATAAATTTTCCCCTTAACACGGCTTTAGCTGCGTCCCATAGGTTTTGGTAGCTCGTGTCTTCATTCTCATTTGTTTCTAAGTATCTTTTGATTTCTTCCTTGATTTCCTTCTTGACCCACTCATTGTTCAACATGGAATTGTTTAATTTCCAGGTGTTTGATTTGATTTTCCGTATTTGTGTGTGGTTAGCTTCTATCTTCAGCGCATCGTGGTCTGAAAAGATGGTTGATACAATTTCTATTTTTCCGATTCTATTGAGGTATGTTCTGGGGCCCAGTACATGGTCTATTTTTGAAAATGTTCCATGTGCACTGGAAAAGAATGTGTATTCTTTCTTTTTGGGGTGTAAGGCCCTGTATAGGTCTATTAGGCCTCTCTCTTCAATTTCTTCATTCAGAGTCAGTGTTTCCTTGTTGAGTTTTGTTCTTGTGGATCTATCTAGAGGCGATAAGGCCGTATTGAAGTCTCCGACTACAATTGTGCTGTTAGTGATGTCCTCTTTGAAGTCTGTTAGGAGTCGTTTTAAATATTTAGCCGGTCGTTTGTTAGGAGCATATACGTTTAAGAGTGTGATTTCTTCCTGTTGTACATATCCCTTGATAAACAGAAAATGACCTTCGCTGTCCCTTTTGATCTTTTTCATCCTGAAATCTATGTTGTCAGATACCAGGATGGCCACTCCAGCTTTTTTAAGGGGGTTGTTTGCTTGGAGGATTGTTTTCCATCCTTTGACTTTGAGTCTATGTTTACTCTGTTCAGGTGTGTTTCTTGCAGGCAACAGAATGTTGGGTTTAATTTCCGGATCCATTTAGCCACTCTGTGTCTCTTGATAGGTGCATTTAGGCCATTGACATTGAGAGAGATTATTGTGATGTGGTTTTGTGTCATCTTTCTGTGGGATTTGTTGTTCTTATGGGGCTCCTCCTTGTCTTACAGTAGCCCCTTTAGACCTTCTTTCAAGATTGGTTTTGAGTCTATGAAGTTCCTGAGCTGTTGTTTATCCGAGAAATAGTGTATGGTTCCTTCGAGTTTGAGTGAGAGTTTAGCTGGATAAAGTATTCTTGGTGAGGCATTCATTTCGTTGAGTTTTTTCACTATGTCCCACCATTGTCTTCGGGCTCGGAGGGTTTCTTCTGACAGATCGGCTGTAAATCTGAGGGGTGCTCCTTTGTATGTGATTTCCTTCCTTGCCCTTGCTGCTTGCAGAATTGTGTCTCTATCCATGGTATCCGTCATTCTGACTATGATATGCCTTGGGGTCTTTTTATTCGGGTCTCTTTTTGCTGGTACTCTTCGGACTCCTTGTATCTGGATGCCTGCCTTGTCCAGCTCTGGGAATTTCTTAGCAATGATATCTTTGACTGTGTTTTTTTCATTGGGGTTGCTTCCCTGCGGTTCTGGTAGTCCAATGATTCTTATGTTGTTCCTCTTGAAGTCATCCCCCAGGGCTCTGATTCGCTCTATAGCCATTTTGAGGTCTTTGGCCATGATTTGTTGCTGTCTATAAGCTTTCTGCAGCTCATCTTCCAGATCACTGATTCTGTCTTCGGCTGTAGTCATTCTACTGTTGAGGGCATCTAGTGAGATTTTTATTTCATCTACCGATTCCTTTATTTATGAGACTTCCGTTCGAAGGTTTGAAATTTCTGCTCTCATTTCTGCTCTCATTTCTTCCTGTATTTTCTTGGTAGACCGTTCCAGCGCTTCATTCATCTCCTCCCTTAATTTATTGGATGTCTGTTCCATATTTGCTTGGAGTAGGTCGACTCTCCTCCAGATTTCCTCTATGAATTGTTTATCTGAGAGGTCGTAGATGTGAGAAGCCCCTGTTGAGGTTTCTGGTATCTCTTCTTCCCCCTCTCTTCGCAGGGGGGATTTTCGCTGCTTCTTCATATTGTCACGGAAGTGTAGAGTTGGAACCTTGTATTTATTTATTCCTCTTCCTTTTTGTGGGAAGAAGGGGCTCCGATTGTGCTAAACTTCCCTTATTCCCTGATAGCTTTTATACTGTCAGCCTAAGCTAATGGCTATTTTGCGTAAGTGTTTGAGATCGCAAAAGTGAGTTTTCAAAGGAATACACAGTACCGATTGAGCTGAGGTAGCAAAGAATAACTGTAGCCGCGTTAGCGTTGGCCGCTCTGAGAGGAGGCCACGCCCACTTTTAGACCACGCCCACTAAGACACAGGCCACGCCCCCAGTGTCTTACTGTTGATGGGGGGGGCGGGAGGGCGTGGCCGAGGGATGGACGTGCGCAGTTACAAGCCGGTTCGGGAGACGGGGTGCGCAGGGCGAGCAGGGAGTGACTTCAGAAACTCGGGAGACGCAGACTGCAGCGGGAAGTGGGGGAAAGGGAGTTCTTTAACATTTTTGTTCAGCAATTTTATTCTATGTTCTTTTGCATATAGATAATATATATGTAATGTTAAATATAACCTTTTAGGTGAGCACATGGCAGCACTCAGAGATCTGGATCCCTGCTTGGCAGATTTTAGGCACAGGTGAATGGTACTTGGGAGTCACCAGAACCACATCCACGGGTGCTTGAGTATGGGTGCATAAGGTGACAGGGATCAAATTAAGGCATGTGTCCTGCTATCTCCCCAGTCCCAGATAAATAATTTTTGATTATCTGTATTCACATTCACAGTTCATTCTTCTATCATTCTTCATTTTGTTAAGCCCATCTAAAGAGTTCTAATTCAGACACCAGATTTTCCAGTTCTAGAAATTGCATTTGACTTTTCATACATAGATGATATATCTTTGATTCAAAGTGAATGTGTTTTCCTTTACATCACTGAACAAACATAGTTTAACAGCTGCTTTAAAATCCTTTCCCACTGATTACATCTGGGTCACCTCACAGTTGGATTATGTTGAATGTGTTTGTTCTCCTGCCCTCTCTTTCAAGACTAGTTTGAATTTTCCTGCTTCTTTATAATTATGGGTCATAGCCTAGATATTGAAAACGTTATATTGTGGAGACTCTGATAAATTCTTTATTTAGAAAATTATTGAGGCCTAAGATTTTGTAAGGGATTAAGATCCTTGCCTTGTATGTGGCTGACATATGGCTTAATCCCCAGAGCACAGAGCTCTGGTTCCAGAGCACAGAACTCAGGATTCCTCAAATCCCACTAGGCATGCCTTCTCAAAAAACAGCGTTTATTGTAATGCTACTTATTTGTTTTAGGGTGTAATTAATTTTTATATAGTCAGTCTTCAAACATATTTTCAGCAGAAGCTCAGATCCCATTTCAAAGTTTTATCCTTAAATTTGTAGCTTGCCATGTGGCTCAGCAACCAATCACGATCACGATCACGATAGCCCGTTAATCACCGATTTCTCGGGTGGGCCCAGTAACATCTCATTTTGTCCTTTCCCTGAGATCGTAGAAGTCTATCTCGACTTGGCCCTCCCAACGATGTTGTACTGGGGGCTCTTCAGGGTCACAGGAATGAGATCCAGCTTGTTTCTGGTTTTTGCATATGAATATACCATGGGAAGCTTGCAAGGCTGTCCCATGTGGGCAGGAAACTCTCAGAAGGCTGCCAGTTTCTCCCAAAGGGAGAAGCAGGCTAAAGATATCGCGCTGCCTCGAGCTTCTGAGAGCTTGCTTTTAAGTCTCTCTGGATGTTGGCCGCTGATGGGATTACACACACCTGGGTTCCTCTGCTGGTACCTTCATGCATGAGGCCTGTCTGAACGTGTGGAGAGGGGCCTCCAGCCTGGCTATAGCTAGGTTCTGGTGATCCTTGGCGCCGGGAGCTCTGCTCGGGGTGGGGAGGGAAGCTGGAGCCCATCCCCTCCAAGGGGCCCCGGGAAAGACAGCCAGGCATGCGGGCAAGAGACTCTCTGCATCACTATCTTCTGAGAGTTTGCTTTTAAGTCTCTCTGGATGTTGGCCATTGATGGGATTACACACACCTGGGTAACCAATATTATGAGTAAACTAGAGATTTGGGCAAAGATAACACAAAAATTCACTCTCTTTTACTCATTCCCCTTCCTCTCTGCCCCTTCTTTCTTTCCTTTTTTACTCTCCCCACTTTCCAGCTGCTATTTTGTTCTAAAAATGTCTGCGGCCCAGAAAGGCGATTAGAGTTTCAGCAAATCTGTGCAACACAAATCGTAGATGAGAACTGTTATACGGATGAGAAAATCATTGAAAAATTCCCTACCACAAATTATCAACACCCTCAAGAAAATCTCTGCTTCTGTCCACCCTCAGGTTCCTTAAGTGGTTGGTCTTGAAAATTCTTTGATTTGGGGGAGTATTTTGACAAATGAATACGATAGAGGGTCGTTAAGAGCTTACACATCCGCAGAAGAGGTAGTGCTTCAATTTATTGTATTTTTTGTGGGTTTAGGGTTCTTAAGAAGCACTTAGGTAGGGAATCCTTCTGGTGATTCCTGACCAACTGCCTACAGTAGTTCAACGTGAAGGCCTGAGAAGGCATCACTGCTTTGCCCTACAGTTCCTTCAATTAAGCCAGGGTCAACCGCATGCAAGGCCTGTGCCTTGATTTCTGTACTAGCTCTCCATCCATAATTTATTATATTTTACATCTATTTGTTATGCCAATAAAGCATTCCTAATAAAACAGGAATATAGGCCAGAGTTTGGTGTATACAAAATACACATTAACATTAGCAAAGAAATTGAGCACAGATACTGCTGGAGAAAAGTCTGATCATAATTGCTATTTTATAATAACCAGAGAAAGAAATCAGTTAAATATTTTAAATGTTGATCTAAACCCTAGAAGAAGTGGTCAGTGGAAGTAAGCGTGTCAGTATATGGTGAAGTTCTTAGCCACTTCAGAGAAACTCACAAGAAAGTAATAGACTTGAAATAAACCTATGCCAAACTCAATCAGTTACAAGAAGCTATTTGGAAATGGAGTGACAATATAATTTACCAACCCAACCACATTTTAGTTTAGAGTGAAATGAAATCCTATTTATCTTTAATTAGAACAACAGGTATAAAAGGACGATGTCTAATACAAACTGGATTAATGTGCATGTCCACCAACTGAAGAAACAATCTTAAAAAGAGATAAAATTTAACCACAAATCCCTTTCCCAACAATTTTCATTGACAGTCTTCTGTCAAAAATTGAAAGACACCTTCTCCAGATGGAGCCCTGGCAACACTGAGCAGCAACTAACACGGCTCCGGGATTTGGGACTGGGACACATCCGAGCCTCGGGGGGGCACTGGAGTGGGGCGGCGCCAGCCCAAAACTCCAAGTGGTCCCGGCCGCCGGAAGTCACGCCCTCGACCCACCCTCGGCGCCATCTTGCCACAATCAACAGAGAAGCGGCAGGCATTCTGGTGAGCAACGTGGCCCGGAAAATGCTCCGGACCCAAATGGGGGCCAACAACACCGGGGAGCCGGAAGGAGGAAGTACAGCCAGCACACCTTCTCCAGATGGAGCCCTGGAGACACTGAGCAGCAACTAACACGGCTCCGGGATTCGGGACTGGAACACATCCAAGCCGCGTGGTCGAGTTAGCGGCCACGCGACCTTTTCTAAAACCTGAAAACATACAATCTTTTAATGGAAAACTAATTATCAAATGCTTCCTTAATAGGGTTATCTTGTTTGGGGGTATAACTCCCACAACAATAGTGAGTTTTGTGTTGAAATATGGAATGTAATCAAGGTGAAGAGAAAATGAAGTGAAATTCATCAGTTATACAGTTGGGGTGGGGGGCGGGGGTATACCGGGGATTTTGGTGGTGGAATATGGGCACTGGTGAAGGGATGGTGTTTGAATACGGTATAACTGAGACATAAACCTGAGAACTCTAACTTTCCACATGGTGATAAAATAAAAAAAAATTGAAAGAAATAAATAATAAAAATCATATTAAGAGGATGGCATTCTGACTAAACCCATTTTATATATCTTCATTATGAAACTGAGAAAAGAGCAAGAAGAAATCCATAAAGAGCAGGAATTTTATTTTAAATATGTCTTTGGGCTTAAGAATCATGCTTAGATAAAATTTCAGCTCTTTTATTTATATATGATATCAACTAGAAGTAAACAGACTGAGTTTACAAAACTCATCATGGGCTGAGTTTTGAAAGATTATACCAATTAATTAATCAAAAAAGCCATAAGTGTGACCAACAAAAAGTTAGCTTTTTTGTCACTGTATTAAAAACTCAATTCCCTAGATCTATATAGTTATTGTTTCATGGACTTTAGGATTTAGTTTTATTCATCTGTTTGACAGAGTTTATTATTTAAGGTTTTCAGTCAAACATAAGTATAGTTCTTGGCAAAACCCAATTTGTTAGAATGAAGATTTTCTTTTACTGTCAAAGATTAGCCTTTAGAATAATTTAAATATGTTTTGTTACAGATATGAGCCCTTTTATTACTTAAATTTCTATTTCTTTTCTCAACTGCTTATACTTCTGAGGACAGTAAAGATAATGCTGTGATTAATTTACATTAAAATTTACTGGTTTGTTTTACTGCATCACCTAACAAGATAGCTTTCCTTTTGCGTACAATTTTGCATACAAAAATGCATACAATTTTCATCCAGGAATAAATCATTTCATGTTTTTCTTGTCAATACTAAATAAATACCAAGTCTAAAAATCTGGAAAATAAGCTAACAGAATGCCATCATCTTCATCTCCACTTACCTTGGTGTAGTGAACAAAATCTTAAGTTTAGAAGAATAGAGATAAGTCACATTCCTACATTGTGATTAAAGAAATCAAAGTCATGTTAGTGAACATCCCCCAAAAAGTATATAAAATTTAAAGCAAACTAATAATTCTGAAAGATCATCCTTCCTTCATTCATATGTGAATATGTGATAGAGAGTATTCAATAATAATAGAAAAAGGACTTGTGTTTTATCAACTAATTCTCATTAAAAAAATAATGGATATAAATAACCCCATAATTTCATTCTCATTAAGTATACTAGTTTTGTATGCTAGCCAAATTAAGAAGACAACATATAGATAAAGATTCCTCCTTTTCTAATTAAGATAGCAACAAACTCACTAAAGAAAAAACAACCCAAAAACCCTGAGTTGTAGAATTTCTTCTGAGAAGTTTTATTTTCAATTTTTCCTTACTTTTAGTACTAACACCTATTAACTAAGTTATCTCCATTTTAAAATAGGTGGTGTTAGATAGGAAGAGCAACCAGTTCAACTGTTAAATTAATTCAGTCCTCCACCATCAAAATGACACATCGTACATCCCTGCCATCTTAAGCGAGGCATGTTCCTTTCAGGAAACTTGTGTTATCCTGGGGACAGATAAGAAAGTTAAAGGATCAGATGCAAATGAAAAGGATGTGGAGAGGATTCAGGCTTTCTGAACAGAAGGAATGTGAACAGAGACAAGTGGAAGCTGGACCCTGCCCACAGAATCCTAAAACCCTTTAACTTAGGACAAGATTTTCCCTTTTTCAAGAGAATCAATTCCCCATGATTCTTCGTGTCTCAACCATCATGCCAAACCCTTTGGGTCTAGAAACGAACCCCTTTTCTGTTCCCTTTATATCTTAAACTTGAGATTTGTTGGACCACGTTACCTATCCTAGATCATGCTCTTTCTTGCACCCTTTTCCTACATCACTTGAACCTAAGGGAAACACCTGACTATCTGAGAGAACCTGAACACAAAGATTCTTGTAATTCATGTAAAACTAACACACATCAGAGACCAACACAGACTGCAATAAAAAGGATATGGAAGATGTTCATGTTTCATTGAGTAGCTGGTAAGTGAAAAGAGACATGTGGAGGCTGCACTCAAGGAGTGGAGCTTCGACAGTCAGGGAAAGTAGTCCAGCCAGGGGCCAGGGGTGGAGAGAGATGTAGAGAGACATTCCTTGATCTAAGAGAAGCCCATATAGATTTATTCTACATAAGCCAGGTCTTATGTAGATTACAACATGCAGGACAACAGATGAAGCACTCTAGACAATATAATTATTCTCTCCCCATGCCTCAGTCCGTCCCTGATTTCATGAAGTACACTGACAGTCTCAAATGCAGTAGTAAAATAATGTCTCATCTCTGGGTCTCTGGGAAATAGAGGTGTTGGTGATGACAAACATAACCTGTGCCTCTGCCCTCCCAATCCTAAGAGTTTGTCCTCTCCCCCACCCTGCAGATATAGCAACTAAGCATGAGCAACTTCAGTGCCTGCAAAAGCTGAAAATACCTAAAACATAAAATCAAACTAAAGAAACTAAAATCTAATAAAACTTAATGACATCTGCTAGAAAAATAAAAATAGGAAGTTACTTATCCAAGTATTTTGTTAAATTTTAAAACAATTCAAAGTAGCAAAGGAAATTCAAAGTAGCAAAAATTGGAAGACTAAAAAGTTTTACACACAGAAACATGAGAGTTATAATATATGACATCAAAAGGAGAGAATAATCCTCCAGATTTAATCTCAAAGACATGAAGGATACCTCCTAATCAGTTAGCTCAATTTAGCTATAACAAAGAAACTCAAAGATGGAGGAGAATTTGGCAAAGTAGTCAGTGTTTGGAGCACTGTAGCACTGTCCTTCCGTCGTTCATTGATTTGCTCGAGCAGGCACCAGTAACATCTCTATTGTGAGACTTCTTGTTACTGTTTTTGGCATACTGAATACACCACAGGTAGCTTGCCAGCCTTTGCTGTGCAGGCAGGATAGTCTTGGTAGTTTGCCGGGCTCTCTGAGAGGAACAGAGGAATCAAACCTGGGTCAGCGTGCAAGGCAAATGCCCTACCCCCTGTGCTATCACTCCAGTACCAGTGTTTGGAGACCCACAATAAATAATCTATGCTCTAAACACATTTTCACTTATTAACATTTGGACTTCAATTGCCTAACCAAATCCTGGCACAAAGAAGTTATTCCGTAAAGTAACTGAATTGAATAAACCAGAGATTTACAGGTATTTGGTTAAACACAGACCCCACTTCTTTTTTAGTCCCCAGTATTATGTCAAGAATCAGATTTGACTTCCCAAAGAAAGACGACAAGCAAGGACCGCTAAATTCATTACAAAAAAAAGTTTTGTCATTCAAACATTAATTCCTTCAGCCTGTTCCTCAGAAGTTAACTTTCAAGATTCTGAGAAAACAACAAACTGTTGAAAACTATCAGCAACTTGATCCGAAAATTTATAGGTAGGTTTGTTAATGTTTCAGTCCTCAGCTCAAAAGATCAAATTTTGAAATCCCAGCTATCCCCCTAGATGCATAAATACGGCTTTACAATTTATTAGGGAGGCATCAAAGGGAAAAAGGTGAGCTCTAAATTGACTCTACTTAATGTGCTTCCATCTAAAAACAGTGAGTGAAAAGTGAACTCCCACAATCTAGCATTGGAGGAATGGAGAAGAGCAGCTGGTAAAAGATTACAAGCAATTTTCATGAGATTTACAGTAAGCCAGTAAACTACAGCATGACCGAAACTGAATATGGACTCAAATGAGGCTGTACATCAATGAAGATTTTGTTCTCAAAAGCTATGAACTTTAAAATGATTAACAGGACACAAGTGTGGATACCAAGGTGTTTTTTTTGGAATACCCTAGGGCAGAGTTCTGAACAAGCTGAAGATGAAACACTTCATAGCAGGATATGAGTGGGAAGCAAGGTCAGTGGCAACATGTCTTTGAAAAACTGATTGCATTGTAAAGCTAATCAATTTGAATGAATGCTTTGCCTCATTCCCTTTAAGTCCTTCTAACCACCTTCAGAATCAAATTCAACCCGACCTTGAGACTCACACCCCTCAATGCTTGCATTTTCTGCCTTGCATCAGTCTGGCCAATAATACCTACCCTGTCTCTGCGCTATGAGCCATATCAGTCCCATCCAAATTAGCAAATTAACAACTTCCTACATGCCAATTTTCAGATTGTTAGTCAAGCCACATCTCTGTATTTGGTCTTTTCTTCTGCATATAATGTTCTCCTAAAATAAGGTTCCCATTACTTGAATTGTTTTCAAACAATAAGCTTTATTTATCAATAAGACTTTTTCTAACTACATCCACTGGGTCTGTTCCATTGTTGCTCATCTGACTCCTGCAAAAGAAATTCTAGTTCTACATTTTACTTTCAGCCCACATCTTCCATCCTGAACAGGCCCTTCTAGCACCCTTTACTTGGTGGTCCCTTCTCTACTGCAAACCACAACACCCAAAAGGAAAGAGAGAGCAAAAGGGAATGCCTTTCACAAAGGTGGTAGAAAATGGGCACTGGTGGAGGCATGGGCACCCAAACATTGTATGACTAAAATGCAAGCACGAAAGTTTGTAAGTGTGTAACTGTACCTGTATTGCAAACCATAAGGCCTGAAAGGAGTGGGGAGGGGGGAGAGAGAGGGGGAGAGAGAGAAAGGGAAGGAGGAGAGAGAAAGTGCCTGCCATGGAGACAGGCTGGGAGGAGGGTGACAGGAGGTAAACTGGGGACATCAGTGGTGGGAACTGTTCACAGGTAGAGGGACTGGGTGTTGGAACACTGCATGACTGAAACTGGACAATGAACAGCTTTGTAACTCTGTATCTCATGGTGATTCAATTAAAAAAATAAAAGCACCCCTCTGATCTTTCTGTCAGAGATAAGGTCAACCAGCATTCTATATAATCAGGACATACCCCATGTATGATTTCAGCCCAAAACTGACTGTTAAAATTCCCTAAATACTCTTTTCATTTTTCAATGAACTACAAGCGCTTGACAGTTAGAAATAATTTTTCTGCCACAGACTTTGACATTCAAATCACTGAAACCCCAACATTAGCTATAAAATTTCCTCCACAGGGGCCAGAGATAAAACAGGGGGGTAAGACACTTTGCTTGCATGCAGCAGACCTCAATTCACCCAGACACCACATGTGGTCCCCTGAGCACTGCCAGGAATAACTCCTGAGCACAGAACCATGTATAGTTCTTAAGCTCATCTAGGTGCGGCCTACAAATTTTAAAAGGATGCATTTTTCAAAAATTTCCTCCACAGAAAAAGATCTAGACAATCCATTAACATCTGTCTACAGAGTTTGAAAAGGAAGATCTTGGAAGTGGAGAGTGGTTGAGAATTAAAAATGCTCATATATATATATATATATATTTAAGAGTGAAAGAAAAAGATTTTTAACCACTTAAAAAGATAACTTAAGGAGGCTGGAGTGATAGCACAGCAGGTAGGGTATTTGCCTTTCACCTGGTCGACCCGGGTTCAATTCCTAGCGTCCCATATGGTCCCCCAAGCACCACTAGGAGTAATTCCTGAGTGCAAAGCCAGGAGTAACCCCTGAGCATTGCAAGAATAAAAAGATAACTTAGGGGGTGGTATATAAGCTTTGAAATCTACAAATCAGTCACAGTAACTAACTTCTGAAAGTTAGTCAGTGAAGTTCCACACTGCTAGAAATGGTCATTCACCAAGGGCCTTGGGGCAGAGCACCTGAAAGTCATCCTGCTAAAAGCAGTCTTGAAACAGCCACTGCACGAATAATCATCATCATCATCATCATCATCATCATCATCATCATCATCATCATCATCATCCCATTTATCTGATAAGTCAATTTTCTTGAGCAATCTCAGAAATGTCACCATTCGTCCTACCCCTGAGATTTTAGAAGCCTTTCTTTCCTTGTCCTTCCCAATGGTGCCATATTGGATGCTCTTTCAGGGTCAGGGGAATGAGACACATCATTGTTACTGGTTTTGGCATATGAATATGCCACGGGGAGCCTCCCAGGCTCTGCTGCACAGGCAGGATACTTTCGGTAGCCTGCCAGGTTCTCCGAGAGGGAGAACTAGGCTATAAGATGTCGGGAGCTTGGTTTTATAGTCTCTGTATCCTGGCCATTGATGGGATTACAGGGGGAGTGGGGGCAGTTTCTGGGTATGACTGCCTAGCTACTGGAAAATGGGGGATCTGGGTGGAAGAGGCCCAGTCCTAATTTGAGCAGGCTTGGAGATCTCAGGCCCGGGTATCGCATACCTGGGTTCCTCTGCCGGTTGCTTCATGCATGAGGCTTGTCCGAATGTGTGGAGAGGGGCCTTGAGCAAGACTGTGGCTGGATTCCGAAGGTCTTCAGCTGTAGGGGCTCTGCTTGGGGAGGGAGAGAAACTCAGTCCACCCCCTCTGAGGGGCCCGGTGAAGACAGCCAGGAGAGGGGGCAAGAGACTCTGCATTTCTCTTCTCCGGGAGCTTGGTTTTATAGTCTCTGGATGTTGGCTGTTGATGGGATTACACGGCACAGTGGGAGTAGTAATTCCACTGCACTAATAGAGGTGAAAATCTCCCAGCACTCCCACGCTGCTGTTTCTGAAACACATCAGCTCCTGAACACAAGACTTCCCAAAGAAGGCATCTAAAAGCAACCCTGAAGTTGTTTGGCGAGCTCATGCCTAAAACAGTTTACCAGTTACAGATGATTTGTAAATTCACCTTCCTTTACATCCAAGATCTAATTTATTATTTTCCTGAAAATCCTCAGCCTTTATTTACATCAGCAGTAAATATATTTACTGATAAATATATTAATTTGATCCAATGATTGGCAGCTATACTTATAATCTTGGGTGACAATTAATATCTATTCTTTCCATATATTTGGATCCCCGATGTAAAAATAATAGTGTAAATTTGTTATGAATTTTCTGAGTAATGAACATTTTTAATTAGAGAAATATCTTTTCATACATCTTTCAATAGGAGGCGATTATTTTTCAGTGTCAAAAATTGAAAGTCAGATATAAACAATATATAATACAAGTTTATTAGAAGAGACATACTAACAAGCTCCTCAAATACTTCTAAAGGAAGTTAATAAAATAGTGAACTTTTTTGATTTAAGAGAAATCCATATGAAGAAGTTAAAATAATCACAGCAAAAAATTTTAATGGCTTCCATGCTATATATTACTATGGGTCTTCAGTTCAATTACTGAACATACGTTACTATAAGTATTTTTAAATTCAGAAATTGCAAGTAAAATTTTAAGTGCCAGGATAGAATCTGTAATTTAAAAAAGTGCAATACCTTCATTTACTGTTACAGATCAGATATCTGTGTCACCTGTTTTTATGACATAGTCATGATTACACACAATCATAATGCAGAAAAACAAATTCCATTTCTTGTGGACATTTTTTTTCATGAAATAGGCGGTTTAAAAAGCTATTGACAGTAAAATCCCTTCCAGATAAGACCTCAAACAAAAGCAAATCTTTACAGAAATATCTCCTATTTAATTAGGAGTTAATGAAAAAATGCTTTGTTGGGAATGGAGGAAGCACAAATATAAATGTCAGTGTAAAGATGCAAACAATTTTATTCAAAGTTATGGCAAAGCATGAATAATTCCACAGAATATGTTGGTGATCCTGTGTAATGTTACTTAAACTACATTAATATCCTTTCTGTTGACATTGGAACAGTGTTCATGGAATTACTTTCAAACTTAAGCACTGTATAAACTGAACAGTTAAAGAATATTTATTATTTCATTTGCATTCAGTATTCTCCATTTCTCTCAAATTTAAAAACCTGTTGACTCTCTTTAGCAAATGCTGTTGAGAGAATACTCAGTTAATTTTGAAGCACTGAAATTATACTTTAATTCTGGTAACCCAAAAAGTTCCTATTGGCTTTTTAAATAATTCACTGAGTGAAGCCTACTTATTTCTGTTCATAATTTTCATTCTCTTTAGCAAAAGGATTATGCAAATTGAAAGAAAAGCAAACAGTAATATTGAAGTGTTCTGTTGCTCAAAGGAACATGCTGAATGGGTTAAAAAGAATTGATGAAAAATTTATCCCTTTATGTATCACAGTTGTTCTTACGAGGCATGACATTACTTAGTATCAGGAAAAGAAATTCTAACTTGAAGAGGTAATTATTATAAAATTTGCTGTGACTATCTTTCTAAATAGATTTAATCTCTTGAAAAATTCAATTATTTCATATGGATGGTACTAAATATTCCTCCAGCAGAGAACAAGCGGATTTATAATTTATAATATTAAAGAAGAAGCTTGACTACCCCTCCTTCTAATCTCCTACAAGGACTCTCACTCTCACCATTACTGAGAAGGTGAAGGAAGAAAAGGAATTAAGCCAAGTAATCTTGTGGCTACAATTGGTCATTTTAAATCTCACCAACATGAGAGATAGTCCATCTGATTGATATGGTGGAAAATGTGTTTAAATGGGAAGAAGGGTGGATGCTGAAAGGAGACAAATTTGGTATGCATCAAACCGTATCAATATTAGTACTATAAACCACAGTGCCAAAACGTAATTTTCAAAAAATAGTGCCTCTGGGGCTGGAGCAATAGCACAAAGGGTAGGGTGTTTGCCTTGCAGGCAGCCAACCCAGGTTCGATTCCCAGCATCCCATGTGGTCCGCTGAGCAGCGCCAGGAGTAATTCCTGAGTGTACAGCCAGGCGTAACCCCTGTGCATTGCCAAGTGTGACCCAAAAAGAAAAAAATAATAGTGCTTCTCATGGGCTGGAGGGATAGCACAGCGGGTAGGGCGTTCACCTTGCACTCAGCCGAGCCGGAGTTGGAGACCTCTCGGAGAGTCTGGCAAGCTACCGAGAGTATCTTGCCCACATGGCAGAGCCTGGCAAGCTACCCGTGGCATATTCAATCCATCAAAAATAGTAACAACAAGTCTCGCAATGGAGACGTCACTGGTGCCCGCTCAAGCAAATCGATGAACAATGGGAAGACAGTTCTACAGTGCTTATGACGATATAATTTATGGGGAAAAGAAACAAAAATTGAACATTCCAAAAAGCATACACATGTAACAATAATCACTGGGTCTAAAATGCCCAACCACTGAGAAAAAGTTGTGAATTTAGAAAAATTAGAATGTTTAAAACACCGGGGCTGCTGGGATCGAAATGATAAGTACAGCAGGCAGAGTGTTTACCTTGCACCTGGCCAATGCAGGTCTGATCGCCTGCACCAGTGTGGTTCCCCAAGCCTGCGAGGAGCGATCCCTGAGCAGAGTCAGAAGCCCCGAGTCCCACTGGGTGTGGGTGTGGGCCCAAAACATAAAAAAAAAGAAACACATGAAAATTAATGAGCAAAAAATACAATGGTAAATATGGTAGATATCTAGTACAAGGAAACAAAATCAAAGAAATAATGTAATTTAGGAGTCCCTAAAAGACCTCAGGATGGTAATCTTGTCCATGGAGCAAGGGGCTGCTTATCCAAACCCTGATGTCCTCCCCTGCACTGTGGCAGATCTGACAGCTCTGCTGGGCAATTTATGGAAACCAGAGGATCCTCTGATGTTCTTAAAAGTTCAAGAAGTAAACCTTCCAAGGTATTGCCAACATATAATTTAAATAATAATACCAGTTGCCAAACAGGACAACTGATGACAAATATGCCATCAGCACTTACATGTACTGCTCTGAGTATCTTGTATTCTTGATTCAATTACTCTTCACCCATGATGCACATTGTGTGTTTCTCATTGGTAAAGCTGAGGAAACTAGGGCTTAAGGGAACTGAGTTATTTTCTCAAGTTGTACAATTAGTGATATAAAGCCAGGTTGTGCCATTTTTTTCTTGTTAAGACTAAAGATCTCAAAAAGATTTCTTTTTCCAGTACAATATACCTCTAAGAGGCCACATACCTGAAATGTGTGTTTGGGGGATATTTTGGAATGAGCTCATCAGATTAATTAGCTGAAAACCCCATTTACTTCCTTCTCCCATCGGGGAACAATAAGTCTAACCTCTAACTCCATATGTGCTTTCTGCTTCTTTGTATTTTATATATAAAAATACAAGATATTTTGGTATACTAATTTTTTATTTTAGGCATCTTTTCCTCACTTTTGTGATTGTGGGATGTGTTCACATTTCTGTGTATACAACGAGTCGCATGTTCGCATTGTTGCCTTGTGTTTGTTTTATCATGTGCTTACCAAAATGTATGAGAACTTGAGTAGTTCTCAGTTTACAATTTGCTCTTCTGTGGACAATCCAGTGGGGATATTTCTTATATGTTTGTTTTTAAAGTAAAAATGTATTCAACCTGACTGTTAGGGTAGAGAAAAATTGTATGTGTTTCTTTCATGGTGGATAATGCAAATTTTAGGTTTGCTTCTGCAATTTTGTTCATGAGAAAACTTAACTGTGTTCATAAAACTGTACTTAACTAAACTGATAATTTTAAGATGATCTACAGCATACATACACAAAGTAACTATCAACTATTTGAGTTCACCATACACATTATTCCACAAGGTTGTGTTTTGTTGAACTTTTTTATCTGTCACTTTTCTATATTATTCAAAAATACACACACACACACGCACACACACACACCATCCCAGACAGGTTTAACAATACTGATCTCAAATTGCCATCCAAGGTATAAAAAAGGAAAGATTTAAAAAGAGAGAAGAAACTAGAAATATGGAAGCATTGTGAATTCTAGAGTAAGTCACATTTGGATCTACATCAGTGACAACACTGTGAAAACAAAAGTCTTTTTTGTTCAGAAAGACTGAAACAAAGACAAATGTTGGGAAACCAATAAAAAGAGCAAGACCTAAGGAAATAAGAGCAGTAGAAATATTGTTGAACATGTGGATTGAAAAGTGAAAGCTAACAATATAAAAACAGGGACAACCTGTCTCACAATTAAGGGGAAGCACCATCAACATGCAAAGACCTCAAACCCAAACTGCCAAATCCTGCTGAAATTGCTCGTTTGTGCGCTGGTGCTGCCTGCTTCAGTGCCTTCCAACATGACATAACTTTTAAAAAGTCTCAACTCTCAGAAAAAGCCAAGAGTGCAAATAAGAACACACAAAAGAATGTCCAGGAGTTGTGAAGCAATAATGTTAATTGACAAAAAGTGTATGTATTAAAACTTTTTTGGTTAGTACATTGCAAATTTTGATACACTCCTATACTGTGCTAAATGGCAGCCTCAGGATTGGGGATACAGTTTAGAGTGCTGGCATGTAGGTTTTTGCGTCCTGGAGGTGGAGTTTTGATCCTCAACACCGCTTGGTTCCATGGTGCTTAAACAACCCGAGTGCCAGGCCAGGAGCAGCCGACCTACACCCAGCACCTTCAGGTGGGACCTCAAAAAGCAAGAAAAAAACTGGGAGCCAGACTGGAAAGAGTACAATGGGTAGAGTGCTTGCCTTGCACACCTGACCAGGGTTTAATCCCTGGCATCCCATATGGTCCCCCAACCACTGCCACGAGTGATTTCTAAGTGCAGAGGCAGGAGCAACCCCTGACCTTTGCTGGTATAGCCCCCAAACAAAGAAACAAAACGTAGGCCTTCAATATGTTCACATCCTAAAGTTTAGTGCCTGTGAGAGTGACAATATTTGGAAAATCATCTTTGCAAATGTAATTAAGAATCCAATCTGATGAATCTAATCTAAACTGTAACCAATGAAATTTTGTAATGTGCCTATCAAGTTTGCAGGTGGGGATGGGGCGGGGGTGGGGGAGTGAATATGGGAGCACTGGTGGAGGGAAGCAGATACGGGTGGTGAGGATTGGTGTTGAAATATTATATGCCTAAAATGTAATTATCTATAACTTTGTAAATCACAGTTCTTTAAAAACAAAAAAACTTAGCAGAAAACATTCAAGTTATGAACATGATTCTGAATCCAATGATAAGTGTCTTTTTTAAGAGACAAAACTAGAAGTCATGTATAGAAGAAAAGACAAAGGTGAATTTATAGAGAGAGGGGAAATAAAGCCACAAACAAAGATCTGGAGCTACCAGAACTCAGCAAATAGGTAATTTTGGTAAATGTATCTAAATATTCCATGCATGGCTGAAAACAATATACCTTCTCTTATTACTAAGTTCAACTTTCAACGTATGCTTAGTCCAAACTTTTAAATTATTGTTTATTATTTCTGTGATTTTCAGCTATGATTGTTATAGATTATGGCTTGGTGTATATCTTTTAATTTTTCTGGTTTTGATCTATGTATTTTGAAGTTATCTTATTATGCGTATGAAAATTGATTCGGGCTGCAAAGATAGTACAGCACATAATGTGTTTGCTTTGCATGCAGCAAACCCAGGATCTATCCCCATCACCACAATGTCCTCCCGAGCACTGCCATGATTGAACCTTGAGCACTTATTATTATTAGTCATGGTAACTAATATTTTTAGATTTATATTTCTTCATTTTATTTACTCTTCTTATTAAAATTTTCCTTTTTTCTATTATTTCCCTTTTTGTTTAATAATTCATTTTTGTTGTGTTATTTTCTCTACTGCATAAATTTTAATGAAACCCTATTTTTCTGTTCATAAAGATTCTCTTAAGTTTACTCTAGGCATTTTTATCTTACTACATTTAATATATATTGATTCTCAGTCTTACTATGTCTCAAGAAATATTTAGAATGTTTAGGTTCTATTTACCCCTTAGTCAATTTTTGTATTGTTTCAAAGTATTTTAATATTCATACATTTTAAATTTCATGATAAAATACTATTAGTTTGCTTATACTTTCATATATACTTCTGAGATTATTTATTTTTCATCAGTATTTGTTTCCAACTTGAAATAAATCTGATCAACTTTATTTTGTATGGGAATGGCTTTAATGTGCTTTAAGTTTTAAAGAATATTCTTGCACATTCAGAATTCCAATTTCTGAACTGATGGTTGTTTTATTTTTTTCTAAAGACATTTTCTTTTAATTCAGTTCTCACTAATTGCTTTTGAGAAAACTGAAGTTCATCCTATTGGTATTTAATTTTAGGTATTCTGTTCTTTACTTCTACATATTAATAATTTCTTTGTAGTTTCTGCCAATGTAATGATAATGCACTTCTGCATCTTTTTATTTATAATATTTATAATTTAGTTCTTAAAAAAATGTTTGAATATATGAGCAAGATCTTTTTAACACTTAAAAACTGCCCTGTCATTAATTTTTAATTGGTTCTTCTGTAATGCTATTTTTTTCCTTCCCCTTTGGAAATCCCATTGAACACATATTACATTTTCTTACCATATTTCTCATGTCCCATTACTCATTTTCAACACTTCTTGCTTCCTATGTTTCAACTAGAATATCTTCTACTGACCAGTTTATTGATCCTCTTTCCTGCTATGTGCAATCTACTATTAAACTCATCTATCATGCTCTGGTTTCTCTACATATTATACAAATCTTTAGCTTTTTAGAAACCAATATATTAGATTTTTTAACACTATTTCATTTTTCAAAAATTAAGCTTCACATCATTAATGCTCTGCTTTGTTGTCTATTTTCTTCAAAGTATTAGTCACAACCAATTTATCTTCCCTTTATAAAAATTGTAGTTAATGCTGGTGGGAATGCCGACTAGTTCAGCCCTTTTGGAAAACAATATGGACGATTCTCAAAAAACTAGATGTTTAACTCCCATTTGACCCAGCAATACCACTGCTGGGAATATATCCCAGAGAAGCAAAAAAGTATAGTCGAAATGACATCTGCACTTATATGTTCATCGCAGCACTGTTTACAATAGCCAGAATCTGGAAAAAACCTGAGTGCCCTAGAACAGATGACTGGTTGAAGAAACTTTGGCACATCTATACAATGGAATACTATGCAGCTGTTAGAAAAAATGAGGTCATGAAGTTTGCATATAAGTGGATCAGCATGGAAAGTATCATGCTAAGTGAAATGAGTCAGAAAGAGAGAGACAGACATAGAAAGATTGCACTCATCTGTGGAATATAGAATAATAGACTAGGACACTAACACCCAAGAATAGTAGAAATAAGTACCAGGAGGTTGACTCCATGGCTTGGAGGCTGGTCTCTCATTCTGGGCAACTCAGAGAAGGGAACACCAAGTAAAATGTGGTCAGAGGTCATGCGAGGGAAGGGTGACGTGTGCCGAATGTAGACTAGAGACTGAACACAATGGCCACTCAACACCTTTATTGCAAACCACAACACCTAATCAGAGAGAGAGAACAAAAGGGAATACCCTGCCATAGTGGCAGTGTGGGGTGGGTAGGGAGACGGGACTGGGGAGGTGGGAGAGATGCTGGGTTTACTGGTGGTAGAGAATGGGCACTGGTGAAGGGATGGGTTCTTGAACTTTGTATGGGGGAAACATGAGCACAATAATGTATAATTCATTTCAATTCTTAATGTAATTTTATTAGATCAATAAAGTCCAGATGACAAAATAAAAAAAAGAAAGAATAACATTTATCTAATGAAAAAATAAATAAATAAATAATAAAAATTGTAGTTAAGATATACCTCAATAATGTTTACACTTTTGTTTTGGGGAGTGGGCTCCACCACCTGCAAAGTGCCCAAGATATTCCTCATAGTCCTAATGTCATATCTAGTCACAGATATTTTAAACTATATCTGTGATCACCCCAGTAGCTGGACCATCTGTGTGTTTTTTCAAGTTTTTTTCTTTCTTTCTTTCTTTCTTTCTTTCTTTCTTTCTTTCTTTCTTTCTTTCTTTCTTTCTTTCTTTCTTTCTTTCTCTCTTTCTCTCTCTCTCTTTCTTTCTCTCTTTCTCTTTCTTTCTTTCTCTTTCTTTCCTCTCTTTCTTTCTTTCTTCCTTTCTTTCTCTCTATTCCTTCTTCATTCTTTCTTCTTTCTTCTTTCTTTATTCTTCCTTCCTTCCTTTCTTCCTTCTTTCCTTCCTTCCTTCCTTTCTTCCTTCCTTCCTTCCTTTCCTTCTCTCTCTTACTCTTTCTTCCTTCCTTCCTTCCTTCCTTCCTTTCTTTCCTTCCTTTCTTTCTCTCTCTTACTCTTTCTTTCTTCCTTCCCTTCCCTTCTTTCTCTCTCTTACTCTTCCTTCCTTCCTTCCTTTCTTTCTTTTCCTTTCTTTCTTTCTTTCTTTCTTTCTTTCTTTCTTTCTTTCTTTCTTTCTTTCTTTCTTTCTTTCTTTCTCCTCTTTCTTCCTTTTCTCTCAACCCTAATTACTGAAATGTCTAGTTTTTATTTTAAAATTAAATTTGAACATTTTTATGAGAAACTTCAAAAGTTATAGAGGTATTACCTTCCCTATCTTCTGGTAGACTAAGTATAGACACCCAGCTTCATCTACAGACTAAATTCATGTAACGTGAGTTTCTAACTTAAGTTTTACTTCTTACTTGCTTTCACTTCTACCTTTAGACTATAGCTCACAGAGCATTAACAAAGCACAAGGGGTGTGTGTGTGTGTGTGTGTGTGTGTGTGTGTGTGTGTGTGTTTTCTAAAGTTTTGATCTTCTGCTGCCTAGAAATGTAAAGAAAAAAATCCACTCTTACTATGAACTTTCTGCTTACCATTTTGTATTCTTTCCTTGCAAGATTTAATGATTCACAAATGCCACAAGGGTAAAACTGGTCAGATGTTGTTTATCCTTTTCTATACTTCCCTTTCCACCGGTGCAAGATATTACAACATACATTTGGAGGGATTTGAAATGTACCCATCAGACACATATTGCATTGGAGATTAACATTATCTCAGAAAAAAATTAAAACTACAAATACAAGATTTCAGGACATGCAAACACACACATCTTGGTCTATACGTACCATATATGAATACTTTTCTATCAGCTACCATCTTTACCTCAAAATAATTCTACATTGGGCTGGAAAGATGGTACAGCTAGTAAGGCACTTCCCTTTTAGGAAGCCAACCAAGTTTGATCCCCAGCACTAAATATGATCTGAATTCCACCAGGAATGATTTTGTTTGCAAAGTCAGAACTAAACCTGAACACAGACACGTGTTGTCCAAAACCTAGAAGAAAATAAAAGGAAGCTAACATTTTTATTTCATACCAACAAAAACAGATATATTATTTTTAAATATCTGCAGAATATACCACTATATGGATAAGCAATCACGATCACAATCATGAAATCCAGTTGATCATCAAGTGGCTTGAGCAGTCTACATTCGTACTATCCCTGAGATTATAGAAGCCTCTCTCTTCTTGGTCTTCCCAATGATGCCACATTGGAGGCTCTTTCAGGGTAAGGGGAATGAGATTCAGCTGGTTACTGGCTTTGGCATATGAATACACCATGGTAAGCTTGTGAGGCTGTCCCATGTAGGCAGGAAGCTCTCAGTAGCTTGTGAGTTTCTCCCAGAGGGAAAAGTAGATTATAGATATTGCACAGCTGCTTTGCGATGTTGGCCATTGATGGGATTACACACACCTGGGCTCCTCTGCTGGTACCTTCATGTGTGACGCCTGTCCAAATGTGTGGAGAGGGACCTTGAGCATGGCTGTGTCTAGATTCCGGTAGTCTTTGGCTGCCAGGATCTCTGCTTGGGACAGGGATGGAAGCTGGAGCCCATACCCTCCGAGGGGCCCCTGGGAAGACAGCCAGGCGTGCGGGCAAGAGACTCTCTGCATCGCTCTCTTCTGGGAGCTTGCTTTTAAGTCTCTGGATGTTGGCCGTTGATGGGATTACACACACCTGGGTTCCTCTGCCAGTACCTTGAGCATGGCTGTAGCTAGGTTCCGGTGGTCTTTGGCCGCCAGGACCTCTGCTTGGGGCAGATAAGCAATAATTAATTTAATTGATAACATAATAACATGTATCTTTTCTGACTTTTTAATATTAAAGTTTCCAACTTGCAGAAATAAATAGCACAATGAACACTAGTAAAACTTTACTGGTTGACCAAAACTTAGACAAGTACCAAAATCTAGCCAAGCACCTGAACTGTCTCCTACATCTATCTGCATACTCCATATAAAATCAAGAGTTAGTTCTCAGAAGAGCACACATTCACATTCATTATGTTTTAAAAATGCATAATTTTTAAATACATAATTGGACTGTATTGATAGTAAGGCGGGCAGGGAGTTTTCCTTGCACGCGGCCCACCGGGGTTCAATTCCTCTGACCCTCTCGGAGAGCCCGGCAAGCTACAGAGAGTATCCCGCCCGCACGGCAGAGCCTGGCAAGTTACCTGTGGCGTATTCAATATACCAAAAACAGTAACAAGAAGTCTCACAATGGAGACATTACTGGTGCCTGCTCAAGCAAATTGATGAACAAGGGAATGACAGTGACAGTGCTACAATGCATAATTAGCTTTGACATTTTATCCTCCACCTTTTTCTCAGCTTATCTCCCGAGTGATATCTGATCAACCTTGCTGGTCTTCAGCAACACCCCCAATATCCAGGTTTCCTCTTAGATAAATTTCAAGCCATTGTTCCCCCACTCTCCATGCCTATAAATTCCCACTTGCCCATGCTGTATGCAGAGATGTAGCTGGGCCCAATCTCTCTTAGCGTAAAATCCCTTTGCAGTGGTTCCTATATACCTGTAGTGACGCACTGAATAGTCTGTCTTACCATCTTTAAATAATCACCATCAAATGGCTTTTTTTTCTCTAGCATATTTATCACCCAGATTCAAAATATTAGCAGTGTGCCATTTTATGCTCTAAGTTCTCCCATATGCAGCTCCTAAAAATAAAAATATTGCTCCCCGATTACCATAATGAATTGAACAGTTTTGCTGAGTCAGTTGTTAATAAAAATAGTACTTTATTTAATTAGTTTTGGGGGACACACCCAGTACTGTTCAGGCCTTATTCCTAGCTCTGCACTCAGGCATTACTCCCAGTAGAGTTCTGGGGACCATATGGGGTGCCAGCAATCAAAGTCCGGTGGACAGCATGCATTCAAGGCAGGCATCTTGCCCACTCTACTATCTCTCCAACCCTACAAATAGCACTTTCATAAAGACTATCCATATATACATATTTATATATATATACATATGTTGTCTGACTTTTTCTCATATAGTGACATGATTTATTGTAATCAATAGTTTTTCTGGTGTAAAGTATAGGTACCTATAAAATTTTGATAATAACTTGCAGACTTGTTTTCCAGAAAAGTTGCACCAATTTGCACTCCCAACAAACAGTATATGGGAGTTCCTTTGAAGGAGAGAGCTTTTGATGTTTCTCTCTGGGTGTCTCATCTGGTGATCTTGGCATCCTGTGATATACAGAGTACGTCAATTAGCACTTGAAAGTCGCCATCTGTATGAAGGCATTTGAGGCTTCTAAACCCAGGGATGCGTTTCAGCTCCTTAAGTGTTTTCTCAAAGAAGACAAACAACAAGAAGATATAAATTTTAAAATTTCTGTTTTTATTTTCTATGTATGTTTAAATCATAAAAGGTTCTAGTAAAGCCTAAATAAAAGACAATTCAGTTTTACATAAGCACTATCGAAAAGGATGCAAATAGGCAGAGGTAGCCAAATTTGAGTGTCTTTGTGAAGGAGCTCATTCTAGCCCATTTTTAGATCCTTTATACTCTCCTATCATGGCAAACCAAATTAAATGTGTCTCAAAGACAAGGAAAAATATTAGCTTTGAAAATATTTATTTTAGATAAAAGAAATGATTACCAACGAGTATTATAATAATTCAAATAGGATTAATTGATCTTATATTAAGTTAAACAAATTGTTTCAGACACTACTGAGCGTGAAGACAGACGTGCAAAACTGTTTGATGAGGTAGTTAAAGTCATTTAAGTTTTGCCAGAGGATAATAGAGAGAACTGGTGGAGCAAGCATCTCCTCTGAATTTGACTAGCTATGCAATGAATAATTATTTGCAGCAGCATCTTTGTTTTATCTTCTAGTTTATGAAATATTTTCAACCATCATTGAACATGATGTTCTCATGCAAGTTTATAATAACACCAGAAACCAACATTTATAAAGACTTGACAAAAATACCAAGAGGTTGGCATATTTGTTTTTAATTTGATTTTTAGTTTTTGTAAATAAGCAAACAAAGGCTCAAAAAATGTTTAAATAGACTAATTTCTCATAACTAGGAATATACAAGACTGAAATTAAACCCAGAATACATAATTTTTCTAACATAAAAGTTCATAGTAGAAGATATAAGCATCATAGATGACAGTAGCTGGTTCTGCTGTTAAGAAATAACAATATCAATATTTTCTATAAGTATTATGTAAATCTGATTGCAGCATGTGAAAACAACATTAATTTCATTCTTTCACTAAGTAGAAGTAAAGAAGATGAGATAAATAAAACTTATAAGAATGTCAGAATCTAGAAATAATCAGCATTTACAATGTTGGTACAGGGTTTTCCAGAATTATATGTGTGTGTATATAAGTAGCAGGTGAATAAATATTTATGTTACAGCCTACCATTTTCACTGAGGAATATATTGAGACTAGTTTTCCATATCAATAAATACTCCATTTATATTTATTATGACAGCACTTTTGTTTTTATAAAAATAACAAAAGACTAAATTCAAGCAGCTTAAAGAATATAGCTTGCATCTCATATCCATTAATAACTCCCACCATCAACTATAAATTTTCATACATATACATTGTTTCTTTTTCATATAAATGCAAACAGGATATACAATAGTCTTCATTTTTCTTTGTTCATTTAACTATGTATTATTGAAACTATTCATCTCATTACACACATAGAAAATGCCATTGTATAGTTATGCCAATTAATTTAACCTGCATTCAACTGAATAAAACTTCTGTTTCAGCAGCTGTTTCTGATATAACAAATGATGATACAATAAATACATTTAATAATAACAGTAGTATTACTAATGTCATTACTGGTATGTACCAGGCACTATTCTAGTTAAGTCACATATGACAAATCAATTCACACACAACTAACTCTTAGAAAGGGTTAGTATTATCTTCCGCAAATGAGGAAAATTAATCACATAGAATCAAAATGTATAAATTATACAGATAGAATATGCACATGCATTTCTATGTAATTTAATAAATATATAAATGGCATCATTTCCAAGTTGTCTGCGTCAAGCTATTGTAATTTTATTGTTTGTTTGCTTGTGGACTTCGCCCATCTATGCTAAGGGTTTATACTCCTGGCAGTGCTCCAGGGACCATATGTGGTGTCAGGATCAAACTAAAGTTGGGCCATGTGTAAAGCAGGCATTTTATTCACTGCACTATCTTTCAATCCCAATTCATTTTAAGGTATGCATAATAAGGGCAAATAAGGTCTGTCTTCATCTGCATTTGTCTTCACATCCCTCTCTATTTCTCTGTCCTTTCTACTGCCTCCTCTCTTCTTTTTTTTTAAGTTAGTTTCCGTTGAGCAAGCAGTTACAGTAGTAGTAAAAGTGTTGTTCTATACATCATGTGCTGCTGTACTAACCTTTCACCAAGTAAAAACCCATCCACCACTGTCCCAAGTTCTCTCCCCATACACCATCCACTAAGTCTCAGAAATTATTACATTGACAATTCTAACCCTTTCCTTCTTCTTTTATGCTCCATATACATAATATCATACAGCATTTGGCTTTTTCTTTCTGACATATTTCACTTAGCATTACTTCTTCCAGTTCACCCAAGTTGCAAAATGTTGAACTTTTCTTAGTTAAGTAGTATTCCATCATGCATACCTACCACAATTTCTTTATCCATTAATTACTTATTGGATACTTGAGGTGTTGACAGATCTTGGCTATTGAAAATAATACTGTGGTTAATATAAGTGTGTATATATTTTTGTAGATTAATGACATTTTTGTTATTAATGACATTTTTTACTTGAGGTAGATGCCGAAGAGTAGAATTTCTGGATCTTTTAGTTCTGTTTGTGATTTTCTATCTATGCATATCTTTTAGTTATGTTTGTGATTTTCTATCTATGCATATCATTTAACTGTTCATCAAGATAGATATGGGCACTTCTGTGGGCTATCTTAAACTATATCATGATAAACTTCTCGCCCTTATGTCACTTCTGGTCTGTGTGTGTGGTGGGGGGACGAGGGGAGGCGGAATTCTGGTACAAATGAAATATTAATATTTAATTCTTCAAAATGTTTTCAAACTGTCCTTTAGAAACAATTGTTTTACACACTCAATAACTAACAACTTTTTCAATATCTTAGCTGACACCAGGGGTATCGGATATATTACAGCTTTTTCAAAGCTTGAGTATAAAATGAAATCAACTTTTGAATTACAAGTTTATAATTATAAGGAAAAATAAGCTTCCCTTCCATTTTTGTCAGCTGATAAAACTTCTCTTTTTAACACTTAATAATTTTATTAAGTTGGCTGCAGAGATAGCACAGCGGTAGGGCGTTCACCTTTCACGTGGCCAACCTGTATTCGATTCCTCCACCCCTCTCAGAGAGCCCAGCAAGCTATCGAGAGTATCTTACCCGCACGGCAGAGCCTGGCAAGCTACCCATGGCATATTTGATATGCCAAAAACAGTAACAATAAGTCTCACAATGAGAGATGTTACTGGTGTCCCCTCGAACAACTCGATGAGCAACAGGATGACAGTGACAGTGACAGTCTATTCAATCGAAGGTTTTGCCTGACTGATGTCACTGTTGTCCCAAAATTCCAAACGGGATCAGACCACCATCTCCTTTATGCAAAATTCTACTTCACAGAGTGGAGAGAAAGGTCTGCAAAGTTTAAGTTTAAGAAGAGGACTCCCAGAATGACCACCAACTGGAAGCTCTTTGGTACTATTGCGGCAACGTGGGAAGGTGTCGTTGACAACATCAACAAGGAATACAATCGACTGGTTCAGCACCTCCATGACTGTGCAAAACATGCCGAGAGTGGGAAAGCCACAGACAGACGCCTGTCTTTGGAAACTCTCAAGCTCATTCATCAACGTGGTTTGGCACAAGCCTCAGGCAACCACAAGCTAACGTCCGAGCTTGCAAAGCTGTGCAGAGAAGCGATAAAGGAAGACCTCAAAGAGAGAAGAGCAGCAGTGTTGGCTGATGTGGCAGAAGCCAGAAAAAGTATTCGCAACACTTGTCTGTCCTTCGCCAACTACAAGACCAAGATGACTGCCCTCCAATGTCCTGATGGATCTATCATATCTTCCAGAAGGGCAATGGAGAGAATTATTCACAACTTCTACTTGGATCTCTTTGATAGCCATGTTCACCTCCCCACATACCAAATTCCACAGGATGGATATATCGTTCCCAACATCCTCCCTTCCAAAATCCGACACACCATTTCATCAGTAAAAACGTGTACTGCACCAGGTCCAGACAAGGTGAGACACGAAACCTGAAGAATCTGCCACCAGTACTCATCAATATTCATCAAGCTCAGCTTTTCACATGCTACCTGGCCGCATGCAAGGTTCTGTCCCAATGGAAAACCAGCAGGACTGTTATGTTGTACAAGAAGGGAGACATCCACGACATCGGCAGCTATCGCCCAATCTGCCTGTTGTCCGTTGTCTACAAGTTGTTCACTCAAGTCATCCTGAATAGAATAGGCAGAACACTAGACAAAGGACAACCATGAGAGCAAGCCAGGTTCCAAACAGAATTCAGCATGATCAACCATGTACACAGTGACCAAACTCATTGAAGTTTCTCAAGAGTTCTAGATGCCGCTCTGTCTAACGTTTATCGATTTAAAGAAGGCCTTTGATTCTGTTAAGACTGAAGTGGTCATGGAAGCCCTAGCCAAACAGGCGTTCAAACTCAGTATTACAGATTCACCACCAGGATCTCACCATTCTACAAAGAAGTGATCATTGATGTAAAGAGAGGAGTTCGGCAGGGTGATACCGTTTCACTGAAACTCTTCAGTGCCACCCTCGAGAACATCATGCGATGACTGGAATGGGAAGGAATGGGAGTGAAGATAGATAGCCCGCAACTACACCACCTCCGCTTCGCTGATGACATCATTCTAATAACACTAACCATTAGCCAAGTGGCACAAATGCTAGCCGACTTCGACCATGAGTGTGGAAAGGTCAGACTGCAGCTGAATCTCAGCAAAACAATGTTCATGAAAAACAAACTTGTCCCTGATGTTCCATTTGCTCTCAATGGAACAAACATCTCCGAATGCAGTTGCTATGTATACCTGGGTTGAGAACTCAACATGAGGAATGACTTGGTGCCAGAACTGCTCAGGAAGAAGAGAGCAGCATGGAACTCCTTCAAGAGCGTCGAAGGAGTGGTTAAAAGGACAAAGAACCTCCGGCTCTGGGCACATCTTTTCGACTCCATCATTCTTCCTGCACAAACATAAGCCTCAGAGACCTGGGTCCTACGAAAACAGGATGAGAATGCTATTCATGTATCCCAGAGAGGAATCGAAAGAGCTATGCTTCAAGTATCACATTTCACTCAAGTGAGAGAAGGAATCCAGAGTTCTGACCTCCGTCGACGATCAAGAATCAGGGACACTGTCTCGTTTGCCAAGGCATCAAAAATCTGATGGGTCAGACATGTAATGCGATTCAGAGACAATCGCTGGATTAGAGCTGTTACTGACTGGATTCCATGGGATATCAAAAGACCACGTGGCCACCCATCAATGAGATGGTCAGACTTCTTCGTCAAAACTCTGAATGAATGGTTTGAGGCTCTTTTTGTTCCTGGAGTGAGCAGATATCATTGAGCTACACTAGCACCTGACAGGGACGAATGAAGACATGCTCGCTCGAGAAAATCGAAGATCAACGGGATAACAAGTGATACAAATGATTGTATCACTTGTTGATGGTTGGTAGTTGATGGTAAAAAAGATAGTGCCTGATGCTTAATCATTCCTATACCCTATCTTGGGTTAAGCTACTAAATCAAGGTGGATTTCTCAACTATATTACCAACTCACTCTATGTCTCTTAGCTAGAGATGTTTTCCTTCAAAGGAATGATAGTCAGATACACTTGAACAGCTCTCTAGCTTGTGTATCCTGCCTTGATCAGACATTATAATTTCTATTCCAACTAAGCAATAAATCATATTTGTTATTATTCTATGTATAGTTCCTGAAATTGAAGAGTTATTTAAATTCTTTTCTTCCAGTTCCCCTGATGAAAACACTTTAGAAATACTGGAGTAAAATTCCCTAAAATTAACATTTGTGACTTTATCTAATATGTAGTGCTCCCACCAGAAGTAATTCCTGAGTGCATGAACCAGCAATAACCCTTGTGCATCGCTAGGTGTGACCCAAAAAGCAAAAATAAATAAATTAATTAATTAAATTAAATTAAATGTGGTTCTCAACAGGATAGAAAATCAAAATTTTTAAGGATGTGAATTTGAAAGCTACAGTTAATTATTCCAAAATAAATGACAGAATTATATGAAATGATGAATCAGCCTTACATAGGCTCCACTATTAGAATAGTGTGATGACTATGTCTTTTAAATTAGAATTCCTGAATGTTGAGTCAAAATGAGTATGGCTTCATATGTTTCAAGTAAATTTCTCCTTGAAGAATATAAGATAATGGTCTTTCTATGAGCATTAAAATATAGTTTTTTATACATAGATGACTCATAAATCATAATCTCCATAGTAAAACCTGGAGAACTCAATTCACTCACAACATATGAACTCAACTCACATACATATATTGTGATCACGAAATCCTGTTAATCATCGATTTCTCAAGCGGGTTCAGTAACCTCTCATTTTGTCGTTTCCCTGAGATCTTAGAAGTCTATCTCGACTGGGCCCTCTCAATGATGTCACACTGGGGGCTCTTTCAGGGTCAGGGGAATGAGATCCAGCTTGTTACTGGATTTTGCATATGAATACACCATGGGAAGCTTGCAAGGCTGTCCCATGTGGGCAGGAAACTCTCAGAAGCTTGCCAGTTTCTCCCAGATGGAGAAGTAGGTTAGAAGATATCACTTCTGGGAGCTTGCTTTTAAGCCTCTGGATGTTGGCCATTGATGGGATTACACACACCTGGTTCCTCTGCCAGTACCTTCATGCATGAGGCCTGTCCGAATATGTGGAGAGGGGCCTCCAGCATGACTGTAGCTAGGTTCTGGTGGTCTCCGGCCGCTGGGAGCTCTGCTCGGGGTGTGGAGGGAAGCTGGAGCTCATTCCCTCCGAGGGGCGCCGGAGAAGACAGCCAGGCGTGCGGGCAAGAGACTCTGTACATATATACATATATATATGTACATATATACATATGTACATATATACATATACACATATGTACATTTATATATATAAACTACCAATTGACACTTCTATTTGGTTTTCTTAAAGAATCTCAAGCCAAGTGAGGTTTATAAAAAACTTACTATTTTCCCATACACCACTTATGCTTTGTTAAAATCTCGATCCCACTAAATGAGATAACCATCTACCTACCTAATCAAAACTAAGATTATCCTTGGTTTCTTCTCCCTTGCTTTCCATAATCTAACATTACTCACTGAATTCTATTGACTGAGTAGAGTTTGTGTTTGTTTGATTGTTTGGGGACACACTCGGCAATGATCAGGGGTTACTCCTGGCTCTTTCCTTGCGGATCACTCCTGGTGTACTCAAAACCATGCAGAGCCAATGCCCCAACCCAGGTTGGCCAAGAGCAAAGCAAGACCCTATCCGCTCTGGCTCTGAATCACTTAGGTAATACATTCTTTTGCTACACACCTTGTCTTGGAACTTATCATATATTGTGATACTTGAATTTTTATATATGAGTATTATTGTAGTCTTGAACAGTAAATTCTGCATTTCACCAATATATAGCAGTTTATCACCTCTTTCCAAGCTCTGCGTGTGGGCGGGACACTCTCGGTAGCTTGCCGGGCTCTCCAAGAGGAACAGAGGAATTGAACCCGGGTCGGGTCGGTTGCATGCAAGGCAAAGGCTATAGCTCCAGTCTGATATGCCAAAAACAGTAACAAGTCTCGCAATGGAGACTTTACTGGTGTCCGCTCGAGCAAATCAATGAAAAACAGGACAACAGTGAACAGAGCTACAGTGCTTATCACCCCTTTATAGTTCTTAATCTGTAATTAAAATGCTGAATATATTTTTCTGAATGTAAATTTCCTTATTATATGAGTAAAAGATAGACATAGCTCCATAACTCATTAAATGGCACACTTTAGTGTTAAGGATTTCATCATACATGAAGTTTAGCCTTATAAAAAATGTCTTATATAATTATTAGACTCTAATTTGGGCTATGCATGCTGAAGCAATTAGAGTTATAGTATACTTATATCTGTAGTTTATATTAAAATACTTCAAATTTTTGTATACAATATACAAATATATATGTATCCATATATACATCAGTGTATATATAGATAGATATGTAGATGATAAATCAAATGTAACAAAATATTAATTGTGGAATCTATGAGGCAGTATATGGCTGATTACTGCCTCATTCTTTGAATATGTTCCTTATATTTGAAAATTTATAAAGAATTCTGGAAATGTTTAGTATGTCCAAATTGTGGTCTGAGGAATTTTTTCAAAATCCCAGGGACAGTTTGACAGCTCCAATAGAAATAATAAAAATTTTGTTAGAAATTACTTTGATCTCAACCAATTATTTAATGTGTGAGAGAGATTAAACACTAGACTACATATATATACTAATCACCTGTTCTCCCACTGAGCTACATTCCTGGCTCCAATCAAATAACTTTTAAATTCAATAATTATAGCATTATGAATAACAATACTTCAAGTGAGATGCAATCAATATTAATCCACCTTTAAATACTAGTTTCAAATTGCAAGTTATAGATAGTAAATAAGTATAATTGGCAGGTCAGTTTGTCACGTTATTTAGGAATAAAGTATATATGCAATTAAGTCTGATAACCTTTCCAAAAAATTCTGGGCTGGTAAATGTGATTTGAACATTATGTGCACTGCAATGTGGAATGCTGGCATTTTAATTAGGCATTATTTATCCTTGTTTTAACAAATATAATTATTATATAATGTTATATTAGCTTCAGGTATATAATTTAATGAGTTTCAGATGTACAGCATTTTTAAATTACTGAATGTTTAAATGGAAAAACAAACAAAATTACATAAAAGGAGAAGTTTTATTAAAAGGTAAATATTTTCAAAGACTGGAAATAGAGATGAACAAAAGAGAGTCCACTTATTTCATTATACTATTGTGTATGAAATATATGTTTAGCTCCTTTTTATGTTTAAAAGTATGCCACATAGACCTATGAAATTATTCAGTTAATTAAAAAAATTTTCTAGTTTCCTATTTGTAAAATAACACACATTGAAAAATATTATATGCTTATAAAAGTATATCTAATATTGCTATGCCTGTTTTTCTCTAAGCCCTTGAGAAATAAAGAGTGGTTTTAATATCCTTCTTATGTAAAAATTGAAATAAAATCCAGTACCTTTTTTCACTTTCAGAGTTATCTACAAAGTATTACACAATGTACTTTGCTTAAACTTTCAAAGGGCTGGTTAATGCTAGTCAAAACTACTTAGATGATTTTAAGAGAAAATATTATCTTGTTTCATTTTTAGAAAAGAATATAGGAATCTTAACCATAACTTTATTTTCAAAGAAAATAAAACCCATTTATAATGTTTTATGTGAGAGTACTTGCTATAATATATCTATTGAGGGCCGGAGCGATAGCACAGCGGGTAGGGCGTTTGCCTTGCACGCGGTCAACCCGGGTTCGATCCCCAGCATCCCATATGGTCCCCCCGGCACTGCCAGGAGTGATTCCTGAGTGCAAAGCCAGGAGTAACCCCTGAGCATAGCAGGGTGTGACCCAAAAAGCAATATATATATATATATATATATATATATATATATATGTATATATATATAATTGCCTTATTGTGGAATAATGTTAGTGACTTCTAAATTTGGAATAAGAAATTAATCTAACAATCTAAATGAGCATATCTAAATTTTTGCATCATCCCAGGTCCAGAAGTTTTTGCATTTTTGCTGAGTTCCTAGATAATGTCAAAGTGGCCAATCCACAGACAACACTGAGAACTATTACAGTACAATCCCTGCAGTCATTAAGATGGATTAATGCCATCATCAGTTAGCATAGGTTATGTTTGATCAGCAAGAGCTGACAAAGTCCCCATGCCTGCGTGCCCGAGCGGCCCCAGGACCCGACCTCAACCAAGCATCCAGCAGTCAGGAACCGCCGGCTCCCAGCCACCGCTGCAGATCCCATGCTTCCTGCTTCTTCATCCAGGTGCGCCAGCCTCCCCCCTACGGAGCCGGGAGGGGGCGTGGTCTTGGGGGCCTTATTTTCCCCTCTTCCAGTACACTTGACAGACATCTCTATCTCTACAGACAACTCTGTAGAGAACTCCCCAGCTACCGCAAACACAAAAGACAAATAGGCCACTAGCCTACTCCAATTGCACCAAAATATCGGTGAGCACAAACCCTTTCCAACTATACCAAAATACCAATGAGCACACGAAGTTTTACAAGCCCAATGTAAGAGAACACATCCTCCGAAGCTTCACAGAAACCTCACAGGGAGAGAACTGCGCTAGTGAACTAGAAGGTCCCATCTCAATACAGCCTTGACATGAAGAAACAGCGCAAATCCCCACCGTGAGGAGAGGATGAAGGAAAGAGTCCAGAAGCCTCAGCAGGCGTTACCCACAAATATGCTCTCTCCAATAAAGAATTCAGAGAGGAAATGCTGAGAATGTTCAACAAACTTAAAGAAACAGTGGAGCAGTCAGCAAGGAAAATGTGGGAAGAGGAGATCCAGAGCAGCTGCACACAAAACGGCTCCTCTGCTCCTTAAAGACTATGATCCTGGAGGGCTACTAACCACTTTTGGCACCCAGTGGCTTCTCATAGAAATTCATCTGGACTGTGAACTGAGCCACAACCCTATGCTGCCCTGGGAGGAGAAAGGTTTTCCTCTCTTGACCTTTCCCTTCGGAGGTGGTGGAGGCAGAGGCAGCCGTGCCACCCACGTGGGGACCGCCATCTTCTAGAACCCACTACCCAGAGGTACGAGCTTGCAGTGATGTGGCGCGCAGGAGATCTTGGGTTGGGGGTGTTACCGGCACACTCTCTGCCCAGACAAGATCCAGAGCAGCCGCACATGGAACTGTGAATTGAGCTAAAATATCAGAAATCCAAAACCACACAGCTGCTGCCGCAGCCACGTGAGCTCATATATTCTTCATTCTAAGCAATGGAAAACAAATTATCAAATGATACCACATCAGCAGGTTTCACTGTTGGGGGGAGACTCTAAATAATAATAGTTTTCTGTTGAAATATTGAATGTATTCAAAGTATAGAGAGAATAAAGTGAAGATCATTAGCCACACAGGTGGGGGGGTAGGAAGGGGGTATACTGGGGTTCTTGGTGGTGGAACATGTGCATTGGTGAAGGGATTGGGATCTGATCATTGAGTGACTGAAACTTGAATCTGAAAGCTTTGTAACTTTTTTCACGGTCATTCAATTAAAAAAAGTAAAATTAAAAAAAATTTTATTAGTGAATACCTTGAGACAAAGTTACAGACTTAGAAGTTTTCACGCTTACATTTCAGTCATACAATGATCGAGTATCCATCCCTCTACCAGTGCCCATTTTCCACCACCAATGGTTCCAGCATCCTTCCCACCACCCACACCCTGTCCCCTTCACCCCACCCCATCTTTGTGGCAGGGCATTCCCATTTGTTATCTCTCCCTTTTTGGGTGTTGTGGTTTGCTATAGAGGTATTAAGTAGGCATCATGTTCAGTCTATAGTCTATTTTCAGCTTGTATCTCCCATCCTACTGGGCCTGCCTAGCACCCTTTGCTTGGTGATCCCTTCTCTATCTGAGCTGCTTCTTCACCTAACATGTGAGGTCAGCTTCCAAGATGTGGAGTAATCCTCCTGGTACTTATCTCTACTATTTTAGGGTATTAGTCTCCCATTCTGTTACTTTATATTCCACAAATGAGTGCAATCTTTCTATGTCTGTCCCTTATTTTATGACTCATTTCACTTAGCATGATACTTTCCATGTTGATCCACCTATATGCATATTTCATGACTTCATCTTTTCTAAAGCTGCATAGTATTCCATTGTGTAGATGTACCAAAGTTTCTTTAACCAGTCATCTGTTCTCAAGAACTCGGGTTTTTTCCACATTCTGACTATTCTAAACAGTGCTGCAATGAACATACAAATGCAGATGTCATTTATACTATACCTTTTTAACTCTTTGGGATATATTTCCAGGAGTGGTATTGCTGGGTCAAATGGGAGCTCAATTTCTAATTTTTTGAGAAGCCTCCATATTGTTTTCCAAAAGGGCTGAACCAGTCGGCATTCCCACCAGAAGTAAAGGAGAGTCCCTTTCTCCCCACATCTGTGCCAACAGTGGTCACCTTTGTTCTTTTGGATGTTCTTTTAGCCATTCGGATTTCTTCCTTGAGAAAGTTTCTGTTCATTTCATTGCCCCATTTTCTGATGGGGGTGGATGTTTTCTTCTTGTGGAGTTCAACCAGTGCCTTGTAAATCCTTGATATCAACCCCTTATCCTATGGGTATTGGGTGATTATCCTTTCCCATTCTGTAGACTATCTTTGTATTCTGGCTACTGTATCATTTGAGGTATAGAAGCTTCTCAGTTTAAGGTAGTCCCGTTTGTTTATCTCTGTTTCCACTTGCCTGGTCAGTGGCAAGTCCTCTTTGAAGATACCTGTAGCTTCAATGTCGTGGAGGGTTTTGCTGACCTTGTGTTCAATGTACCTTGTGGATTCTGGTCTAATGTTGAGGTTTTTAATCCATTTTGATTTGACTTTTGTGCATGGTGTTAGGTATAAGTCTGAGCCCATTTTTTGCATGTAGCTGTCCAGTATTGCCAGCACCATTTGTTAAAGAGGCTTTCCTTGCTCCACTTTACATTTCTTGCTCCCTTATCAAAGATTAGATGATCATATATTTGAGGGTGTGTGTAAGGATATTCTACCCTGTTCCATTAGTCTACTGTTCTGCCTTTGTTCCAGTACCATGCAGTTTTAATTATTACCGCTTTGTAGTAGAGTTTGAAGTTGGGGAAAGTGATGCCTCCCATCTTTTTCCCCAAAATTTCTTTAGCTATTCGTGGGGGTTTGTTGTTCCATATGAATTTCAGGAGTGTTTGGTCAACTTCCTTGAAGAATGTCATGGGTATTCTTATAGGGATTGCATTGAATCTGTATAATGCTTTGGGGAGTATTGCCATTTTGACAATGTTAAGCTGACCCCACATGCTACTTAATACCTCTATAGCAAACCACAACACCCAAAAAGAGAGAGAGAGAGAACAAATGGGAATGCCCTGCCACAGAGGCGGGGTGGGGTGGAGGAGACAGAATGGGGGTGGTGGGAGGGATGCTGGGACCATTGGTGGTGAAAAATGGGCACTGGTGGAGGGATGGATACTCTATCATTGTATGACTGAAACACAAGAATGAAAGTTTGTAAGTCTGTAATTTTATCTCACGGTGATTCACTAATAAAAAAAATTTTTTAAAAAGATCTGAAAAAGTGCACTTGATACGTAAACTAATTTTATTTTATGTAAGCTAGTTTATTACAATGATCCAATTTACAGTTAATAATTAAGTTTAAATCTTCCCAAAGGTCTTACAGTTGGAAAGAAATAAAGTGAAATTTCTAAACCAGTCTTTCTAACACAACCCTTCTAACACAGCCCTTCAAATCACAGCCCATGCCTTTACTCCTATTCCAAATCTGACTAACTTTCTTCTTTTTCACACTGGAAGAGCTCTATGCCTTTAATTAAGGAAAGAAAATCTTTTTAACAAATGGTTCTGGAACTGGACATTTTCATACCAAAAAGCTGTTCTAGACACTGATCATAAAATTGATACTTTACAAAAATAAAATCAATAAGGATAATAGAGTAATATGTAAAATTTGAAACAGTAAAATTCCCGGAAGATAACATATGATAAAATCTGTATAGCCTTGGTTGTGGTAATGATATTTTAGTGTGATACTCCATAAAAGAAATAATAGGTAAGTTGGACTTCATTAAAAATAAAAATTTCTGCCATTGGAGTGATAGTACAGTGGGTAGGGCGTTTGCCTTGCATGCAGCTGACCCGGGGTTCAATTCCCAGCATCGCATATGGTCCCCCGAGCACTGCCAGGAGTAATTCCTGAGTGCAAAGCCAGGAGTAACCCCTCAGCATTGCCGGGTGTGACCCAAAAAGCAAAAAAACAAAATAAACATTTCTTCTCTATGAAAGATCGTATCAAAATAATAAAAATATGATTCATAGAACTAGGAGAAAATATTTGGGAAAAAAGTAAGAGTTGCTGTTAGAAATATCCAAGGACCACTTAAAATGCAACAATAGAAAATTACCCTCACCCCAATTTAAAACAATAACAACATCATTGGGCCGGAGATAATAAATGGTTAAGATATACTAATGGATCCTGGTTTGATCTCTGGCACAATATTGTCACCATCATTGCTACATGTGGCCTATCTAGAGTTGCTTCATTAGGGGGGAAAACTCCCAGGCAATCACAAGGAATTTAGGAGCCTTACATCAGGTACCTCGTATAAGGGACCTACACCCAAATAGACCAAAAGATGCAAAGAATGAAATTAATACAAAAAGGAGGAAATGCTTTCTCAATTGAACCTTACAGGCCTGAAATTATGTCAGCACAGTTTTTTCTAGACTAGCATTACGTTTTTTAAAATACTATCATTTTCTTCTTTAAAAACTACAATTTAATTTTAAAAATAACTAAATAAGTTGAGGGGATGCAGTTCTGCCAGCATGTCAACCTGTACCTGCAGGGCAAGTGCATCATAGCAGTTTGATGGTGGTCTCAGGCTTCCTGATATCCCAGAATTTCCACGGTGCAACAACTTGAGTCCAAGTTTTCCAAGAAATTAAACAGCCAAAAGTTAGGTATGTGGGAAGCACACTCACAAACCAGCTCTGGCTCAGCTATACCAACTCGTTTTTAAGCTTGCTCTCTCTGTTTATTTTAATTGCAAAGTTAACTAAAATCTATCACCAGTTCCAAAATACACACATATTTCTTCTTACAAAGTAAAGTATTTCTTAGATAATGTGATTTATAAGCACAAAAGATAAGAATAAGACCAAATTTAGGTAAGGATTTTCATTGTGTTTAAAACCTCCATATAATATTGAATGTACTTCATCTTACTTGATTTTATAGACGCAAAAATACTGAGAGAAACCAAACCTTATCTTTTAATTGGTAAATGCTTAAGTAAGTTTTTATCAGTTTGTTCAAAGCTTTGAATATATCTTCTAGCAATAAGTCAATTTAGATGAACTCATCAAAGGATGTTCAGATGTTAATTTTCAATGTTAATTCTATTACTTTTTGCATTATTCCCTGCCATAGAATTAATTTTTTAAACCATGGCAAATAACCTGAAACCTCATCATAAAACAAACCAGGTAGATAAAGAATAATCTTTGTTTATTCATTTTAGAAGCTCATATGATTTTCTTATTCATCCATTTTATTTCTGTCTAGTAATAAAATCTGCATTGTGTGGCTCAGAACAGGACCTTAAGAATATTCCTGTGATTCTATGAGAAACAACTGTGTCCAAAGTCTTTTTGTGCAATATGTCTTCTAAAATTGCAACCCATAATTAAAGACTATCTATAAAGATGACCTATGGCAAAGACACTTAGGGATACCAATTTATGTTGAGCCTATCAAAAAAACAGAACTCTGCAAAAAAAAAATCTGAAAAGGAGCTTCTCTGGGGAATTGAGAAAACTTCTAGAGGAGGTTCTTTAGATAATCATTCATGGTCCTTCCTTTCATTCGTTTGTTCATTTATTCATGAAAAACATATTAGCTTCAGTTTAAAACAATGTATGGCTACCCATTTGCCTACCCTTTCCCCCACAACAGACATTTGAAAACTAGATGGTTCTTTTATTTAAGCATAAATATTTTCATTATTTTAAATTTGCACTAGCTATTAGATGCAAATTTCAACCCCACACTTGCTTTTCTATAATGCTAGGCGTGAATCAAATTTCAATCTTACTGCAAAAACTAGAAATTGAGCTTCTATATGACCCCGAAACACCACTTCTGGGAATATATCACAAGAGTGCAAAAAAGCACAGTAGAAATGACATCTGCACCTCTACGTTCGTTGCAGCACTGTTCACAATAGCCAGAATCTGGAAACAACCCGAGTGCCCAAGAACAGATGACTGGTTAAAGAAACTTTGGTACATCTACACAATATAATACTACACAGCTGTTAGGAAAGATGAAGTCATGAAGTTTGCTTATAAGTGAGTGGTCATGGAGAGTATCACGCTAAGTGAAATAAGTCAGAAAGAGAGGGACAGACATAGAATGACTGCACTCATTTGTGGAATATAAAATAATATAACATGATACTGACACCCGAGGACAATAGACACAAGGGCCAGGAATATTGCTCCATAATTGGAAACCTGCCTCATGAGGTGGGGTGAGAAGGCAGCTGGAATAGAGAAGGGATCACTAAGTCAAAGATGTCTGGAGGGATCGCTCGGAATGGGAAATGTGTGCTGAAAGTAGATAAAGGACCAAAAGTAATGGCCCCTTGGTATCTATATTGCAAACCATAATGCCCCAAAGTAGAGAGAGTATGGAGGAAATAGTCTTCCATAGAGGCGGGGGAAGGGTTAAGAAGGGGAGGAGATACTGGGGACATTGGTGGTGGAGAATGTGCACTGGTGGAGGGATGGGTGTTCAATCATTGTATAACTGAAACTCAAACATGAAAGTTTTGTAACTTCAATAAAAAATTCAATAAAAAGCTAAATATATACTTTAAAACAAAAAAATTAATGCAATATGTTTTAGATGGGCTGGAGTTATAGCACAGAGGATAAGGCATTTGCCTTGCACATGGCCAACCCAGGTTGATTCCTCCACCCCTCTCAGAGAGTCTGGCAAGCTACCAAGAGTATCCTGCCTGCACCACAGAGCCTGGCAAGGTACCCGTTGTGTATTCGATATGCTAGAAACAGTAACAAGTCTCACAATGGAGATGTTACTGGTGCCCACTTGAGCTAATCGATGAGAAATGGGATGACAGTGACAGTGACAGTGATGTTTTAGATGCCAGAGTTAAAAACTTGGTTATGTAAATGAGAATAGGCAGTAAACAAATTGTACTAAATGATTTGAATTTTCTTATTTACATTGGTTAAAAATCATATAATAATTAATTATTACAAATTTACTTGCTGATTTATCTTCTGATGATTTCATTTGCTATTTCTTTAATTTTTGTTAGAGTAAGTAGTATGAAATATATTTGTTAAATGCCTGCCAAGGGTGCAGGCTAGGGGATGGCAGAGACTCTGGAGATACTGGTGATTGAACTGATGCTGCAATATTGTACACCTGAAACAATTCCATTATGAACAATTTTATAAATCTCTTAACTAAAAAATTAGTTTTTTAAATACTAAAAAGAAAATGGACACAGGCAGTGATGGGTGTGTTGTTGGAACATTGTGTGCATGAAATGTGGCACACAATTATACGTATAGCCAGAACTAATATGATCCTGGATATATGAAACAATGAACTAGATTCTTATTTATGAAAATTGTAGCTGAGTTATACAAATTAGCTATCCAAACGTTAAAATTATCTATGCCAAAGAAACTCAGGATAATGATATACTATCATGTATCATGAGATGTAAATCACTGTATCACTGTATCACTGTCATCCTGTTGTTCATCAATTTGCTCGAGCGGGTACAGTAACGTCTCCATTCATCCCTGTCGTGTGCTAGAGTAGCCCCATGGCAGATTGGGGGCTCTTTCGGGGTCAGGGGAATGAGGAGTGTCATTGTTACTGTTTTTGGCATATCGAGTACACCACGAGTAGCTTGCCAGGCTCTGCCGTGCAGGATGAGATGTAAATAGTTGGATATATTAGATTCCTGGGGGGGAAAAAGCATGTTGAAAATTTTGATTCACCTTTAAAAGAATAACTTTGAATTGTTTGGCAACACTAAGTTGAACCAATATGGACCAAATTCACACTTTAAAGCTTGAGACAAAGTTACTAGAAAAATTAAATGGAAAGAGGAAAGAAACAAAAGGAAGAATGTAGATTGTTTTTATGTTTTAAGCATGTCATTTTTTTTTTTTTTTTTTTTTTTTGCTTTTTGGGTCACACCTGGCGATGCACAAGGGTCACTCCTGGCTCTGCACTCAGGAATTACCCCTGGCGGTGCTCAGGGGACCATATGGGATGCTGGGAATCGAACCCGGGTCGGCCGCGTGCAAGGCAAACGCCCTACCCGCTGTGCTATCACTCCAGCCCCTTAAGCATGTCATTTTTTTTATTATTACAAAAATAATTTATACTCGCAGCAAAAAACTGGAAAAGAAAGACACAAAGAACAAATTCAAAATCTCTGAAAGTCTACTAGTTTGCAGTTAAGGCTACTCTTTTAGTATTAAAGCTTTTCATTGTCATATAATTATAGTTTACTTCCAGCTTTATAACTTCATTCCTTAATTATATATGATCATTTTACTCTTATTATCAATAATTTCAATGTGTTTTTATCTTGAACATTAATAATATACTTTCTCTCTTACCTTATCCATCTTCCTGCTGGGAGTTTAATATATGTTTCCAAAAAAGAGAGAGAGAGAATTAAACAGATTCTGCTAAGAAAACTTTTGCTATTAAAAATGTTACCTTAAGAAGCAGACACATTTAGGGGCTGGAGTGATAGCACAGCGGCAGGCATTTGCCTTGCACGCAACCAACCCAAGTTAGATTCCCATCATTCCATATGGTCCCCTGAGCACCACCAGGAGTAATTCCTGAGTGCAAAGCCAGGAATAACCCCTGTGCATCCCTGGGTGTGACTCAAATAGCCAAAAAAAAAAAAGAGGCAGACACATTTAGAAAATTAACATACTTCTTGCCTCTTCTCCTGTAAAACTACAATAATCATTCCTGAAGGATGCATGAGTACAAAGCCCTCTCTAAGAGGGACAATGCAGAAACATTGCCTTCCATGTACAACAGTATAGCCAAAATGCTTTATTTTTGATGATCAGGAAATATGGAATAGGAGACATGGAGACAGAACAGGGTAGGAGAAAGGGGAAATGAAGAAAGGGCAAGATACAAACAAATGTATATTCCAGCTCTGGCTTAATCATGACCTGACACCAGAGTTTGGCTTTCCCTGAGCTAAATTTAGTTCCATGTGATAGAGAGAAACCCCATATATGCAAGCCATGCTGTAGAGCCTGTGGAAGGGGATATTTGAAAGCAATGAGGAAATTTTCTAGCTCTAATCGTGAAACAGTTTTTCTGAACCAAGCTAAAGCGGAGAACCAGCTGCACCTGGAAGAGTCTGACTCTGCCAAGAAGAGTCTTCCATGGGTTTGTATCCCTATTTCCTTGCCATAGGATCCTTCTCATCTTCAAGCAAATTGACACTGCATCAAATCTGTACTTCGGAATTCTCAAAGTTCCCTCTTTACAACTTCTCTGTCTTTTTCTTAATACTTTGAGAGTTTATGTGATTTCTTCAGATATACCCATTAATCCAGGAAAATACTCCCGTTCTAAGGAAATGATTAGTGACTGTAATTACATCTGCAAGGTCACTATTCCCTAAAACATAATACAACCATGGGAGTACTGTCACATGGGCTTAAGAGGATATGGATCAAAATTCTCTCTACTATATATGATCTATCTAGAATAATGTGTTTTAGGAGTGTCTTACCACCTTCTATTCAGATTTCCTTGGTTTTAATAAACTACTTAACTACAAATGTGTGCATATAAATCTTAAGCACAGGAACTTATGACTCCACAAAAGAAAACAGAGATGTTGAACCAGTCCCCAAGAAAGATGATGCACGTTAAGTATCAGAGGCACTCAGCTCAGGGATACCTTGCCCTCCTGCAAGTAAGTGGGAGACTGTGAGAGCTGTATGCTTTATTAAGATTCATTAAGGTTTTGTGCTGTCATGTTCCATTGATACATGTCTTTACGATGCCTGGCAAGTCCCAGTTCCCCTTGGATGGAGAGTACACCCTCAATATGATTACTGCACTTATTGCCTGTAGCATAAATATAGAGAAAAACATCTTCAGAAGACTCTGGTGTCCATGCACAAAAGTCAGATCAAAATGGATTAAAGACCTCAACATTAGACCACAAACCATAAGGTACATTGAAGACAAGGTCGGCGAAACCCTCCACGATATTGAAGATAAAGGTATCTTCAAAGGTGACACGGAACTAAGCAATCTAGTAAAAACAGAGATAAACAAATGGGACTACATTAAACTAAAAAGCTTCTGCACCGCTAGAGATACAGTGACCAGAATACAAAGACTATCCACAGAATGGGAAAGGATATTTACACAATACCCATCAGATAAGGGGTTGATATCAATGGTACATAAAGCACTGGTTGAACTATACAAGAAGAAAACATCCAACCCCATCAAAAAATGGGGCGAAGAAATGAACAGAAACTTTACCAAGGAAGAAATACGAATGGCCAAAAGGCACATGAAAAAGTGCTCTGCATCACTAATCATCAGAGAGATGCAGATCAAAACAACTTTGAGATACCACCTCACACCACAGAGACTAGCACACATCCAAAAGAACAAAAGCAACCGCTGTTGGAGAGGATGTGGGGAGAAAGGGACCCTTCTTCACTGCTGGTGGGAATGCCGACTGGTTCAGCCCTTCTGGAAAACAATTTGGACGACTCTCAAAAAATTAGATATTGAATTCCCATTTGACCCAGCAATACCACTGCTGGGAATATATCCCAGAGAGGCAAAAAAGTACAATCGAAACAACATCTGCACATGTATGTTCATCGCAGCACTGTTTACAATAGCCAGAATCTGGAAAAAACCCGAATGCCCCAGAACGGATGACTGGTTGAGCAAACTTTGGTACATCTATACAATGGAATACTATGCAGCTGTTAGAAAAAAGGAGGTCAAGAATTTTGTAGTCAAGTGGATGGGCATGAAAAGTTTCATGCTGAGTGAAATGAGTCAGAAAGAGAGAGACAGCTTTTGGACCCGGCTGTGGAAGGAGCATGATGGAGGGGCCCGAGGGAGCGCCCTCGGACTCCAAGCAGCCCACTGAACTAATTCCGGCATGGGACCAGAGACCCCACGGCGTGCTGAAGCTGTGGGACCCGGGCATCCCCCAATTCTTTTAACCTGTCTCTCTCTCAACTCCTCCCTCCTGAGCACAGCGCAGGGGCCGCGGTTTTCCTGAGCGCAAAACGGAGACGCCGAGCCTCTCTCTAGGTTTCTCCATCTTATGAGCACCATAAAAGGGTAAAAGTTTGTAGTGATGTTATTTCTGGTTGTACTTTCCCTGGACTTTATACAGAAACCCAAAACCGCGCGGCCGCTGCCGCGGCCGCGCGACTTAATGTCATCTTAGTATGAGCAATATGTAATGGTTCCTTTCTAATGGGGCGGACTTTTGTGGGAGATCCTAATAGTAAGTCTGTTGCTGAAATATTGAAGGCAATCAAAGTGGTAGCCATCTCACTAGACTGAACTAAGCTATATCCCCACGCCGGCTGAGAAGAAATTTTCTTCTTTCTCGGGAAGAAACGCGGTGTGTCATCAACTACAGTGTGATGTCCATTAAGCAAACAGACCTGGTGGCGTGGGAATGGGATATAAGGGGAAAAATTATGTACAAGGAACAGCGGGACGCTGGTGGAATCTCGAGCCGGAGCCGATACCAGCGCAAGACCTTCGGTTCCAGAGACTGCTTGCAGATACTCTACAAGTCTATCAACTAAGCCAGAGCCCCACGCCTGCTGATGACGGGAAATAACCATCCTTTTCGGTTTTTTTTTCCCTTGTCAGGCAGCGTGGAGATTACTAAAACAGGCGTGAACTCGGTGGCGCGGGGCAAGGGGGAAAAAAGAAAAACTATGTAACAAACAGCGGGACTTAATATCTCTATATTCTTAGCAATGGAGAACTATCAAATGCCTCCTTGGCAATAGGACTGCTTTTCTTTTTTGGGGGAAACCCCAACAACGGTAGTGAGTTGTGTGTTGAAACATGGAATGTAATCGAAATAAGGCGTAAACGAAGTGAAACATATCATGTGCAAGGGTTGGGACTGGGGAGGTGGGAGGGGGCGGCAGGTATACTGGGGGGGTTGGTGATGGAAGATGGGCACTGGTGAAGTGAAGGGTGTTTGAGAACTGTAAAACCGACATAATCCTGAGAACTATGTAACCCTCCACATGGTGATTCAATAAAATTAAAAAAATAAAAAATAAAAAAAATAAAAATAAAAAAAAAAAAAGAAAGAGAGAGACAGACATAGAAAGATTGCACTCATCTATGGTATATAGAATAACAGAGTGGGAGACTAACACCCAAGAACTGTAGAAATAAGTACCAGGAGGTTGACTCCATGGCTTCGAGGCTGGCCTCACGTTCCGGGGAAAGGTCAACTCAGAGAAGCGATCACCAACTACATTGTAGTCGAAGGCCATGTGGGGGAAGGGAGTTGCGGGCTGAATGAGGACTAGAGACTGAGCACAGCGGCCACTCAACACCTTTATTGCAAACCACAACAGCTAATTAGAGAGAGTAAACAGAAGGGAATGCCTTGCCACAGTGGCAGGGTGGGGTGGGGGGGAGATGGGATTGGGGAGGGTGGGAGGGACACTGGGTTTACGGGTGGTGGAGAATGGGCACTGGTGAAGGGATGGGTTCCCAAACTTTGTATGAGGGAAGTATAAGCACAAAAGTGTATAAATCTGTAACTGTACCCTCACGGTGATTCTCTAATTAAAAATAAATAAATTTTAAAAAAAAAAAAGAAAAAAAAATAAATACCAGATATGACTATAGTGTCAAGCAATTGCTCTCTTCAAAGTATTCAATTTTTTCTCTGCTCACATACATGCTGCACTGCCCAGTGAATGTCAAGTAAAAAAACAAGTTAAGTCATTGAACTGTTATAATTTTTAGATATCAAACTGAAAGTGCAGGACTGTGGGTATTTATGCAATCCAGGTCATTTGCTCACAAAGTATTAGTATTACCCTCAAGGGTAAGACATGGCTGTCTCTTCAGAGCAAAGGGAAGTAGATGTTTAAAAAAAAAAAAAAAAAAGAAGACTCTGGTGTCTACCATGCAAAATTAAGTCAAAACTTGGTCAAGATGCAATGGTTATAATACTTAGATCAGAGAAGGACCAAACATACTAAGCACAAGTACCCAATGGACCTGCTCACACCTTGCTTCAAAATGCAGACATTCTGTTGTTTAGACCCATACAACTGGGGGAATTAAAGAAAAAGGGGAGAGCCCAGCATGGAGAACAAGCTCAGGATCAATAAATTCTTTTCAGCACCCAATTTATTTTAAATTGCAGTAGAGAGAATCCCTCATGATTCTTCTGCCAAAATATTAAGTCTACCCTACATAAGCAATACAAGCTAGAAAATTTTTACTTAACCACAGGTGCTGAGAAAAATTGTTAGATTGAAAAAAGGACCCTAGGTATAAACCTATAGTAATAAACTTTTAAATGTCAATTAAATAGATAATTATACAGAAAAGATTTTAATTATGCATTATACTTAGGATTGAGCAGAATTATTTATTAAATTTAGTGCATGTGGAAGACAAGTCAAATCACTGGGAAAATTATTAAGTTCTATAATAATTTAATCACTTGGAAATATTTATAGTCCATCTCTACCTTACACCATATATTAGCATTTTGTCCAACTGAATTAAAAAGAAAACAATCAATATTCAAATATGACACTACAAATTACCAGAAAAAATTAACATGGAATATAAATAATCTCATGGCACATCTACCCTTTCAAACCAAATTACCTATAAATTTTTTCTACAAGATGATAAAAACTGAGTCATTTTTGTTATTTCACTGAAACTTTCAAAGTAAATATAGCACTACGATCATAATCCTAGGTTTAAATCCTTGTTCTGTTCTTCTGAGCTGACTGTTCTTGGACATATTGTATTTTGTGTTTTTTTGTTTGGTTTTGGGGTCACTCTTGGTGGTTCTTTGGGTTTATTCGGGGCTCCAGATTTAGGAATCACTCCTGGTGATGCTCAGAGGACTATATGGGAGGCTGGGAACACATACAGGTGCTAAATATTTTCAAATTAATATTTTTCAAGTGTCCTTCTCTTCAGACAAAATTAATCTTAAATCATTAGTTTTTTTCTTAATGTGTCCTTATGGAGTATATCTGCTATTTAAATAATTTGTAAAATTTCTGTTATGGTTTCCAGTGCAGACATTTTATAAAATTTCAATGAAAATTTATGTAAGCTGGATAATAAATATACTTCTAAAGTTATATATAGAACCTAAGACCTCTCCACAGTTTCTTCTTAAATTTCAGTACTCCTAAATATGATTAGTTGTTTAGCAAAAATGATAAAATGGTTTGCAATATAAAGCTTTCCAAACTCTCCTTAACCCTAATGCATAAGAACATGCTTAGTTCCTTTAATACTTATATTACCGATTTTTTGGTGTCATATAATAAAGATCTCAGGAAATAATCTCTGAGATAGAGAATTTCATGTAAGAAGTTCTGTGAACATCACCTGAAAGGCTTTAATCACTAAAAGTCTCTAAACAGTCACACAAAAACATGCAGAGGGAGAAGTCCCAAATAAAGGAATTTTAAGAGATCTAATGACACTCTGGTCAAGGACAATGAGATGTCAAAGCACTCTGGTTTCTGAAGCTTTCTGAAACCCCTCATCTTGAGTCTTTAAAAAAAAGTACACTACATATTCATGATTTATTAATCAGTGGAAGCACTCTTGGGACAACTCTTACAAATCACTGGAGAAGGCAGAACTGAATAGACATACAGTTAAAATGGAATTTTTCTGTAGTTAAAATCCAAGCAGATTTCACTGAAAGTCAAAAGTTAGCTAGCTCTTCTGGGTCTAATTAAGAAAATAGTGAAGGACCCTTACTGAACAGTTATCACTTATGGGATGACCCAAGAGAGTGAGGAACCTTGGTCAAGATCATTCCCATATCAAGAGCAATTACTGAGAGCAGTATAACTTTCATCCATCTGCTGTCAACAACCCCCCAAAACTGGTAGAGACACATCTATCCTGATGAGAGAATGTAGTCAGTAAACCCTAGCATCCACTTCATGGCTTTAGACAATTCCAAAAAAGCATGTGCTTTTACTTATATTTGTGCCATGCCTTTCTCTTAGATAGTTCTGTTCCAAAATTAATCAAGATGAAGGAAAAGTGGAGTGTAACAAGGAGGAGGAGGAGTCACAGAAGAAGCGGTAATGAGAAGAACAAGGTGTACAGGAGAGGAAGAAGTAAAATTAGAAGAAGGGGAAAGAAAGGACAAACACAGACAGTAACTGAATGTACAAATATGCAAGAAAAGGGGGTGGAATCTCAGGATAAGACAATTATTCATCTTTTCTACTTTGGAGTTAGTGAATAGTATTGAATGCTGAGGAAATGGAAAGTAGAATGATAAACATGTAATTTAAGTAAAGGATATGACTCGGAGAAACTGAAAATAGAACATTCAAATAGTCGGGTAAAAATTGAAAAAAAAGTGCCTGAAAGCTTATAATCTATATCAGTGTATTCTTTGGCAACACTGCCATTATACTGAACAGTATGTTTGCACATCTATTTCTTTACTTATATACTCTCTTCAAAATCTATTGAGTTGCCATTCAGAAATACAGTGATTTAGCACAGTTTCTTCACCTCCGCCTTTGACTCCCCTCTTATCTGTTCTAAATAACTTCAGAGGTGATCTGATTTCAGAATCAATCACGAAGTTTGGAATAAAAGAAGTTTTCCCATATTGGAATGAGTTGAATTTCTTCTATAGTAAAAGTACCCTTGTCAGAATCTATGCCACAGCCCACGAAGATCACCTTAAAAACACTGGGTTCTTCATTTCACATAGATTCTGATATAAATTGATGGACTAAGTTTAACACTTGTCTCCACTCACTATGTGACCCCAATAAAGTAACAATAAAAATTTTATAATGAAATTCACAGATTTTTAGTTACCATTTTCTTTTCAAGAATTATTTTCTCAAAGCCTGAAAATAAGATATGCACTGAATTCTAACTTGAATTCAAGCTATATTTTCCTATGAGAATTTAACATTACCTAAATAACCGTGTAGAAAATGAACTTTATTTTTTTTCCTCTTTTTATCTGACCAAGCTAGAGCTATTACCAAGCTCCAAGTAGTTATGTGTAAAACATCATTCATAAGTACATCCATTGAATATCTGTCTCTTTCAGAATCATTCAGATAGACGTGGGCGACATAGATCACTTCAATCTACACACTACAACCCCAGCTACTATCTTTATAAATTACCAAATGATGCCAGTGGTCAGTTGTTCATTGATAATGGCAGATTTTGGTCCTTCCCTTGTTGGGAAGGTATATGAAAGAAAATAATGAAAACTTAAACTAGAAAAGTTTTTCTTCTTCTTCTAAAACTGAATGGTCCGTTAAAAAAAAAATAAGAGGTCACACCAGACAATAAACTTGGATCTTATAGAGATACTACAAATATTTTCACTTTTATATCCTTAGGCCATTTTTTCTTTCAAGGTTAAAGTAATGGACATTTCAAATGATGGTGATTCTTCCTGAAGCCCTTGAATTGAGGTTAAAAGGAATACTTGAATCCACTTACCTTCCACCACTGTTCTACCAGAATCAAGTATGAGTTATACTTCCAGATAATTTCCTAGGGATCATAAAAAGTTAAAGGGATTTACAACTTTTGAAAGGTAGTATGATATTAACAAAATGAGATCAAATTGATATAACAACAAATTAATGATTTTATATGTGCATTTTTATGCCATTTAACAAATTTATATAGTTATACAACCAATACCTATGCCAAGTTCAAAAACAAATTTTACCTGAAAGGAAAACCCATTAGTAATTGCTCATTATTCCCCCTTCCCCGTAGCCTCTCAAGACTCATCATGTTCCACGTTAGTAGATTCACCTAATCTACATTAGTAGTATCATACAAAATGTGACTGTATGAGACTATATTCAGAAAAATGTCTTCAATATTTGTGCATATTATATGAATCAGTACATCACTGCATCTTATAGATGAATAATAGTCCCTTCTGTGCCTCAGACAACAGAATTTTTTCATTTTACCAATTTAATTAAGCACAAAGTGATTATCAAAAATAAATCAGTTCGAAAGTGAGTGAATTCCGAGCTACCAAAACCTATGGGACGCAGCTAAAGCCGTGTTAAGGGGAAAATTTATAGCTCTCCAAGCATTCCTCAGGAAGGAAGAAAGGACCCACATAGATAGCTTGACTTCACGACTCAAGACCTTAGAAAAGGACCAGAAAAAGGATTCCAAACCAGACCGAAGGAAAGAAATAATAAAAATTAGAGCAGAAATTAATGACATCGAAACCAAAAAAACAATCCGAAAGATCAATGAAACAAAGAGTTGGTTCTTTGAGAAAATAAATAAGATTGATAAACCGCTAGCAAGACTCACAAAGAAAGAAAGAGAGAAAACTCTAATAAATCGAGTCAGAAATGAAAAGGGGGACATCATAACAGAAACCAGTGAGATTCAAAAGATCATTAGAGACTACTTTGAAGGTCTTTACGCCACAAAAAAGGAGAACCTAAAAGAAATGGATGGATTCCTTGATTCATACAATCTCCCAACACTGAAGAAAGAAGACCTGGAATACCTGAATAGACCCATCAATGTTAAGGAAATTGAAACTGTAGTCAAAAACCTCCCCAAAAACAAAAGCCCAGGCCCAGATGGTTTCACTGGCGAATTCTTCCAAACATTTAAAGAAGACCTATTGCCTGTTTTCCTCAAACTTTTCCAGGAAATTGAAAAAACAGGAACTCTCCCAAACAGTTTCTATGAAGCACATATCTCCCTAATACCAAAAGCAAACAAAGACACCACTAAGAAAGAAAATTACAGACCAATTTCCCTGATGAACACCGATGCAAAGATCCTCAACAAAATACTAGCAAATAGGATCCAACAACTCATCAAAAAGATCATACATCACGACCAAGTGGGATTCATCCCAGGGATGCAAGGATGGTTTAACATTCGGAAATCAATCAACATAATCCAGCATATCAACAAAAGTAAAGACAAAAACCATATGATCATATCAATAGATGCAGAGAAAGCATTTGACAAGATCCAACATCCTTTCATGATGAAAACCCTTGCCAAAATGGAGTTTGGAGGAACTTTCCTCAAGATAGTCGAAGCCATCTATCACAAGCCTATGGCAAGCATTATCTATCCTCAACGGGGAAAAACTAAGGGCCTTTCCTCTGAGATTGGGCACAAGACAAGGATGCCCACTCTCACCACTCCTCTTCAATATAGTACTGGAAGTACTTTCGATAGCTATTAGACAAGAAAAAGAGATTAAGGGCATCCAGATAGGAAGGGAAGAAATCAAACTCTCACTATTTGCAGACGACATGATACTATATCTAGAGAAGCCTAAAACCTCTACTAAGAAACTCTTAGAAACAATAGACTTATACAGTAAAGTTGCAGGCTACAAAATCAATACCCAAAAATCCATGGCCTTCATATATGCAAACAATGAGGCAGAGGAAAGGGACATGAAAAAAGCAATCCCATTCACAATCGTGCCCCAGAAAATCAAGTACCTCGGAATCAGCTTAACCAAGGAAGTAAAAGACCTTTACAAAGAAAACTACAAAATGCTACTCCATGAAATCAAAGAGGACATGAGGAAATGGAAACATATACCCTGCTCGTGGATAGGGAGAATCAATGTTGTCAAAATGGCAATACTCCCTAAAGCATTATACAGATTCAATGCGATCCCTATAAGTATACCCATGACATTCTTCAAAGAAATGGATCAAGCAATCCTAAAATTCATATGGAATAACAAACGTCCAAGGATAGCTAAAACAATTCTTGGGAAAAAGATGATGGGAGGCATCACCCTCCCCAACCTCAAACTTTATTACAAAGCAGTAACAATTAAAACAGCATGGTACTGGAACAAAGGCAGAGCGGTAGACCAATGGAACAGGGTGGAATATCCCTACACACAACCCCAAATGTATGATCATCTAATCTTTGATAAGGGAGCAAGAGATGTGAAGTGGAGCAAGGAAAGCCTCTTTAACAAATGGTGCTGGCACAACTGGACAACCACATGCAAAAAAATGGGTTTAGACCTTGACCTGACACCATGCACAAAAATCAGATCAAAATGGATTAAAGACCTCAACATTAGACCACAAACCATAAGGTACATTGAAGACAAGGTCGGCAAAACCCTCCACGATATTGAAGATAAAGGTATCTTCAAAGGTGACACGGAACTAAGCAATCTAGTAAAAACAGAGATAAACAAATGGGACTACATTAAACTAAAAAGCTTCTGCACCGCAAGAGATACAGTGACCAGAATCCAAAGACTATCCACAGAATGGGAAAGGATATTTACACAATACCCATCAGATAAGGGGTTGATATCAATGGTATATAAAGCACTGGTTGAACTCTACAAGAAGAAAACATCCAACACCATCAAAAAATGGGGCGAAGAAATGAACAGAAACTTTACCAAGGAAGAAATACGAATGGCCAAAAGGCACATGAAAAAGTGCTCTGCATCACTAATCATCAGAGAGATGCAGATCAAAACAACCATGAGATACCACCCCACACCACAGAGACTAGCACACATCCAAAAGAACAAAAGCAACCGCTGTTGGAGAGGGTGTGGGAAGAAAGGGACCCTTCTTCACTGCTGGTGGGAATGCCGACTGGTTCAGCCCTTCTGGAAAACAATTTGGACGATTCTCAAAAAATTAGATATTGAATTCCCATTTGACCCAGCAATAACACTGCTGGGAATATATCCCAGAGAGGCAAAAAAGTACAATCGAAACAACATCTGCACATGTATGTTCATCGCAGCACTGTTTACAATAGCCAGAATCTGGAAAAAACCCGAATGCCCCAAAATGGATGACTGGTTGAGGAAACTTTGGTACATCTATACAATGGAATACTATGCAGCTGTTAGAAAAAAGGAAGTCAAGAATTTTGTAGTTAAGTGGATGGGCATGAAAAGTTTCATGCTGAGTGAAATGAGTCAGAAAGAGAGAGACAGACATAGAAAGACTGCACTCATCTATGGTATATAGAATATCAGAGTGGGAGACTAATACCCAAGAACTGTAGAAATAAGTACCAGGAGGTTGACCTCATGGCTTCGAGGCTGGCCTCACGTTCCGGGGAAAGGCCAACTCAGAGACGCGATCACCAACTACATTGTAGTCGAAGGCCATGTGGGGGAAGGGAGTTGCGGGCTGAATGAGGGCTAGAGACTGAGCACAGCGGCCACTCAACACCTTTATTGCAAACCACAACAGCTAATTAGAGAGAGAGAACAGAAGGGAATGCCCTGCCACAGTGGCAGGGTGGGGTGGGGGGGAGATGGGATTGGGGAGGGTGGGAGGGACGCTGGGTTTACGGGTGGTGGAGAATGGGCACTGGTGGAGGGATGGGTTCCCGAACTTTGTATGAGGGAAGTATAAGCACAAAAGTGTATAAATCTGTAACTGTACCCTCACGGTGTTTCTCTAATTAAAAATAAATAAATTATAAAAAAAAAAGAAAGTGAGTGAATCCCAAGTTAGATCTTAGTTTGACTATAGGTCCCGTTGTCTTTCCACATCCCCAGGTATGAGCTCAAAATGTCCTATCTAGCTCATATGAGAAAGGTCTTCCAAGTGGTGCTCCGGGGGCCAGGGACCACTCACAACTATTAGATTCAATTCTCAGCCAACTGATCCAATAATTCATCCCAGCCCAAGATTATGGTGATGTGATGCCATCTCAGAAGAGTTCAACGGCCTCTAGAACCACCACTGGTACTTTGTGGGACCTGGAAGCACCAGAATTAAAACAAGTTTTAATCATATGCAAGGCACTCGCCTTGTACTACCCCTGTACTATCTCTCTGACACTCCGTATGTCTTACTTTTTTTTAATCCCTTAGTCGTAACATTTCTGCTTAATTGTCTTTGGAAATTTATCTTTAAATTTTACTCTATTTTAAGACCATGATCTAGGCAAGAATTCATGATTTTTCTCATTTAATGTAAACATTATGATTCAATACGCCAGTCATTCACCAGTATTTATTATGATTTGATCTCTTTGTTTACATAAAAGTTCTGCCCTGAAATCTTTCTCCTTAGATCAGCACAATCTTTCCTTCCTGTTTTTTTTTTTTTGGTACCCGCAGACCTTTAGAAAAAACACAGTATGAATTGCTGCTTACTCTCCACTCTCAGCAAAAAATCTGTGTTAGTAAATAATCCATTTCAGTGTGTATGCTTTAGTCATTCCCCAATGCCTAATACTTCTAAAGTAGTCACTTTTTAACTATCATCAGACTGTGGTCCCAGTGGCACTGTGAAAATACTCTTACAATGCATCCCTAATATCCAAATCCAATGAATTATGTTCAGTCCTGAATTTATTTGACTTTTTCTGTCTAACCTGGTACTAATCCATTTCCTTTTCCTTGAAATTGCCTTATTCTTTATGTCAGTGTTTCACAAAATGGAACATACAACCTTGATAATTGGGAAGTGGTGTGAAAACTCTGGAACAATGGGGGTCATTTAGGGGGAAGGGTGATAGTAGTCTCAGGTGCAACTGAGTACTTTCTGTTTGCTTAAAGAAGATAGACTGCAGGTGAAGGATAGGTGAAAAAAAAATAAATAAGGAAGAATCCAGGTGTTCCGGTAAGCCACACAGGCTGGAGAATGCTCCAGACCCCAGACCGGGCCAGCAACATCGGGGAGCCAGACAGAGGAGGTACAGCTGGTACGCTTTCTCCAGATGAGCCCTGGCGACACTGAGCAGCTACTAACACAGCTCCAGGATGTGGGACTGGGACATCTCCAAACCGCGTGACTACTAATGCGTCCACACGACCTTTTCTGAAAAATGAAGACATACAATCTATTGATGCCATCCAGCATGTCTGACTGTTGGAGAAAAACCTCCAAATAATAATAGTGAGATTCCTGTTGAAAATTGAGTGTAATCAAAGTAAGGAAAGAGTAAAGTGAAAAATGTCTGCCACACAGGCAGAGGGGGAGTGGGAGGGGGGTATGCGGGGGTTTGGTGGTGGATCAAATATGAAATCTTTGTAACTGTATTTCACAGTGATTCAATAAAAAATAATTTTTTAAAAATAAAATAAATAAATAAGAAGGTAAATTTACCAAGGGCACTGTGGGACTTTTTTTAAACAAAGTGGTAGATAAAATAAGTTTAAGAAATTCTGCTTTATATAATCCTCAACTGATCATCTTATTTCTGTTTAGTTCTTATTTAAGCTTCTCATTTATTCTAGGTTATCAAGTAATGTAATTTTTTTGTAATCCCTAAAACTTTGTCCTTAATTTCTGAGGGGACTGAACTTCTGAGGGGAAAAAAATTCAGTTATTATTTTGACAGCAAACATCCCTTATATACAAATAAAACTTGCATTTATTACTATACTCACAGGAAGTTCAGGAGATTAGGGAACTGATCAAGGAACACAAGATGGTAATAGCATCAAAGGTTTTATTTTAGTGATAAATTGACAGGTTTGCCTTGGGGTAAGTCCTTTTTCTGTAACCACGAGGGTATAAATAGGGCAAGGGTACTGAGGAGAATATAAAGGGTAAGGTTTACATAGTTGTTTTTCAGCAGCACGGAAGGAAATTTCTGGGTTAGAGGATTCCAAAGGGAAGACACAATGTAGGGTATCAACTGTAGCAGGGATTTAATCAATTTATAACTAGTGTGTGGCGGATGCAGGTTTATGGAGTATGAAAAACAGGAAAGTTTTAAATTGCTAGAAATCTGATAGTTGGTACTATATTTGATGAATAAAAAATTGAATTTATTATTTGTAGATGTTTTAACTGATTGGTCTCAATCTGAAGAGAAGAAATGAACAACCTAGGGAATATCTTTGGCTCATTATTATAAAAGCAACTTGGTTTTCTGGTTGAACTCCAGAAACCTAAAAACTAAACCCAATTATCTTTCTACTAAATGTGATTTTTTTTAATATTCTATCTTAATGGAAGGAATAATGTGTCACTAAAGTTAAAGCAATCTTCCTGTCTTTCAAGTACTCTAATTCATGGTCATTTTATTCATTTTACTCCTTTCCATTTCTAGCTTGCATTTTACATTCCAAAGTCACGGGACATGATTTACTTCCTTTTCATTGCTTTATCATTAGTTTACAATTCAGGTTTTTTAAATTTTAGATTTTTCTATTTTTGCTAAGATTCTAATTAGTTTCTTAGTTAATCCCATTCTTTTCAGTCCTATTCTTGCCTGGTATATCGTTTACACAATTTTCCAGATAACTTTAGAAACTTGAATACAATGACATACATTTGCATGATCAATGGTATTTTTTTAAAACTGTACTTGCTGTAGAACATGGATTATATGACCTGCAGGCCAAATATGGCCTTTTGTATGCTTTTATAAATAATTTTTATTTTAACACAACCATTCCCATCCATTTCACAAATTTTATGGCTGCTTTTCTGCTGTAAGAATTAGTTGAGTGTGTTCTATGGTATATAGAATAACAGAGTGGGAGACTAACACCCAAGAACTGTAGAAATAAGTACCAGGAGGTTGACTCCATGGCTTCGAGGCCTCACGTCCTGGGGAAAGGGCAACTCAGAGACGCGATCACCAACTATATTGTAGTCGAAGGCCTGTGGGGGAAGGGAGTTGCGGGCTGAATGAGGGCTAGAGACTGAGCACAGCGGCCACTCAACACCTTTATTGCAAACCACAACAGCTAATTAGAGAGAGAGAACAGAAGGGAATGCCCTGCCACAGTGGCAGGGTGGGGTGGGGGGGAGATGGGATTGGGGAGGGTGGGAAGGACGCTGGGTTTACGGGTGGTGGAGAATGGGCACTGGTGAAGGGATGGGTTCCCGAACTTTGTATGAGGGAAGTATAAGCACAAAAGTGTATAAATCTGTAACTGCACCCTCAGGGTGATTCTCTAATTAAAAATAAATAAATTTTTTTTTAAAAAAAAAGAATTAGTTGAGTGTTTCTAGACCATATGACTAAGAGAACCAAAAATATTTACAACCTACCAATTGCAAAGGAAGTTTGTCAAGGCTTAGCCTAAAAATAAAGTTCAGAAGTTCAACAAGACATATGAAACCATTCATAAGGTAACAACTTTACACCTTATTCTTATCCTACACTATACCTATTTATCCTACACTATACTACACATTTCTACTTTAATCATCTTGTAAAATCCCTGGTAGTTAAGAGAACATACCAAAATTATTATTGATCCCATTGTTTTTTCTCTTCCTTCTGCCCAATAAATAGTTCCCTTGCCTATGGATTGTGCATCACTTAACCATTTCTGATTCAAGAGCTATTCTCTCAAGCATTTTTAAATGCCTCCCAAGGCATCCTTGATCCCTCTTTTCACCCTACTCTATATTTCATGGATTTTGATGATAGCACAATAATTTTCCCCATATATTTAAAAATATTTTATTCTGCCCAGTTTGGGGGGCTATTTGGTCAAGGATATACTTATACATTTAAAATAATATTCGCAGAGCCAGCGAGATAGTACAAGAGTTAAGAACCTTGACTTTCACATGGTGTAATCCAGTTCAATCTCTGGCACTGCATATGGTCTCCCAAAAATGACTAAGAGAGTTCCATAAACACAGAGCTAGGACAAAGCTTTGGGCACTGTCAAGTGTGGCTAAAAGTACCCAAATACATAAATATAAAATCATATTTCTTTAAAAAATGGGAAAATTATGCATTTTTAGAAGTCTCATTCTTGGTATTCCATATAAAATTATATTTTATAAACTATTAAAGTTCTATTTTATTTCTTTTCATTTAATTTAGTTTTGTTGAAGTTTAGGCAACGTGGTTACAGAGTATTAACTTCATAGTTTTGATATACAAATTCATTGCACCATTGCTACCATGAAATTGACCATGAGCTTGCTCCAATATCTATTTTCACATTTTTAAATCTAGTCTCAGTTTTTCTATTGAGGTTCAGAGGTCTATCAGTATCTGATATTTTTTATTCCCTTGTTTATATTTCCCTATATATGTAAGATGAATGAAATAATTTGGTACTTCCCCTTCTTCCTCTGAATTATTCACTTACATGATGCCCTCTAGTTTTATTCACATTGCAGAAAAATATAAATTTTATTTTTCTTGCAATTATGTCATAGTCTGTTGTGAATATATACCATAAATTTTTTTGTTTTAATTTTAGGCCCCATGATTTATAATACTCTTAATAATAGGATTACATGCATACAAAATTCCAGCACCTAACTATCCACCAGATTGCTCCCCAATCTAACCTACCATCAGTCACTCACCACAATAAGCTCAGTTCAATCAACCAGATCTTGAGCTTGCTTTGCCTTTGGCCAATTATAATTTCCTTATTATGTTTCTTTACACAAGAGTGGTCATTCTATATCTGTTTCTCTGCTTCTGACTTACTTCACTCAGCATTATATTCTTCAGATCCACCTATGTAGCTGTAACTTGCATAATTTTGTCTTTCCTTATAACCAAGTAGTCTTTTCTTATTTGTGTGTATAAATACAAGAAAATACTACACACATTTTTTTATCCGGTCATCTGTTCCTGAGCACTTGGGTTGTTTCCAGATTGGGCTATTATGAACAGTGCAGCAATGAACATACATTTTTCTGAATTGAGTCTTTGGGTTCATAGGTGCCAAGAAATGGAATTGTCGGGTCATATAGAAGTTCAATTTCTACTTTTTTGAAAAGTATCCACATTGCTTTCCAAAATGGTTGAACTTGTCAACCTTCCCTCTAGCAATGGATGAGGATCCCTTTTTCCTTCACATTCACCCCAATAGTAACTGTTTGTGGTCCCTGTGATATGTGCTAGTCTCATTGCTGTGGGAAAAATCTTATTGTTGTTTTAATTTGCATTACCCTGATGCTAAAGGATGCAGTGCACTTTTTTGTATAACTATTGGACATCTACCTGTATGTCTTCTTTGAGAAAATTTTTGTTCACTTCCATTTTTTTTTATGGGACTGATATTTTTTCTTGTTAAGTTTTACAGGTGCTTGATATATCTTAGACATTTACCTTTGGTCAGAGAAATAGTGGGAAAATATTTGTTCCCAGTATGTAGTATGTCATTATATTTTGGCCTTGTTTATTTTGCAGTGCAGAAGCTTCTTAATTTAATGTTGTCCCATTTGCTTATCTTTGCTTCCATTTGCTTGACCAATGGCATTGAATTATTGAAGATGCCTCTAGAATCAATGTCTATGTTTTTCTCAATATAATTTATGGACTCCAGTCTGATAACTAGAGCTTTAATCCATTTTGAATTGACTTTTATGCATGGTGTGAAATAGATGTCTAAGTTAATTTTTTCACATGTAGCTGACCAGTTTTCCTAGGGTCATTTGCTGAAGAGGCTTATTTTACTTCACCTCATAGTCTGCTTTTTTGTCAAATATTAGCTGCCCATGTATCTGAGAATCTGTCTCTGTGCTCTTAATTGTATTCTATTGGTCTGAGAATCTATCTTTAGTCTATAAACACACCATTTTTATTACTATAGATTATTACTTAAATTTAGGGAATGTGTGATCTGCCTATTATTATTTTAATCAGAATTCCTTTGGTTATATAGGGTGTTTGATAATTACAGGCAAACTGTTCATTGTCCTTGAAGGGTATCATTGGTTTCACAATAATTAAATTAAATCTGCTTTATGTTTTGGGTAGGACGGTCATTGTTAAAATGTTAATTCTTCCAATTAGTGAACATATATTATTTTTTTTCATTTCCTGGCTTCCATTTTATATATATCAATATAACACAATTTTTGCTGTGTAATCTTTTCACATCCTCTGTTAAATTCATTCTTAGGTATGTCTTTGGACACTCTTATATAAAATTGTCTTTTTTATTTTCTCTCTTTTAATTCATTATTTACATCCAAAAATGCAACCAATTTTTACGTATTGATTATGTGATCACTGCTTTGCTGATTGATTTCTTGTTTCTAAGAGATACTTAGTGCAGTCTTTTAAATTTTCTTTGCTTGTTACGATGTCATCTGTGAATAATGATAAATTTGATTCTTCTTTTTCAATTTAAATTTCCTTTATTTCTATTTGTCTCCTTATTTCTATGACTTCAAAATTATACTGAATAATAGTAGATAAAGTTTATATCCTTATGCTTTGCCTCATCTCAGAAGACAAGATATCAGGTTTTCACTATTGATGATAAAGTTGACTGTCGGTGTGTTCTAAGTGTTCACTTACCTTGAATTATATTTCTTCTATCTCTACTTTTTTTGAGAGTTTATAACATAAAATGTATAGTGAATCTTGCTGAAAGCTTTCTCTGTATCAATTGATATGAACATAGAATTTCTATATTTGCCTTTGTTGATATGGCATATTGCAATAAGTGATTTCCATATGTTGAACAATTTCACACCTCTGGGAAGAATTCCACTTGACTATGGTATATGATCCTTTTGACATATTGTTGGATTCTGTTAACCAAGAATTTGTTTATGGTCATTGAGTCATGTTAATTGTGAATATTATCTAAAATTGTCTTTTTTAGTAGTATCTCTGATTTTTGACCAGGACTTTCTGACCTTACTATAATGTTGGTATTAGGATAATGTATATGCTGTTAGAAAAGATACTTGTTTCTTTGATAGTTTGGAATTGTTTTATAAGTATAGGTAGCAAGTCTTCTTTGAGGGTCTGGGAGAACTTAGTAGGGAATCCATCTGCACTTTGGCTTTTGTTCTGGGAAGACTTTTAATTATTGTTTCAATTTTTTTACTCATGATTAGTCTATTAAGATTTGTCGACATCTTCCTGATTTTGTATTGGGAAGTCATGTGATTCTTAAATGTATTCTAATTCTTCTAGATTCTCCAGCTTAGTGGCAAAAAGTTGTTCATAAAAACCTCAAGATCTTGGGGCTGGAGCAATAGCACAGCGGGTAGGGCATTTGCCTTGCTTGCACCGACCCAGCATCTCATATGATCCCCTGAGCACCACCAGGGGTGATTCCTCAGTGCAGAACCAGGAGTAACCCCTGTGCATTGCCAGGTGTGACCCAAAAAGAAAAAAATTAAAAACTCAAGATCTTTTGTATTTCAGTTATTGTGATTTCCTTCCTCTCTGACCTGATTTACTTGGGGCTTTATCTTTTTCTTCTTGAGTATGAGAAATTATTTATCTTATTTATTCTTTAAAAAAAACTTCCTACTTTCATTTGTTGTTTTCCCTATTTTTTTTAAATTCCTATATCACTGATTTCTGATTTAAGTTTTGTTTCTTTCCTTCTGCTTACTCTGGGGTTCATTTGCTTTAAGTCCTATTTTTATGTGGAGTGCTTTTTAAAATAAATAACTATTTTATAGCATTTTTACATTTAAAGCAAATTGAGTTAAGCAAAAATAATATAGCTTTCTTACATTTCCTCCTTCCACACATTTTCTCCTAATATTAACATCCTACATTAGAGGGCTATTTTGGTAGTTATTTATGAGATAATGATGCTTTATTATTATTATTTATTAAATCATGCTGTTTAGAGTTCACATTTTATATTTTACTTTATATGTGTTTTATATTTGCATAATAATGCCATTTACACACTGTTACAATATAATATGAAAAAGTTTCAGGACCCCAAACATTCCCTATATATTTATTCCTCCTCCAAGTCCCTGGCATCCACTGTTCTTTTTACTATCTCCATCATTTAGCTTTTTCCAAAATGACATACACTTAAAATTATATAGTATAGACATTCAGATTGGTTTCTTTTACTCAGAAATATGTATCTAAGTTTCCACTTTGTCTTTTCATTGTATGATGACTCATTTCTTTTCTTACTGCACAATATTCAGTTGTATGGATGGGTGCTACCAAGAATTATATATCAAATCATCTCTAAAAACATTTGTTTTTGGTTTTACTTGGGCTGTCTTCTCTCTTATAATAGGATTTTGACAATAGCTTTTCTGTATTTTAATTATTATAGGCATCAAGTTTACCATTAATGACATGAAACACTCATGAGTGTTTGCTAAATACTAGATAATGTATAAAATTTTACAAACATTTCATAATATACTCTTAACAAAACTTTTATAGCATATTCATGGAAAGTAGCTTAGATATAGTCAGTAGCTTACTAAAAAGTAAATGACAGGTGGAGAATTACATTCAACCTTTCAGTGTCCAGAATCAGAATCCTAGCTACTATGCAACACTCCTCCTTTCCTTCTACAGATGTGTGATGGGTTTATTTCTTCTAGTTAAACTACGGACACCGAAAATAATGCCTTGAATGTCAAGATCAATGGATAGATAAATCAAAATAGCTGAATTTGTCTTCTGTATCTTTATGGCTGATTAGAAATTATGGGTTGAGAGATAGTACGTACAGCATCTAGGGTGTTGACCTTGCATACAGTCAATCTGGGGAATAAAACAGAAATTGAGTGAAACTACCACTAGCAAGAAAACAAACGCCTCAGAATGTTCTCATTTTTCTACTTAAGATATATGACTTTTGATGTTATTTTTCTGGCTTTGAGAAATTGGATTTCATTATACAATCAAATAGACTAACAGATTTTTGTTTTCTTTCATTTTATGCTCCCGTATTCATTTCAGGGCTAGTCACAATAGCTAACATTGGACCCACACAAGTTTCCAAGAACAGCTGACTCGATAAAGAAGCCATGGGATGTATACACAATAGAATGCTACTCGGCTATAAGAAAAGATTAAAGGGTTCGATTTGCTATTTCATGGATAAATCTGGAGAGTATCATGCTGAGTGAAGTCAGAAGGAGAGGGACAGATACAAAATGATCTCTTTCAGATGTGGTATATAAGACAATATTGTAAGGGAATAACAAATGACCAGGGGTAATAGGGCCTGGGAACTTGTCTGAAGAACTGAGCTTATCATGGTGGGGAATAGGGAGGACTCTAGATTGAGGAAGGTATAATCTGATGGGGGTTGTGATGAAGCATTGGTACATTGCATGCATGAAACACTATAATTGACAGTATTGTAAATCACAGCGTCAAAATTTTTTTTTTAATTAAGGAAAAATTAGAAACAGTTTAGGATGAGGTTTTACCCCCTCTCCCAAGTCACTAATGGACCAATTAACATTTCTAATTTGGTCTGCTATTCTTTCTCATCTGAAATGAATTTACTAATCCAAACAAAGCAGTCACCACAATCCATTTAGCATACTAAAAGTTTCTTTCATTAGAGACATATACATCTTTGGACATTAAGGTAATTAGTAGAAATTATAAATGCTATATACATATTAAGTAAAAGATGGAAATAAGGCAGTTTATTACACTCAGCAGAGTGCTGCACTCATGCTAATGCATAGTGATTAGACTTCCATTCACTGGGATAAATACTTTCCATCCTTCAGACTGACACTACCGCCCTTATGACTGCTTCAGGCTGAGTGGTTCTTTCACTCCTCACCTTCTCTTCTATTTTCAGTTTGGCATAATTATACTTCTACATTTGTGATGGGGACCAAACTCCCTTCAGCTTCCTTGGAACTGCAGCAGACTCTTTAGAATTGTCAGCCTCTGAATGAAGTTTCTAGATTTTACTTCTAGACCTGCCATCTCACGATACCCAGCAGGTTTCCTGATCTGAGCCAGTAGAGATATCTTACTCTTATTCAACTCATTTCCTCCCTGTGCCTCCAGTTGTCAGGTAAAATTCTTTCTTTTCACAGTAGTACCTTTACCTTTATTCCAGATTTTAATCCCTGCCTCAGTCTTTCCTCTTCATAAATCCATCTTCACTCCTATTCTAAAATATAAATGTACAGCATTTAAAGTTCCAACCTGTTCATTTCCATTGCTTCTGAAAAGACAGAGGAAGAAGATAATGAAAGGAAATGATAAAAAGTCTTGCTGGGAAATGGCAAAGATTCTAGACCTTTGGGAATTTCCATCTTGGATTTGCACTCTCTGACCACATGAGCTTACAGACAGGGAGTCTCAGGGTCTTCGTTTTATCCCTTCACTTGGGAATAAGACTAATTACATCCCTTCATTCAGAAACCAGCCCTTTCTTCGACCTCGCCACAATAAGAGAACTATAATCTTTGAGTCCCTATTAGAAGTAAGAAACTGAGATGCTGATTTTTATTATTTTACGTCATCCTTTGTGTATTGCCTTCATTTTATAGGGAAAAACTGATTTGGGGATTAACAGTCATTTTGTACCAAATGTAAAATGTTTATGCAGCGGCAGAACAAAGATAAAAAGTTCTGTAACTTTCTGATTCTTCAATCCACCCTTTTTCAAGCATTGTCTCTTCTCTATGGAAATTACGTTGAAGTACTGGACAAATTTAAATGGCCATTATTCAGATGTCCTCTAATCCCAGCTGGGTCATTTATTCTGTTACCAGACTAATAATGCAGCCGTTCCTACTCACATAACCAGACAGAATATGTATTCTTGTTACCTTCTGTTTCAATATGGGGATTAAGACATCTCCTCATCTATACTATGAAATAGAAAAGCCCCTCAGTCCTACCTTGTATCACCTAAATCTCTCTAGAACACACATTATGCCTAATCATCTCTATACAGAGCACCCTCACAGAACCACTAGATGTTGAACTGTACAATTCACATCTCTTATCCAAGGATATTCTGTTCATCACTTTAATACTCAATAATTTTTAAAAACTGGAGAATATTCCAAATTTTAGTGGCATCTAATTAATGCAGGCATCATAGAAAACTTTAGATAAAATTTGTGATTAATTTCTCCAGTCTGTCAGTTAGCCAAAAAAAAGAAAAGAAAAAGAAATTAAGAACTTGCCAGTTGTCCAAAATTATATATTCTGCTTCTCTGTTTTACTGATTAAACTCTCTGACCTAGCTTTCTTTTATTTCTTTTCTTTTCTTTTCTTTTTAACAAAACAAGGCTTCATTACCCTGCCTCTGGGTGGCATTGATAGAAAGGAAATAAAAGTACAAAGACAAGTTGACCCATAATTTTACCTTTAGTACTGTAAATGCTGATACAGCAGAATGAATTCACAAATTTACCTCAGATTTTAAATAATTAAGTACACAAGTATGTTCTTATAAAAAAAAAACAATGTTGGTAATTAAAATTGCCCCTACAAGTGAGAAAGTGAATTAAGAGTCACCAATTAAGGAACAATTAGTGGTCTCCTGATTAAATTGTTTTCTATTACATAGCACTTCTTAAAATAACCAACACATTTGTGATTTAAAAGTAATCACCAGGCGGTGAACAAAAAAATCACTATAAGGAATTTTGTTACTTTCAGCATTTGCTCAATTAATATACTTTATATCATAGTGACAGGAAAGTAGTGTCTGTGAAAGGAAATTTTACATAAAACTCAGAATTTTGGTCTATTTAATAGTATGCATAAAACTCAGACTTTTAAATTACAGTCTATTAGTAGGTGTATCACTGTATCACTGCTATCCCGTTGCTCACCAATTTGCTCTAGCAGGCACCAGTAACGTCTCCATTGTGAGACGTGTTGTTACTGTTTTTGGCATATCAAATACGCCACAGGTAGCTTGCCGGGCTTTGCCGTTCGGGCAAGATACTCTCGGTAGCTTTCCGGGCTCTCCGAGAGGGGCGAAGGAATTGAACTCAGGTTGGCCACATGCAAGGCAAATTCCCTACCACTGTGCTATCAATCCAGCCCATTGGTAGGTGTGTAATCAAAAAATAAATAAGTGATCGGCTGCAGTGGCGTTCTTTCTCTCGTCTGCCACACGCGTTTGGTGGTCCTGAGCCATTCCCCACTCCGGCCCTGCTGCCAACAGACACATGAAGGAGGGAACAGAGCTGTGGGCCTGGTTGGTGATGAGTTGCCGTTAATTCCATTCTCCCCACATGCTTGTTTCAGTCTCAGTAAGTGCTTCATTCTGGTCTCACACTGCCCCTTATTCCTGTCTCCTCCTGTCCCCCAAGCTAGTCTCTCGGTGTTCTGTCTAGCAGCCTTGTTCTCACCCCAACCTCTCAGCATTGGAGGTAGCAATCGCACCTAGTTCTTGTAGCACAATCAACATGTGAAAGCCCTCCCTGATCTGCAGCCAGATCTGCTCAAGGGTGAAGTAACCACCTAGAGGTGTGTTTCTCCTTTCCTTAGTCCAACAACCATTTAAAGATTCATCTTAATTCTACTTCTTAATGTTAGTCATTTTGTGTGGACACAGTGAAAGATCTGTTAAGCTTATAGGGTGGCTCTCCTGGAGACATCTTGCTAGAGGTCCCCAACTACAGTGCTCAGGCCAGATTAGTCTTTCATAACCCTAGCAGGGTCCTATTCAGTTGTTAGTCTTTGGATCATGACAGAATTTGTTCATGACTGTGCTCTTAATTTATAGTTAAGTATTATGGCACTTGGCCTGGCCTGTTTCAATACCAGGGTAGCTCATAGCTTGCCCTGGGTCCATCTACTCCTTTGTCATGACCCTGCTTTTGGGGTGCTAGGAAGTAAGGGCAATTGAGGCTTAAGTCGAATAAACAGATGCCCAGGCGTGAATATTATTCGGAGACAATTAACTCCCAAGTTACAAAAGCATAGCATTAACTGTCTTCTTGTATCTATACAAAAAGGACATTGCTCTGCAGTACACTATGCAAAAGGACATAAGAGAAGAAGAAAAGCAATATTTCACTTACAAATACAAAATCAGAGATTTCTGAGGAATTTGACTTTACAAGTCATGGTACTGTTTAGGGGAAATGGTGGTTAACTGGTTGGGGTCCAAGGAAATGGGAGTGCTTCGGGAGCATTTTGATGGGTTTTACTCAGTAAACCTAAGCTCCTTATGGCAAAGGAGAAAGCACAAACCAATATTATCCTACAAGTAGGTGCATAATATCTATACTGGTATTTTTAATACCATGAATTTATATTTTTCAATTAATTCTATTTTAAAGAAAGTATGCAAGACACTATTATTTTTAAATATAAAGATGCACAAATCCACCATAATTTTTAAAGCTTGCTTATTAATTGAGCAATGTTTGTGAGGCAGTGATACCAAAGTGCACACTATTCAGCTGTAAAAAGAAATAGCTCCTGCACCTTATCTTTTCTGGGGGAAAAAGGATAATACAATTACTTCTCTCTGAAACATGGATTCGCCCAATGCTGCATCTTCTCTCTTCTCTACCCCATCATGCCTGAGGCACGCTGCCGGGCTCTGACCACTAGAGTAAATTGACTGAGGGAGGTAACAAGCCCTGAGCTTATCAAGGCTGAACACAGCCTCTCCATCATTTACTGCAGGTGTGGGGTGACCCCAGCCATGTCCTGCCACCCCCTCCCCATGGGCTTCTCCTAATAGCTTCTCTGAGAGCAGAGTTGTGAACAGTGGCCAGTGGGAGGGCTAGAAGTCGTAGTGCACACTGCTTAGCGTTCCAAGCCACAGAAATGCCAGAGAAACCAAATAAAAAAGACAGACATGACCGCAATTAGAGCTAAGTTTCAGTGTCCCTGCAGAGTACCCAGCCTCAAGACATAAGTCAGGAGGGGAGTAACAGAATGTGATTTTATCATATAACAGTGTATAACCCTGCACTCACTCTCTCACACACATTTCAAATATATCATAATGTATTAAAACTTATTTTCTTCATTGAACCAATATGATTTTAGCATGCTGGCAGTTCCACAGCAGCATCTTTAATGCATTCATGGCATTCTATTACCTGAATGTATGTGTTATTTAATAAATCTCAACCAGTATTTAATCATTTGGATATTTCCCACCTATATTTATGTTTAAATGCTATAAGAAAAATAAATGTAGCAGGGAAGGGGGCCAGCGAAGATTGGGGCTGTGATTCAGTAGAAAGGCATAGACTGGGCTTAATCTTAGCACTGCCAAAAAAGGAAAAGAAAACATAAAAATGTCTGTACACACATTTCAAATTGTATTCTTAGATAAATTTTTAGATTTCCAATTATTGGTAAAATGGCTATAAGCATGTAGATAATTGTCAATATACTACCTGGATGCAATCTAGAAAAAGTTCATACCTAGCCACAGAGAACAACACTCAGTTAAAAAAAAAAAAACTGCCCGTTGGACACACTGGAAAATAAAATAACTTGGAATGAACAGAATTTTATTTGTCTTGGTAAAATTTAATAAGTATTAATGAATTCATTATTTGTGTCCCCTAGTTTGTTATTTCAAATCAGTGGAAATAATTGTTATATAAAATCAGTGGAAAAAAATAGCAATAATCACAACTGGGAAGTTGTGATTATTGCTATTTTTTTCCACTGATTTTATCTCAATTTTTTAATTTGTTCTTATTGAGGCATCATGATTTACAAAGTTATTCATAGTAAAATTTCAGGCCTATCGTGTTCCAACACCAATACCACCACCAGTGTCAACTTCCCTCCACAAATGTCGCCAGGTTCCCTTCGAACCCTGTCTTCCTCTTTCACAGGCACATGTTTTAAGTTTCATTGTTTGCATTCCTTCACCCTGTTATTCTATATAGCACAAATAAATGAGATCATCTGTTAATTTTTCTTCTTATGACTAACTTAACATGATACTCTCTAGTGCCACCAAGTTGCAGCAAGTTGCATGAGTTCATCATTCTTTGCAACTGAACTGTATTCCATTGTGTATTCCACTGTGTACATAAACCACACCTTCATTATCTATAGTTGGACACCTAAATTGGTTCCATTTTCTAGCTATTGTGAGAAGTGCTTAAATGAATAATGATGTGCATATGTTCTTTTAAATTAATGATTTTTTTTGGGTCCCAGCTTGCCAGGCTCTGCCGTGCGGGCGTGGTACTCTTGGTAGCTTGCCGAGATCTCTGAGAGTGATAGAGGAATTGAACCCGGGTCGAGTCTCACGATGGAGACGTTACTAGTCCCTGCTCAAGCAAATCAGTGAACAACAGGACGACAGTGCTATGGTGCTTTGTGTCCCAGGAGTTTATACCAAGAAGTGGAATTGCCGTGTCCTATGACAGTTCTATTTTCACTTTGTTGTGAAATCTCCAATAACGTGTTTCAAAGGGGTAGAGCCAGGCAATATTCTCACCAGCAGTGAGAGTTCTTCTTTCACCACATTCCCACAAATACAGATTGTTCCCATTTGGGGGAAGGATAATGTGAGGGTGGATATGTGCCATTCTTATCGGTGTGAGATATCACATTGTGGTCTTGATTTGAATTTCCCTGATTTATCTTAAATAACTTTTTGCTCATTGATTTGCTCGAGTGGGCACCAATAACGTCTCCATTGTGAGACTTGTTATTACTGTTTTTTGGCATGTCAAATACGCCAAGGGTAGCTTGCCAGGCTCTGCTGTGCGGGTGGGATACTCTCGGTAAGCTTGCCAGGCTCTTAAAATCTCAAATTTAAAATCTCAAATTTTTTTTTCATTTTTTTTAATTTTTTTTAAATTTTTATTAAATCACCATGTGGAAAGTTACAAAGTTCTCAGGTTTATATGTCAGTTATACAATATTCAAACACCCATCCCTTCACCAGTGCCCATATTCCACCACCAGAAACCCCAGTATACCCCCGCCCCCACCCCCTACCCCCTACTGTATAACTAATGAATTTCACTTCATTTTTTCTTTACCTTGATTACATTCCATAATTCAACACAAAACTCACTATAGTTGACATAACTCTCTCTCTCTCTTTTTTTTCTTTTTCCTTTTCCCTTTTTTTTTTCTTTTTCTTTTTCCCCCTCATCCCCCTTCCTGCGCCTCATAGTATGGTGTACGCCACGCCGCGTCGGCCAGCGTGGGGCTTTTGCTTAGTTCACAGTCTAGAGGTGGCTGCTACATTGGGATATCAGCATTTTGTGTGATTGAATGTATCAATGATTCCTATATGGTACATTTTGTTTCTCTAACTTCAGCACTAGATATTCCACTATCATCCAGAAATCACATAAACACATTTGTCCTTGTGCAATATGTACTTTATTGCTCAATAGAGAATTTTTTGCATGTAAGATGTGAATGTGACTATCCAAAAATCTCAACTTTTCATAATTCACACATATTAAAAACTCTAGATTGATTTATGAAACAAATTAGTATAGTGTTTTTAATCATTTGTATCACTTCAGTTTGTTCGAGCAGGCGCCAGTAACGTCTCCATTCACCCCTGTCGCGTGCTAGTGTAGCCCAATGGTATCTGCTCGCTCCAGGAACACCAAGAGCCTCAAACCGTTCGTTCAGGGTTTTGACGAAGAAGTCTGGCCATCTCATAGGTCGGCAGCCACAAGGCTTTTGATGTCCCCTAGAATCCAGTCGGTTACAGCTCTAGTCTAGTAGTCATGTCTACATCACATTAGGTGTCCGGCCCATCTGACTTTCGATGTCTTGGCAAACGAGACAGCATCCCTGATTCTTGATCTTCAATGGAGGTTAGAGCTCCAGATTCTTTCTCTCACTTGAGTGAAATGTGATATTCCAAGCATAGCTCTTTCGATTGCCCTTTGGGATACACGAATAGTGTTCTCGTCCTGTTTTCATAGGGCCCAGGTCTCTGAGGCCTATGTTAGTGCAGGAAGAACGGTGGAGTCGAAAAGATATGCCCGGAGCTGGAGGTTCTTCATCCTCTTAACAACTTTTTCGATGCTCTTGAAGGCATTCCACACTGCTCTCTTCCTCATGTGCAGGTCTGGCACCAAGTCATTCCTCATGTTGAGTTCTCAACCCAGGTACACATAGCTGCTGCATTCAGAGATGTTTGTTCTATTGAGAGCAAATGGAACATCAGGGACTAGTTCATTTTTCAAAAGCATTGTCTTGGTGAGATTCAGCTGCAGTCCGACCTTTCCACACTTGAGGTCGAAGTCAGCCAGCATTTGTGCTGCTTGGCTAATGTTTGGTGTATGAGAACGATGTCATCAGCAAAGTGGAGGTGGTGTAGTTGCCGACCGTCTATCTTCACTCCCATTCCTTCCCATTCCAGTCTTTTCATGACGTTCTCTAGGATGGCACTGTATAGTTTTGGTGAAATGGCATCACCCTGCCAAACCCCTCTTTTTACATTGATGATCACTTCCTTGTAGAATGGTGAGATCCTGGTGGTGAATCCATAATAAATAGCCTATATATTTTCTTAATACATAGGCTATTTCATGTTAGAGAGGAAGAGAACAGGTTAAATATTTTTTAAATCTTCTATCTCCCCTTATCAATAAGTGAGTTTCTTGCTTCCTATATCATATAATAATCAATTTAATTTTTAGTTAAAATTTAGAAAGGAGGAAGTGACTTTGCTTTTAGTTCCGATTAGAGTCTATCAAAAATAAAGCAAACAGGAAAAAATTAATGTGCTATCTTTCTCATTGTATTTACCATTACACAAGGTAGAACTTAATTCATTTTAGCAACTCTTTGAATACTCACCATTATTTATATACTTTTTTAAATTTTATTTTATTGAATCACCATGTGGAAAATTACAATGCCTTCAGGCTTAAGTCTTAGTCATACAATGCTGAAACAACCATCCCTTCACCAGTGTCCATATACCACCACCAAAAAAAAAAAAAACCACAGTACACCTCCCATCCCGCCCCTCCCACCTCCCCCCCGCCTTGTAACTGATAAATTTCACTTTACTTTCTATTTACTTTGGTTACATTCAATATTTCAACACAAACCTCACCATTATTATTAGGAGCACCCCACTAGAGTCAGACCTGTTGTGAAGAGAAATGAGATCGCGCAGCCACAGTAGTGGCCGCGCGGTTTTGTATTTCTGTACTTTAACAACTAAGTCCAGGGAGATTTCTTCCGGATATTCAATCATTGCAAGTTTGTAAACCCCATCTGTGGTCGTCATAATATGGTGGTCCCCATGCCCTTCATCCCCGGGAAGGGACAGGCGAGAGAGAGAAATACCTTTCCCCTCCTGGGCGGGCATGGGGTCGCGGCTTAGTTCTCTGGCTGGAGACATTCTTCAAGGAGCTGCCCATGGTGAAGTTGGTTCAGCTGGGTCTGGATTCACGCTCGTGCAGCTGCGGGGGAGCCCCATTATTTATATTTTAATAATTTTATTAGGAACCAGAGTTATCATATAGTGGGTGCAGAAGTTGCCTTGCACACAGCCAACCCAGTTTCAATCCATGGCATCCCAGGTGATCCCCCAGACCACTGCAAGGAGTGATTCCTGAGTGAAGAACCAGAAGTAAGCCCTGAGCACCACTGAATGTGGCCCACAAAAAACAAAATAAGAAAATAACAGCAATAATAATAATAGTAATGATAATAATTTTATGAAATTGCGACTCCTTGCTCAGGTCTGCAGCCATAAATAGCAAACATCACTCCCAAGTCTGTGTCTTCTGAAATTGTAGTTCACGATATCTAAGGTGTACCATCATCATCATCATCATCATCATCATCATCATCATCATCATCAGCCCATTGATCATAGAATTTCTCAAGCGGTCTCAGTAAAGTCTTCATTCATCCTAGCCCTGAGATTTTAGAAGCCTCTCTTTACTGGTCCTTTCCAATGGTGCCGCATTGGAGGCTCTTTTAGAGTCAAGGGAATGAGACCCATCATTGTCACTGTTTTTGGCATATGAGTACACCATGGGAAGTTTGCAAGACTCTCCCATGTGGTCAGGAAACTCTCCGTAGCTTGCCAGGTTCTCCCAGAGGGAGAACTAGGCTATAAGATGTAGCATGACTGCGAAGCCCCCGCGCTTGGTTAAGGTATATAAGACTCAGCAATTTAAAAATTATAAAAAAAAATGGTGAGTGAATAATAAGTAAACTTCTCCAAAGAAGACATACATATGTCCACAGACAAATTTAAAAAACACTGATCTCCACTATCAGGAAAATGCAAATCAAAACAATGACATATCACTTTTTCACAAGTGAGATAGTCCTATATCAAAAGATCAGAAGCAACATAAACTGTCAAATATGTGAAAGAAAAAGTAATCTTCAGGCAGTATGATGCATGAGAATGGAATCTGGTTCAATGTCCAAGGAAAATAATATGACTATTTCAATATATATTAGGTTATTTTATATCAGGTTATATTATATAAATTAAAAAATAAAACTACTGATCCCCAAATCCCAAGTTACACAAAATGATCCCAAAATTCCAAGTACACAAAAACACAAATGCCAAAAGATATTTGTCGACCTATGTTTTTGTAGCACTATTTATAATATCAAAATCTAGAAATAACCGAATTACTCAAGACAAATGAGTAGATAAAGATATAGCATTTATTCATAATGGAATACTGTTTGGATGTAAGAAAAGATAAAATCTTGCCTATTGCAACAATATGGAAGAACTGTAAGGGATTGTGCTAAGTGAAATAAAGCAGAAATACCAGACAACCTTGTAAAAAACTAAAGCACACCAAGGGGCGTGTCCACTTGCAGGTTCTCGGGGCGGCTCTGTCCCACCACCCGAGTTCGGTGCTCTGGAACCGCTGTGTATGGGCTAGATCTGGACGGCTGTTGGCCAAGGACAGGTGAAGGAAGAATGAGGATCAAGTTGGTTGCTGATTAGTTACCATTTATTCAATCTTCCATCTTTCTCATCTCCCGCACTCCTAGCTCCATCCTCTCTCTGTATCTACTGCAGCCTCTCTGGATTCTCTTTCACTAGTCTCTCCCCCTACTTGTCTCTCTTCACCTTGCTCTCTAGGCTACATACAGTCAGGTAGCAAAATCAACATAAGAAAGCCCTTCCTGAGGGCCGGGCATTCCAAAGCCCTTCCTGACTGCCAGCAGGTAAAATACCTCGTAAGGGTTTTTCTCCTTTCTTTAGTCCAATAACTTATTCACATCTGTATACTAGTTATTTTTGTATGGATATAGCAAGAGATACATTGAGGCTTGCAAGGCAGCTCTCCTGGCAACATCTTGCCACAGACTCAGACTACAGCACTCAGGCCAGATCAATCATTCCTAAACCTAGCAGGGTCCGAATCTAGTTATTACTTTTTGGATCATGACAGCATTTGTCCATGACCAAGCTCTTAACTTATACTTAAGCATTAGGCACTTTGGCCAGGCCCATCTCGATGCCAGGATAGCACACAACTCACCGCCTGCCCTGGGTCCGTCCTGTCCCTCGTCGGGACCCTGCTTTTGGGGGTGCTAGGAAGTAAGGGCAGCTGAGGCCTTAGGTCGAGAGAACAGATGCTCAGGAGGAAAATATCATGTAGAGTCAAATGACTCCCAGGTTACAAAAACATAGCATTTGCTAAGTCTTCCTGTGTTCATACAAAAAGGACATTGCTCTGAATAAACTATGCAATGGACTCAAAGAGAAGAGAAAAACAATATTTACAAGTCAACAGAACACTAAGAAAGAAGCTACAAATAAACACAGAGGACTGGGAGCACTGTGATGGGAGTAACCCAATAAACCTAAACTACCTGAGGCTATATTATCCTACATGACCTCACTTATATTTGGCAAATAGAGAAAAAAAACAAGGGAAGAGACATTGTCCAATGAAAAGATAATTTGACCACAGAATAGAAATTGCCGAGAATACAGGGGAGTGGGTCCAAAGAATCCTTCGGACTGTAGTAGAGATACTTTGGCACAACAGCAGCAACAATAACTACCAAGTGTTATATCACTAGACAATATAATCATGCATACAGATATAAACCAGTGCTATCTAAATAAAATAATAATTGTTATGAATCCATACTTTCTCTTCCCTTTCTTTCCTTGTAATATGTTTGATTCATGCACCAATGGTATCAGTGCACTTAAAGAAATAGAAACCCATGTTCATGTCTCACTTTTGATAGGTCTTTGTTCTATTCTTTGAAGCAAATGATCTATTAAGTGCTTTGGCAAACACAGTCATGAATATTAAATGGACTTCAATTTCTTCCTCCATAGGAGGAGCTCAAACTTGTTTTGAAGATTTCATTAAAATCCATGTGGACAACACAGCGTGTGATGATTATTTTCTGTCAAAGTCAGGTCTTAGGCCTGAGAAAAAGTACAAGGATTGAATTAAGGCACTTGCCTTGTACGTAACTATGACTCAATCCCTGGAACTTCACATGGTCCCCAAGCACTATCAGCACTGATCCCTAAGCACAGAGCCAGGGATAATGCCTGAGCAATTCCTGGATAGTCCATAAACAATAAAAAGCAAAAGAAGCAAAATGAATTCTAAGTTTTTAATAAGTATACAATTATTACTACTTTTATATGTATAAAATTCTTCTGCTTTAAAATAATACATGGGTATAAGCTGAAGTTAACTTTTCAGAAGTCTTGTACACTGAATATATTGATACTTCCTGGATATCTTTAAGCACACAGAACGACAAACAAGTGCTTGATGCTTTGAGAAGAGAGTCCCTGTTCTGGGGCCAGAGAGGGTACAGCAGGTAGGGAGTTTGCCTGGCACATAGCTGACCTGGGTTTGGTCTGGGAGCCCCACCAGGAACGATCCCTGAGTGAAGGTCCAGGAATAATCCCTAAACATTGCTGAGTGTTGTCCCAGAAAAAAAACAAACAGCAACCAACAATCCTGCTCCTACCAGCCAACCTCATTCCCCAGGGCTTCCCAACGCTCCTCTATGCGTCCTTCAAAAACAGGAGAATCAACCTGGAGCATGTTTCTCTCTTTCTGCTCTCCATCTCTATCAGAAAGGTTTGTCTACTCGCAGGCAAAACAAGAAAAAAAAAAGAGTTCATCTTCTCATAGTACAAGTCGCCAAGCTGTAGAGACAGCTAAACCTTGCGTACTAGGATTAAGATGCAAAGTGAAACCCCACCTTTTCCTGAACCCACCCCACCGAGCCAGAAGATCAAGTGTAAATCACCCAGGTCCAGTGGCTCCATGGATAAAAGAGTTCTTCAGACCCCTGAATGTTCTAGATCATCATTCCTCAAGCTTTTTATGTCTGTGGATTACAACCCACTCCGTGTACTGGTCCACAGACCAACCAACAATTATAATCACTGGTAGCAGGCCAGTGGTTTTCAACATTTCTATACCTGCGAGCAGCACCAGTCTGCAGAACAAAGGTTTAAAGACATTGATTTAAACATCTGCTGTGCAATTACTTAGCTAAGCAATTCCATTCAACTTTGGGGATGATTTTTCTCACATTAAAGTTACCCTTCCCCCAGGTCATACGCTGTTTAGAATTAAAATCCCTGGTTCTGAACAGTCCGCTTTAAGAGCTCTATGGTGAGCTAGTCTCATTCATTAGCCTATCAGGTCTTTTTGGGACAGAAGGACATTTTCCTCTACCCAGACTTGGCTGCAACTCTGCCTTATTGCCACTTGTATAGCACTATATAGCACTGTCATCCCGTTGTTCATCGATTTGCTCTAGCAGGCACCAGTAACATCTCCATTATGAGACTTGTTGTTACTGTTTTTGGCATATCCAATATGCCATGGGTAGCTTGCCAGGCTCTGCCATGAGGGCGGGATACTCTCGGTATCTTGCCAGGCTCTCCGAGAGGGACAGAGGAATCAAACCCGGGTCAATCGTAGTTCTTAAAATTCCAGGAGTAGAATATAACAGAAGTATACAGCAGAGCTTCTCCTACCAGCACAAAATATTATCCTTTTTGTAGGATATGCTGCCCATAGCCTGGGCCCAGATAACTGGCAATGAACTATGGGACTACAAATGAGTAGAGCAAGTTCTTACCTTCAAGCTCTCTCTTCATCAATATGGAAGAAAGCGCATACAATAAAATGTCTTAATTTTAGAAAAAATTTCTTTTGTGAAGACATTCAGAAGGTTTTTATGTATAAAAATGGGTAACAATTCACATATTTCCCCTTATGGACTACAAAGACTTCCTCGAATTAGTTTACCACTCTAAGAATTAAATTCTCATTTTTAAAATAGGGCAACAATGTCCAATAATATGGAACATAAATGTACATGAATGAACCAGCCGGTGGCTGACCTGCAAAACTCAGTAAGATGCTGCCACTGTGAGTACAGCTGTGATAATTGTCTCCTCCAAATCAAATTGTCTCCTTGAAATCACCAATAACCTTCAATTCCAAGTCAAAGCAGAGTGAAAATAATCAACCCCCAAGTGTCAGAGCTTTGTCATTCAAAGTTAAAGAGTTTTTTTCTTCAAGATCTTGCTAGTCTAAAATGTGTATTGCAACCTCATGTGGGGTCCCATAACTGAATGTGAGGGTCAAGAAACATATTTAAAATGTGCTTAACATTAATTTTTTTATAATTTAGTACCAGAAAATGTTTGATATATATATGTTTTATATACCTATAGTCCCAGACCTGTGTTAAAATATTTTGGGAGCCAAAAGATCACAAGTGATAAGAGTTTAAGAAACCCTGGTCTAGAACATTGCCTATGCTACATACACCATCTTTGTTTTGACCTAGTATATTCATTTCCTATATTATAGTTTCCACTATAAAAAAAATACCTTGAATTTTGAAATTGAAAACAACACAAATTTATTTTTGAGGTCAAAGTTCTAACCTGATCTTACATGACTATGGTCAAGTTGACAGATGGAGGATCTAGGAAAAATACTAGAAGAATTTCTCTGTTTTAGTCTCTGTTTAGCTAGAGATAAGGTAATATTCAGGGATTAGAATTTCTGGACTTATTGAAGTACCAGTTTGCAGTCTACCACACCAACTCTCCATCATGGCTTCTTAGGGGACAGACATATAGTATAACAAGTAAGGCATTTGCCCTACATGCAAAGGATCTGGTATTCTCAAGCACACTATATGGTTCCCCAAGCTTTCCAGGAGTGATCCCTCGGTGAAGAGGCAAAATTTAGTCCTGAGCACAGCCTATCGTTGGCCCAAAGCAATAACAACAAAGAAAACCATCATGACTGCTTACTGATTCAGTTCTGCTACTCTCTAATTAATGAGCTCAGCTCATGAGAACACTGGAATCAGGCAAATATAACAATAAATTTAGTTTTCTTTAGAAAACATCCACTTCTCCAGCAAACTTACACAAATTAAAGGATGTGACTTCATTCACAGAACTTATATATCCTATGCCTAAGGGGCTGAAGCGATAGCACAGCGGTTGGGCATTCACCTTTCCTGCGGCCGACCTGAGTTTGATTCCTCCGCCCCTCTCTGAGAGCCGGGCAAGCTACCGATAGTATCGAGCCTGCGCAGCAGAGCCTGGCAAGCTACCCATGTGTATTGAATATGTCAAAAACAGTAACAATAAGTCTCTCAATGACTGGTGCCCGCTCAAACAAATCGATGAGCAATGGGATGACAGTGATGCCTAAGGCAGATAGATGCCAAGAGTTCTTGCAAATACTTCTAATAAATGGCTGGAGTGATAGTGCAACAGATAGGGCATTGGCCTTGTATGTGGTCAACCTGGGTTTTATGCCCAATATACCGTTATGGTACCCCAAGCACCACCAGGAAAGCTTCCTGAGTGCAGAGCCAGGAGAAACCTTTGAGCATCACCTGGTGTGCCTTCCCCTACACGCCCCCTCTCCCCCCAGTAGAAGAAGAAGAACTTCTAATAAAGGATAACATCTAGTAGAACATGCATCAGTGGTGGAGCTGGAGCTACACTGAAATGTATAAAGCTCATTCTCACAGACTCCAAGATATGAGACTACAAACACCGGTACATCTTATCACTGCACTCATTTCTAAAAGATGATGCATAGGAAATTATACCTAGATCCTAACCAGATATAGAACAACCAGAAAGTAAAAAATGATAAAAATTATAATAGCATTTGTGTATTTGCTCTAATATTTAAACAGAAACACAAACTCCCATACAGCAAACTTCTATCTGAGTTGATACAACAATAACTAATGTCAGATCATGTTTAATTTAGGGGCCAGAGATATAGTACAGTGGGAAAGGTGCTTATCTTGCATGCAGCTAATCAGAGTGATATAGTACAGTGGGAAAGGTGCTTATCTTGCATGCAGCTAATCAGAGTTTGAACCCCCAATACCATAAATGGTCCCCTGAATACTTCCAGGAGAAATTCTTGAGCACAGAGCCAGGCATAAGGCCTGAACACCGCTGGGTGTAGTCCAAAAACCAAATGAAACAGAACAAAAGAGATAATTTACTTTTGGAGATAATTTTTAACTGTATGATCCCCAAAATTAACAAAATAATGATAATTTGTACTTATGGTTATCTAATCTTTTTATTTCCATATGTCTTTCACAGTGGTATCCTGAGAAACATTGTTATTAAGATTCCTCTAGTACTAAATCTATTTTAACAATTAGTCAATACTTCAAGGGCCACAGAACTATTCCAAGGATTAAGGCACTTGTTTTGCACCTGGCCAATCCTGGTTCAATTGGAACCACATATAGTCCCCCAAGCATACTCAGAGTGATTTCTGAATTAGTGATTTCTGAGCCAGAAGAAAACCCTGGGCTCTGATGCCTGTGCTTCCCCTCAAAATACTGTCCATACAAATTCCCAGCTAAATCGTCCTTCACAAGTATTATAAGCATTTAAAGGCCTTTTGAATTTTTATCTTATTTATTAAAACATCCAAACTGCACTTGGGGGCTGGAGCGATAGCACAGCGGGTAGGGCGTTTGCCTTGCACGCGGCCGACCCGGGTTCAAATCCCAGCATCCCATATGGTCCCCTGAGCACCGCCAGGAGTGATTCCTGAGTGCAGAGCCAGGAGTAACCCCTGTGCATCGCCGGGTGTGACCCAAAAAGCAAAAAAAAAAACATCCAAACTGCACCAACATACAATAAGTATTCTCACATTTCAATTTTTTTTCAAAACACCGGAAATTAATATTATGGAAAGACTGATATATTTCTAACAGCAGGAGTTTCTAATATCAGATATCTGTCATAATTACAAAATTTCTAATATTTAATTTAATTTAAGGTGCTCATATTTGCTGTCATTTAATTTACATAGTAATTCTTTGGCTTCTCATTATGAATAATCTATGACCCAAATAAGTTTGTAATGTTAACTCTATAGAAAATTATTTCAATGCATTCAATGGCTCGTTCAATCATTTAACAAATATTTATAGAGTGTCTACTATATGGCAGACGAGGAATTGAGGCCCACTAAATCTGAACAAGCTCTTCCTCTCTCACAGACCCCTCCCGCACTTTCCAGAACAACAGGAAAGTCTAGAGGGAGGGGTCCTTGGAGAAGGTGATGCCTCCACATCCTTTCTGCACCCTCTCCTCAATGTCCCTCCTGCCTGAACTAGTTGCTAAAGACAAAGAAATGAGCAAATTTTCATATTCCCTTACTTCCTTGTATTAATCTTCAAATACAGCATCGTGGCATAAATAAAAACAAAAGTCATAGAACAAGTAGAATCAAATTACAGCCTCTGCTTTCACTATTTTTAGCTTAATGAACTCAACAATAAATCTTGAATATCAACTCATGAACTATCACTATTATTTTTTCAGTGAATTTATAAATGGGCCTTTTCAAGAAAAGTATTATTATAAAGGCAACTTGATGAAAACAATTTGAAATCTTTCACAGAAAATAAAGTTGTGCCTTCAGGGCTGTTTCACTCTGGGCAACCAGGAGCGGGGAGGGTGAGTTCCTCTCCCTGTCCCAACAGAGACAGCCCTGGGCCGCCGAAAACCTCCAAAACTCAACTGCCACCATGCTCATGGCCACTCTCCACACACATGGACAAGCCTCACCCATGAAAAAAATCTCTTCCTGGACCACAATTACATCACATACTTTACACCACATATATACCAAGAGGAGCACACCACATTTGACAGGGTTTAAAGTAAAAAGCAATCAATCTTAGTGGGAAATAATTTTACAGGTAAATATATATAAGCACACATGGCTCAACCTTTAACAACATGTTAGTAATTTCTTATAGAAGGGCTTAATGGCTTCCTTGGCGAAATACAACAACCTTCACACACTTCCTCAAAGAAACATTTTGGGGATCATTTTTAGCAGATTATTCATAACAAGCAATGCAAAATAAATTATTTAGGTTCTGCTTTGGGGGCAGGATTTGGGGTTTGGGATAGAAACATCCAAAATATGGTGGTGGGAAGGTGTAGTGGTGGTGGGATTGGAGTTAGAATATTAAGTGTAACCAAATATTGTGAACAAATTTATAAAAATAAAATGAAAAAAAGTTATGCCTGTGAAATTCTTCTATTCCTGAACATATTAACTATAAGCCTCAGCTAAGAAGTCACCCTCCAAAGCTACCATATTTATGTCATTGCTTAAAAGAGATTAGATGGAGGGAGAAATTAGGAAGTTTGAGATTCAGCCTTAGAAAAGAAGGATGACATTTATTGTCCAAATATGGGCTGGATTCATAGAGTAATTTGGTGTGCTAATTCTAGGAAAATTGGCACCTACCAAGAAATACAATCACCTTAGATATAAATCACTTATGTTCTCCTTCGTTTTTCCTATAAAATGGTATCAATGACATTGTAAATATTAGTTTGTAAAAATATGGAATTAGGCATAAAAACCTTTAAAAAAGCATATGGCACTACTTAAGTTATTAAGCCCTACTTAAATTTGTTGTTAATTAAAAAATATTTTAATCGTTCTTATAAATTGACTCAAGAATAATAGAGGCACTGTAACATTCTAGTGTTAGAACAAAACAGCAAGAAGCATCCTTTAAAAATTATCATGGTCTGTAATACCTTGTGTTTGCAGATTAATTAGTAGTATCACAACCTTTCCCAGTAAGAACAAGAAATTAGAGAAAACAGCACCAAGACAATTGATACCAGTGGGTGCTCAAGTCACTTTAAGTGAGAAGGATATAGGTGGCGGCCTCAAGAAGGGTATCTTCCACTTTCTCTCTGTCCACCTCTACCACGCAGGGACTCTATTCACCTCTGCCACCCAGGGAAAGACTGGGGAAATCTATGACTAATGAAAGTCCTCTGTGAGCCTTGCTCCTTGCCCGCAAGGATAGTCAGTCTTAGATCTTTCTCTAAAAAAGAATTTCAAAAGATGAACAGTGAGGTAAAAAAACATGTTTTATTGGGAAGTTTTGAGGAAGGGAAGAGAAAGAGAGAGACAGAGAGAGAGAGAACAAGGGCTTCTCCAGAGAAGAGGGAGCGCCAGTACACTACCCAACATTAGATATGAAAGTATAAAAATACACATCTCAAGAGGGGAGATGCAGGCGACAAGTGCTCAGGTACCATAGGAGCTTGGCAGAAATACCTAGGCACAAGCAGCACCTGGGATCAGGTAGCCATATGTGCACAAATGCTTTGTTCAAATTAAGCTTTTGTAATGTTTTCTTCCATGTTGACCCATGTGGGGTTTTCTACCTAGGTAAGAGCTCCATTGCTTGGGTGGTTGCCTAGTGGGGTGAGTTGGGTCAAGTTGATGGTCTCCTGTGACATTCTTTACCTGGCCTTTGTTCCAGCTAGAGCTTCTCTAGGATGGGGGGTCCAGCCTCTGGAATTGTGCTGGCACCAAGTAAAAGTCTTATAGAACCTCGGTCCTGCGTCCACAAGGTGGGCTTTTGCAGCCTTGGGGCTATTAGTTTTATTACCACTCAAAAATTCATTCCCTTTTTGAGAGTCCTTCTTTGTCCACCTGTTTGCATGGTTCATGACAGAAATGTGTATCCCAGTATGGCAGGACTTGAAACCAACACCAATGACAAAGATTTATACTACATTGAAGCTTTAGACTGCTAAGACTATTAATCTTTGAGGAAATTTTTCAATGAAGTTGTTGAAGTGAGCCTGACCTAAAATGGTTTCATCTGGGAAAAAAAAAAAGTGTACTATTAGAAAATAGTCAATATTTTCCTCAACACAAGTAGTTGCCAAAAAATAGTGATGTAAAGCAGACATCAAACATTTATTCTTCAATTATAAAGGTAAAACAGTATACTTACATAAACAGAGTCTAAAAAATTAGGACAAAACATTACACAGGTGAACTCCAACTTGTAGTCTGCTATAATAGTGGAATAAACTACAATTTGGAAGAGCTTTATGGAGGTAAATGGTGAATATAGATACAAGGGAGATTGGGAAGGACTCACTGGATAAAAAAAAAATAAGAGAACTGAAATAAGTAAAGCAAACGATAAAATTATACAAAGAGAAAGTGGCAGGCAGGAAATTAAATTCCTGCAGAAGAAACAAATACAAAATTCTTATTTGCAATCATCACATTTTTGACAATTTGAAAGGCGCTAAAGATTTTATGTGGTTATAAAATGTAAGAATTTGAAGGATTTTATATCAGGTGCACTAGTTAGACCTTACAAGATAATTAGGAAATCTAAAAAAGAAAACTTTGCTCCTTTTTTCCACTCATTGTTATGAGTGTCAGTACCAGAAACACAATAACAAAGCACAAGTGGTGACAATGTTCCCTATATCTCCATAACAATCTAGGACGGTAATGGCTAGTATTATTTCTCATAGCTGTCCTTAGCAGTAGGGTTTGACTGTTGGTTATATTGCAGGTGACTTATGTGAAGTGGGGAGGAGAGCAATGGCAGCATTGAGAAGGGAGTTCACCACTTCCCTCTCAAGCCACCTTGGTCACCAGGTAGTGGCTGGGAAAACCTAGGACTGATGGAAGTCTGCAATGAGCCCCTGCATGGTGCAAACCTCAAGTCTCACCAGTCCCCAAAGCAGCCATCAAGTTGTGCCTGAAGACCACTTGTTCTGCATAGCATGGGAAATAATCCCTGCCACCCAACAATCTCTCTCTCTCTCTGTCTTTCTCTCTCTGTCTCTCTCTCTTCCTCTCTCTCTTTTAAATTGAATCACCATTCAATACAGAGTTAAAAAGCTGTTCATGATTGGGTTTCAGTCACACAGTGTTCCAACACCCAACCCTCTACCAGTGTACATTTCCCACCACCAATGTCCCTACTTTCCCTCCTACTGCCCTCCCCGCTCCCCTAGCCTGTCTCTGTGGCAAGCAGTTTCCTTCTTTCTCTCTCACTCAGTTCCATCCTCAGCAGTGCATGCGGTTCTCAGGGCACAGAGTCAGGAACTGCAGTCCCGAAACCCATCATCATAAGTCTGCAAACAAAGAAACAAAGGGAAGTTTGTTTTCCTGAATTCCTGAATTCAGATTTGCCTGAATCAAAAGCAAAAGTAGTTCAGAAATCTAAAACCTGACTTATGGAGAAACCACCAAAATCTGTCAGTGATGTGAAATTAGGGCAGACGGGGGGAAAAATGTAATAGTTCATAAATACACCCAGAGAAATAAAGAGCATCAGTGAAAGAAAGCTGTCTCTCTCTGTCTCTCTGTCTCTCTCCCCTCCCCCCTTTGGGCATTATGATTTACAATACAGATACTGATCATTTTCAACTATCTTTGTCATAGTGACCCCTTCTCTATCCCAACTGACTACTCCCCCAGCACTTGAGACAGGCTTCCAACTATGGACCAATCCTCCTGGACCTTGTTTCTGCTGGCCTTGGGTATTAGTCCGACATCATGTTTTTTATATCCCACAAAAGAGCCCAGTCATCCTGTCTATCCCTCTCCTTCTGACTCATTTCACTCAGCAAGATACTCTCCAAGTCCATCCATTTTATAGGCTAATTTCATAACTTCATTTTCCTAACAGCTGCATAGTATTCCATTGTGTAGATGTACCATAGTTTCTTTAACTAATCATCTGTTCTCAGGTACTCGGGTTATTTCCAGATTCTGGCTATCGTGAATAGTGCTGCAATGAACATAGAAGTGCAGACAGCATTCTGCTGTGTGTTTGGGGGCCCCTGGGGTATATTCCCGGGTTGAGCTCTTATAAGAGCTCAATTTCTAGTTTTTTGAGTAATTCCCATACTATTTTCCAAAAACTGCCACCCAGTTTCTCAGGGAGCTTGTGGACTCAGGCTCTTTGCAGGAAAGGAAACTCAGGCAATCTTAAATTCTCCCAGGCTTCTCAAATCCTGCATGTCATTTATATGAGAAAGAAGTTAGCACTATCTTTATATAACAATTACTTAAGTTTATTGCAAAGAATTAAACATTCCCAAATAATAAAGTACTAATATTAAATGTTTTTTCTTTTATGAATGACTTAATAATAGAAATTGTACCAGTGGCATTTTCAAGATGAAGTTTATCAAATGTTTGCTAATAAAATAAATTTGTTCTTTTCATTGAATCTTGTAAACATTTGCAACAATTGCTTTGCACTCTATATCTCTATCTTTGTCTCTGGCTTTCTTCTCTCTTTTTAACACACTTATTCACCCATTCGTTCACTTACTCTCCCCTCCCCGTTCTCCCTCTGCACCTAGTGACTGCTTAAAGCAGGGCAAAAATTCCATTTCCTTTACCGCACTGGAAAACTCCTTCTGATGCCGGAAATAGCTGCATAAAGAAACATGTTATCTACAAATTTAATATTACCTAGACCACCTCTAAAATTAAAAATAGTAACAAAATTTTAAGGGGTATAAGGAGACTAGATGTTGAATTACACATGATAGCTAGTACATTTATGGGACTGGTCTGTTAAAGATATAAAAATATTCCTGTGTTAAGAGAAAGAGAGAAAGAAGGAACGTGCTTGCCATAGAGACAGGCTGGGGAGGGTGGTGGGAAGGAAACTGGGGACATTGGCGGTGGGAAATGTACACTGGTGGAGGAATGGGTGTTGGAACACTGTATGACTGAAACCTGACCATGATCAGCTTTGTAACCCTGTATCTCAAGGTGATTCAATTAGAAAATAAAAAAGAAAGCAAGAGTAATATTCCTGTGTGTGTGTGTGTGTTTGGGGGGAGAGGGGAGGGATGGGAAGTAGACATTGGGGAAAAAAAAAACAGAAATAATTTTTTTAGTGGTTTCCTCTGAACATTATATATATATATATATATATGCTATCTGAAAATTTCACACATGCCTTTTATTTAACTTAGTCCATTTTTTGTTGCAAAAACTCTTTCTTCCAGTGCTATCTGTTACATTGTAGCACTGTAGCACTGTCCTGTTGTTCATCAATTTGCTCAAGCACCAGTAATGTCTCCATTGTGAGACTTGTTGTTACTGTGTTTTGCATATCAAATACACCAGGGGTAGCTTGCCAAGCTCTGCCAGCAGGCAGGATACTCTTGGTAGCTTGCTGGGCTCTCCAAGAGGAAGGAGGAATCAAACCCAGTTCCGCAGCGTGCAAGGCAAACGCCCTACCCACTGTGCTATGGCTCCAGTCCTGTTACATTATACCTTTGAATATTATTCACTGTCTTTAAAAAGCTTCTTTTAAAATCATTTACTTCAGGATGTTCTTTAATTTTATCTTGTAGTAATTTTTTAGACTTTTTGAGTTTTTTAAACTGTTGCTGGCCAATTTTCTACCTATGTTTGAAAGTTTTCTATTTAGTTCACCTTTATTGGGGGGAGGAGTGTGTTTTGTTTTGTTTTTAAAAATGTATTCTCTCTGCACTCTTCTTGTTTCATGAAATTGCAAGATCAGGTAGCGGCATAAGATCTAAGCACAAATTTCTGGGTCTTACAAAGGAGAATACCAAGATCAGTGCCCTGGAGCTAGTGTCAGGCTCTGTTTGTTTCCTTTATATACAATAGTTTCTGTTCAAAGCAGCCACCCTCGGAGAACGCGCCCCAGCAGCTTTCTCAAAAAAGCATTTGAAGGTGTTTCAAGACTTCAACTACACTGTTTTCAGATTGTAGATATAAATAAGTTTGTAGTATTTGCTTTTCTTTGTCTGACCATTTTACTTAACATAGGCCCTCAAGTTTTATCCATGCTGTCATAAAAACAGGGTGTCTTTCCCCAACCCACACTTTCCTTCTCTTCCATTGCTATTGCAATTAACCTGGCATTGTACTCACTTGGCTGAAGACCCTAGAGATAAAACGTTTTTATTGTTGCACACAGGATCACAAAGAACAGCGCTGGTAGGACCACATGTAGCTTGGGGGGGGGGGGGGGGGGGCTTAGTAGAAAGCATTGAACTCAATAGTTTCACGCATGCAAGGCAGGTGCTCTACCACTTATCCATGCTAGGTCCAAGTATGTCTTCTTCTTGTGATTAAATAATACTCCAGTGTGTGTATGGGTTGCAAATGTATGCTACCTTTTTATGATCATATCTGGCAATGAGCACTTAGAACATTTCCATTTGGCTATTACAAATATGCTAAATTGAATGTGGAGGGTACAGATATCTATTTTTCTTTTTCCTACACACCCTGATGTACAATTGCCAGATTGTTTGGTAGTTTCATTTTTCATTCTTTGAGGAAATTACACAGTTTTCCGTACAAGAGTGATTTAAGCTCTTTTTTTTTTCTTTTTGGGTCACACCCAGTGATGCTCATGGGTTACTCCTGGCTCTGCACTCGGGAATTACTCCTGGTGGTGCTCAGGGGACCATGTGGGATGCTGGGAATCGAACCCAGGTCAGCCGCGTGCAAGGCAAATGCCCTACCCTCTGTACTATGGTTCCAGCCCCTGATTTAAACTCTTACCAATACTTTACAATGTTTTCTTTTTACCCATATTTTCATCGATCCTTATTATCTTTTGCGAGTTTTTTATTTTTTGTATTTTGATAATTATTGTTCTTTCAGTTATTAAACATGAAATGCAGCTCAAATTAATTCATATTTACATTTCACTAGTGATTATAAATTTGAATATAATCTTTGGGAAGATACCTCTTCAATTCATAAATTAAGATCATTTGGGTTCTTTATATTTAGTTATATGTTTGTTTTAGTTTTTAATAGTATCCCCATGTATGTTATGGACATGCTTAATTTTCTACCATTATGTAGGTTGCTCTTTCTTTTGTTAATTACTTTTAAACTATGTAAAGTCTCTTTATTTTATTTAATCCCACTTTCTATTTTGTTTTTGTATTTTGGGTATCTATAGCCATAAAAATCGCAGACAAATCCAATGTTTAGAAACTCTTTACTATATTTTCTTCTAGAAGTCTTAAATTTTTAAGTGTTATATAATTTTTAATCAATCCCAGTTTTTTTTATTAAAATGTACTATAGAGGTCCAATTATATTCTATTGTATATGAATATCCAGGTTTCTCAGCACCAGTCCTTGAAGAGGCCATCCCTTCTCCAATGAGTATTCTGAATCCCTCATCAGTTATTGTCTATCTTATGTGATCATTCATTTATAGGCTCTTTATTTGTTTCACTGGACTTTATGTTTATTTTTATATCATTGTTATGCTGTTTTGATTACTATATCTCTGTAATATATTTTAAAATCACAAAATGTGATGTTTCTTTATTCTTCTTTCTCAGTATTGTTTTAATCTATCAGGCCATTTTTAACTCATACAAATTTTATGATTGAATTGATCTTAATATTTCTGTGAAAAAAATTAACAACATTGAAATGTTGGTAGATATTGCATTGAATCTATAGATTGCTTTGAGTATTTATGTCATTTTAACAATTTTAATCATTTCAATCCATAAACATAGAATAACTTTCCATCTATTTGTGTCTTCTTCAATTTCTTTTATCAGTATCATAGTTTTCAGCAATACTCTGGAAATTATGTGATAATGGGCACAAAATCAGGGTCAGCAGCAAGCAAAGCATGTATCTGAATCCTGATTTTCTCTGATCCCTAATATATTTTGAATGTGTGCTTTGCTTTCGAAATGCAATGGCTCATTCTCACAGAGAAAAAAAGAGAAAGAGCGGAAGAGAGACAGACAGAGAGAGAGACAAAGAGAGAGATACAGACAAAGAAAGATAAGAGAGCCTGGTATTTTAATGTTGAAATTAAGAAAATTGCTAAAAGAAATCAGGAGAAGGACCAGAACAATTATACAGTGAGTCATACACCTGCATTGCTCACAGCCAACCTAGGTGGGCTTCCCAGCACCTTATTAGTTCCCCAAGCCTTGCGAGGAGTGACCCCTGAGTGCAGAACCAGAAGTTATCTCTGAGCACCACTGGGTATGGCCTCAAAGCCAAAGTAAAAACAATATTAAAATAAACCAGAAAAAATTTACAACTCTGAGTTTCTTAAAAGGTTTAAGGGACCTCAATAATATGTGCAGAGCAAGGATTTCACACTAGGAGCTTCTTTGCTACACATCATTAGCTGAGCTATTTGTTCTCCTTCAAGATTTGACATAAACATTAGTATAGCTATTATTGAAACTATAAGATACATGCATAATTTATCTGCTTCTTTCAAAGAAAAAAGTCATTCTGTTGACTGACATGATGTTTTTATGTTTTGAATTTTAACTGTATCTGAAGAACAGTCATGTTTAAGATCATGATGCAGATTAGTTCATTGGGTTTGAAGTTAGAAACAAGGACTTAAACCCTGGCAAGTGTCTGCTTTAACCATCTTCTGGCCAAATAAATCTACAAAGAAGAATAGAGCATGATCTCTATGTCCTGGTCTCTCTCCTTCTGCTCCTCCCTCTCTCTCTCCCTCTCTCCATACCTCTCTCCCCCTCTCTCTTTCTCTCTCTCTCTTTCTCACACACACACACACACACACACACACACACACATAAGAAGAGAGCAATTACTTAAGGCCACAGTTAGCTTATACACCTCACAGTTAGCTTCCTCAGCAAAGGACACCTGAGAAGAGAGAGACCCGTAAAGGTCAGGCACTATCCTCAAAGACAGATGTGAGGGAAGACATGACTATAGAAAACAGTTTCCAAAGGTCCACATAAGAGACGGAAAAAAGAGAATGTTTAAATGGAGCATTTCCTTGGAAACATACGCTGACTCATCCAATTATGTCTTACCATGACCATTTTGGACATGTATCCAAGTCCAATAAAGAATAAATTAATACAAGTAAATCCAAAAGAATGAAAGCGGTTGAAGGTTAGAAGAAAACCATAGCATTATTTAGAGATTGTAAAAGACCAGAGTTTCTAACTCTCTGTACAGCTTTGTCCTATGCCTCCCACTTAATTCCCCGACCTGTCTCATACTTCCCTAGACCCAGACTCCTCAACTTTCTCCAGACCCAGACTCCTCATTTACAAAGGTCTTAAAGCTTGCTGCTTCAGCCTTCTTTTTTTTATCTTATTGAATCACCATGAGATAGTTACAAGATTTCATGTTTGGGTTACAATCTCACAATTATCAAACACCCATCCCTCCACCAGTGCACATTCCCCACCGCCAATATCTGGGTATACTCCCCCTTTCCCACCCTCCCCCTGCCTCCATGGCAGACAATATCCCCCATACTCTCTCGCTCTACTTTGGGGCATTATGGCTTGCAACACAGACACTGAGAGGTCATCATGTTTGGTCCATTATCTACTTTTGGCACACATCTCCCATCCCAACTGGTTCCTCCAGCCATCATTTTCTTAGTGATCCCTTCTCTATTCCATCTGCCTTCTCCCCTCCACTCATGAAGCAGTCTTCCAGCTATGGGGCAATCCTCCTGGCCCTTATATCTACTGTCCTTGGGTGTCACCTCATGTGATGTTATTCTATATGCCACAAATGAGTGCAGTTGCTTCAGCCTTCTTGCCTACATTTTATGGCAGGCCTCGGTGCTAGAAACTGACTAGTGCTTTGTTTAAATATTCTAATGACACAAGACCCTCTCTGAAGGTCTGCATAGTCCCTAGTAGAAAGTTTACTCTGTATTCTTTCCCCTAAAACTAGGTCACACCGCCTTTTTCTTATACTGGTTTCCAGTCAAAATTTCATGTTTCTGAACAGTATCTCTGATTTTGGGGCTGCCTTGTTCAACCAGACTTCTCCGTGTCTGATAGACAATCACACAATCACTTATTCCCACTCTACTAGATTCCCAGTTATACTGTATATCTCATCATTTTCACTGTAGTGGGCTTTACCTTATCTCCCCGAAAAATATATTTCATAACATGGTGGGCATGCTTAATTTTCAGTCCACCACATTATCTCAGTTCCTTACTTTAATACCAAAAAAATAGGGGGGGGGCAGAACAATAGTAAGGTGGAGAGGACATTTGCCTTGCACGCGGTCAAATTGAGTTCAATCCCCGGCATCCCATATGGTCCCCCAAGCACCACCAGAGTAATTACTGAGTGCAGAGCCAGGAGTAACCCCTGAGCATTGCTGGGTGTGACCCAAAAAGCAATCAATCAATCAATCAATAAACTTGGCCCAATAATTGTGCCAAAAATAAAAATCCCTCATGCATCTCATATAATAAGCACACAAGTTAGTAAGATATCCATCTTATTCCAGTTTCAAATATAAAAAGCTAAGGTTTATTATTACCAAATAACTTGGACAATGCCTATTATTTATAAACAGGATCCTGGGCAATCCTAAGCTATACTGATCTCTTCTCTCAACACGATGCCACATTGCTTATAGAGGCTCAACTCCTTCTGAGGCAAAATCATATCCTCTAGAGATCAGACTTCAGCTTGGATTTCTTTCTGTATTCAGAGGCTTGGAGTTCAGTGACAAGGAATGGGTGAATTCTCCTACTTCTTTCATATTTTAAACCCTGGTGAAAATATCTATAATAAATTTCAAGAAAGGTGAGTGTCACTGCAGACAGCTGGAAAGTATAGAGAGTATATGCTTTTTTATAATTCCATCAGGCTTTCCTTGAGAGCTGCAATTTTGAATTGGCAGCTGTTTCATCTTAATGCGGAAATACCAACTATAAACAGGAGACCAATATCTCTACATGTACCAGTGGTATTCTGGTATTCAGATCAGATCCTTTCCTTGGATTAATATCATCTTGCTGTGTTCCATGGAAATCACTGATCCAGGGACAAAAATTAAGTTGCTATTTTTAAAATTTTTTGAATAGTCTCAAAGTTTAATCAAAAACAACAGATTAAATAATTTTCCCTCTAGCTTTAACATTAAATATTAACAACCTCCCTCAATCTTAGTTTTATCACTCATCATTTGTGAATTTTTGCTTCCTGCCAGGTATTTAGAGGCATAGAAGGGGCAGATATAAAACAGATAAACCTCACTCTTTGTTGATGCCAAGAACTCCCTGACGTTGCAAAGAAAAACATATGGGAATTACAATGTGAAGGGTCTAGTTGCAGCATCCCCACCCTCATATCTTGAAGCAGGTAGACACAGAGGGAGTCTGGCTGAGAATGGGAATGGAGCCGTTTGGGGTGGTCCTGAAATGCATCACGTTTCTGGGACACCTCCTCCTGCCAGGGCCCTCCCAGATGAAGGGAGAGTTGCACCCCATTTCCGCAGTGCCCGTATTCAGGGGGAGACTCACAGCAAGCAGAGCATGGTGGGAAGGTAGCCATGGGCGGAGAATGCCAGCCAGCAGGAGCTGTCAATGCGAGTTGGCATTGGGTTGCGGGTGAGAGAGAGGCTCTGAATGAAGACAAGAGCCTGGTGCTGAATCCCCAAGGAGGGAAGAGATTTTAGCCTACCAGTTAAAGGCTCCAAGTCATTTGATTGAGAGTTACTGGGAAATTAGGATCTCTAGCAACAGAACATTTTGTTTGTTTCTACCGGAAACCTGCTCCCCATTTGCATCACAGCCTTGCTAAGCTGATCTCTTCCCAGCTTCAGCATCTACACAATAGAATACTATGCAGCTGTTAGGAGAGATGAAGTCATGAAGATTTCTTATAAATGGATAGACATGGAGAGTATCATGCTAAGTGAAGTGAGTCAGAAAGAGAGGGACTGCACTCATTTGTGGAGTATAGAATATCGTCACATGAGGCTGACACCGAAGGACAGTAGATACAAGAGCCAGGAGGATTGCTCCATAGCTGGAAACCTGCTTCATGAGCGGAGGGGAGAAGGCAGATGGAATAGAGAAGAGATCACTAAGAAAATGATGGCTGGAGGAATCAGTCGGGATGAGAGATGTGTGCCAAAAGTAGATAATGGACCAAACATGATGACCTCTCAGTGTCTGTGTTGCAAGCCATAATGTCCCAAAGTAGAGAGAGAGTATGGGGAATATTGTCTGCCGTAGAGGCAGGGGGAGGGTGCGAAAAGGAGGGGGGTATACCGGGATATTGGTGGTGGGGAATGCGCACTGGTAGAGGGATGGGTGTTTGATCATTGTGTGATTGAAACCCAAACATGAAAGTTTGTAACTATCTCACAGTGATTCAATAAAAATTTTAAAAGAAGACACAGGAATTATGGGGCTTTTCAACCCTCTACCTTTCTAATAAATCTATTGGATTTTCATCCCCCTCTTTACTCTCCTCCCTCATAAAATGAACGAAAGAGAGAAAGAGAGAAAGAAAGAAAGAAAGAAAGAAAGAAAGAAAGAAAGAAAGAAAGAAAGAAAGAAAGAAAGAAAGAAAGAAAGAAAGAAAGAAAGAAAGAAAGAAAGAAAGAAAGAAAGAAAGAAAGAAAGAAGAAGAGAAGAGAAAGAAAGAAAGAAAGAAAGAAAGAAAGAAAGAAAGAAAGAAAGAAAGAAAGAAAGAAAGAAAGAAAGAAAGAAAGAAAGAAAGAAAGAAAGAAAGAAAGAAAGAAAGAAAGAAAGAAAGAAGGAAGGAAGGAAGGAAGGAAGGAAGGAAGGAAGGAAGGAAGGAAGGAAGGAAGGAAGAAGAAAGAAAGAAAGAAAGAAAGAAAGAAAGAAAGAAAGAAAGAAAGAAAGAAAGAAAGAAAGAAAGAAAGAAAGAAAGAAAGAAAGAAAGAAAGAAAGAAAGAAAGAAAGAAAGAAAAGAAAGAAAGACCTTGGAGGAGGAGGGTGCAGACTTGAACAGACTAGTGAACTGGCTCCCAGGGCTATACTAGGACCCAGCACAGTGCTAATTGAAAACCTGACTTTATCATCGTCAGTCTCTGCAGTCGGGGAGCTAGTACTAATCCCATCAACCAATGGAGAGAACTGGATTTAGCAAAGGATTAACTTGCCCAGGGCTGGAGCAACAGTACAGAGAGTAGGGCGTTTGCCTTCCATGCAGCCAACCTGGGTTCCATCCACAGCACTCCATGTGGTAGAATTAGTAGTAAGCCCTGAGCACCACTGGGTGTGGCCCAAGCCCCTTCCCCCCAAAACACATTAACTTGCCCAAAGTCACACAGCTAGGAGATATCTCAGCAGACTTGATCCAGGATGGTAGACTTCAGAGCTGTTGAGAGAGACGCTATATTGTTCTTAAAGTGTTCACCTTCCATTTCAGAGCCTGATTACTCTTCATATTTTAATCTTAAAAATAGGTAATAAAGTTATGACTACGAAGGGAAGGTATAATTACTAATAGCTATGCACAGTACCTCACAGATCAAAAATGTATAAGGCAAAGGAGGCGCTGGATAATTGCAGGGCACTTTTAACACCTCACTCATAGCATTAGGCAAATAATGCAAACAGAAAATAACCAAGTTAGCCAAGGTCTCATTTGACAAGTTAATCAAGATGGACATAAAAAATATTTGCATAGCATTCCACCTCAAACACCAGAATACACATTCTTTCCAAGTGTTCACATAACATTCTAAATCTTATTTTTTTTTAACTTTTTATTAAATCACCATGTGGAAAGTTACACAGTTCTCAGGTTTATGTCTCAGTTATATAATATTTAAACACCCATCCCTTCACCAGTGCCCATATTCCACCACCAAAAACCCCAGTATACCCCCGCCCCCACCCCCTACCCCCTACTGTATAACTAATGAATTTCACTTCATTTTCTCTTTACCTTGATTACATTCCA